>NW_023458560.1:41243790-41277131 GCF_013731165.1 Rhagoletis pomonella
CATCAGCTGGTTTTCTCCGTGCACGGAAATTTTATGGATAAACTGGATATGTATCACAATGTACCATCGCAGAAAGGGAACTTTTGAAATACATTACTTCAAGAAACTAAATTTATCACCAGCACAAGTACTTCTACGCGGGATTCTTTATAACTTCCACATATGTACATATCTACATATGTATGCGTAGGTACATATGTGTGTATGTCAAATTGCAAATGTCGCGTTGATTTATTAATTAAGAGCAGCCTCATATAGCACTCGAGTATCGACAGTGGGTCTGCATGAATGGTGGTTGGTCACTGCTCTTGGTCACACATTCATCCATATGAATGGCGGAGGAGTAATGCCACCAGCTAATGAAGTGTCATGTTGGTGTTTGTAGCGATGCGTGGCAATCCGCGGCAAGTACATAAGCTTTAAATTTAAATTGACTTGTTCACTTGCGTGTGGGGATACTCAAGCTGCTGAACTGGAATAAAGAACAAAATTTAATTACTGGCCAGAGAGAAAAAAATCGGCGAGTAGCAATGGCATGAATAAGACCAGGCTAATTACGCCATAATTTCACAGCTAACCATTGTACAGCCAGCGAGCTAAAGGAGGAGCGCTCCTAATATGGAGTGAAAAGGGACTCCCCCAGCAACTCCTCGAACGAGCGTTTTCGAACGCTCCGATTATGGAGTTACAAGGGACTCCCTAAGCAACACCTCGTAGGAGCGTTTTCGGAGCGCTCCGAGTATGGATTGAAAAGGTAGTCGAAAGTGTTTTTTTATCTTGTTTTTAGTTTTTTCGCATCTAGTCTATACGAATTCCATAATAATGTTACTTCTTTTCAAGGGATTGTTGTTAGTATCAATTTTGGGTAAAATTAGCTTCCTTAAATTTCGAAATATCAAAGTTTCAAACATTTCTGAAATTTACCGTTATAAAAAAGTGGGCGTAATTTTAGTCAGATTTCAAAACTTTCAACGTTTTGCCTTTATGTGGCAACAATAATAATCATACCGAGTTGGTACACATTGATGGAGAGGTTACCGAGATACACATATGTGGTTATAAGTGGGCGGGGTCACGCCCATTTTCCAACCTTTTATTATAAGCCTATTTTTTGATAAAGAGTTATTGCAAAAATCACTTTTGAATAAATTAGCTTCAGTATTTACTGATTTATGGAAGCTTTCGTATTTCTCTAAAGTACCGGTATATGGGATGTGGGCGTGGTTATAATCCGATTTTTTAAATTCTAAGTTTGGGAGAAATTGGTGGAGCGGTTCCCAAGATATACACATGTAATCATAAGTGAGCGTGACTGCGCCTATTTTCCAAAAATTTATAATATGTATTCTTATTTTTCGCCTAAAAATGATTGTAAATATTAATTTTGAGTGAATAAGCTTCAGTAGTTACTAAAATATCGCAGTTTTCGTATTTCTCAAAACTACCTTAATATGGGAGGGGGACGTGGTTATCTTCCGAATTTGCCCATTTTCAATACCATCCGTCCAACGCTCAAAAGAAATAACCATACCAAGTTTCGTTAAGATATCTCAATTTGTAGTCGAGTTATCGTGCGCACAGACGGACGGACGGACAAACAGTCACTCTTAATCGATTTCTCTTTTCATTCTAATTATTTATGTATATATTTGTCTATATCTATCTCGAAGGAATCTGAGATGGGACTTGGGGAAGCGACCTAGATAGTAAAACCTCCCCTGCGATTTCTATCTTCAGTAGTTGAGGGAGTGACCAGGGTAGCCACCAACAGTAGGTAGAAAAATTTGTATTATTTCATGGTATAGCGCTCGCTCTTGCCGCGGCTTGAAGAACGAAGAACACTGAGTTTATTAAGGCTTTCCAAGCCCAAACTTTAGGCTTTTAACAGGAATACTAACGGCTACATGGCCGCATTGTTAGAAACTGCAGATATGAGTGGGAGATAGAATCTATCCAGCTCTTCCTCTGCGAGTACCCAGCACTCTAAGGAAAACGCCTCAAATTTCTTGGAGACTACTTCTTCGAGAGCCTAGATAGGAAGGAGTGGTAGGATTCGCTAGAGAATCAAACTGGTTCAAAGGCATGTAGGGATAAGCATGGAGCCTTTGTGGCCTCCGAGTGAACTCTTTTCAGCGCTGCCCGCTTAACCTAACCTGTTCATAATTATTACAGGCATTATGAATCGCTACATTGCCATGCGCGGTACATACGCCATGAAATGAGCGCGTGAAAATCGTAATTAGGGATGTTACTGCAGAGCAGGAACTGCAGACAGACGACTGCTCGTACGCCTACTACAATGACTACAAATAGAACAACAACAAAAAAGCTTACCACATGTGCACAGTAGACAAATTGACGCGTCCACAATTGGACTATCACAGCTCGGAGACTCCTAGTAATTTAAATTTAGACTCTGACCACAGGCGGCGAACAGTGAACAGCAGCAAGCAGTAGGCAACAGCAGCATCAGTTACAAAGCATAAGCATAAGCGTAGTGCAATAAAAAATCCATCTGCCACACGAAGTAGCAACAACATTAAAGTCATCATGATAGCTGAAATACAATGCCGGCGAACGGCGAACTCACCACAGCGAAATTCGCGCTGTCAAAATTAGAACACCCGCAAGCATATGAAATAGAACACAGCCAAAGCGAAATGCGAAGTTCGCTTGGCGGCGTTTCATGGCGATAGATTTATTTCTATCGCCCTGCTGGGCGATGACAGCTGTGCGTGCCAAAGGTGGCCGTATTTGTTTTTTGCTTTCAAAGTTTTAAAAGAAAACAACCTAAACACGATTTTTTTTTGTTGTTTGAAAAATATAGTTGTGGATTCGTTAAATATGGCTTGAAACAAATTATTTATAATAATCTTTCTTTGTTTTACAATTTATATTTGTTATCATTTCCTCATTTCTAACTATGGTTTAGTTTTTTCTAAATATGGTCACCCAAATTATAAAGGCGACCAAATGGGATCAGCTGTTTTCGCTACCGCTCTAATTCTGTTTAAGTAGGCGAAATAGTTGGGCGAACGGTGAACGACAGCATCGCCCAGTTCGGCGAAATTTGCCGTTCGCCGGTATTGTATTTCAAGCATGAGCGGCAGCAACATGAGCAATTGACGACACTATGTACGTGCATGTGTATAAGTACATTTGTAGATTAAATTCACATATAGAATAGGCGGCGGAATGCCATAAAATTAAAATAAAACCACGAATTTTTTTAGTCGTAAAATAAATTCGTTATGTACATAAATGGTTCATTTAAAATTTATTGCTGCTAAATTTTATTACTCCCTTTATTTTTTTTGTAAACTCCAGCGGCATTGCTGTTGGCCTACGTCATTCGCTTCTTACTATTTGTTGGAATAATCCACTCCAAACAGAGGAAACGGAAATAGTAGTATGCGTGTTGCTATGTGGGAGTTGTAGGCCTACCAAGAAGCGCGTGGGCATAGATTAGAAAAAAATGTCATAATGCGTTTTTCCATGTTAATTGTCCACTATTTATTTATTTATGGTTTCAATGGCATGGCTAATTTTGCGAAATTTTTTTTAGCACTTCCTTGCAGTATAAAAGAGGAAGTAATAAAATTGAAGCGTGAATTGATACACAGATGATTGGAGTATCTGTTTTTACGTTTGGCTGCAGAAAGTGCTATATCGTGTAGTGTATGGACGGAAAATATTTTGTTTGAATAAAAGATTGAAAAGTCAGTGCGATTTCTAAATTCAGCAGTATAAAAAATGGTTTAAGTGTCAGAAAAAGCCTGTATAAAAATCCAACTTTCTTGCATTGCTAGGCGGCAATTAGGTTTTTTTGTTCAATGAGAATTTCAAGGGTCTGATATCCGCAGCATACAGCATTTATGATGGCGAAATGATCGATCAACCAGCCCGACACAGCAAAGAGCCGCGAATTTTCGTTTGCTTCTGAGAAGAGGTTCTAGGAATGTTCGATATTGAAGAAAGTATCCATGTCATGAATTGTATAATTCATTGCATGTGAATAACTCAGTGAGAGGGGAGACCAGAAAACATTTATTGGACCATTCAATTGTGGGTAGGCGCTGTAGGCCAATGGTAGTCAAATATTACCACCTCTCCATGGTTGTAAACCATGCAGAGTCCGCAAAAGAGTCCCCCAAAGCAGTGTCCGTAGGATGCATCAGAATAGGCCGAGCATACTTTGAACTGTCATCAAATTATACCTTAAGAAAATTGTATTACATGGCAGTTGAGAAGTGCATGTGCAAAAATTTCATAAATTACGTAAAGGAAATTTTTGCAGATGCAGCAGTGCATAAGATGAATTTGGGCGCTTGGTGTTAGTAGTCGTGCCTAAACAGCATGTAAGATCGATGTGAAACTGTTTTTCATGGCAGAGCTCCAATTACAGGTTTACAAAAAAAACCTCTATATATCCCTATGATACTCGACGCGCTGAATGCAAATCCGAGGTCTATTGAATGCCGAAGGATTGATTGAATAAACAAGAAAATTCTTATATATGGATTTTTGGACTCGCTGAACCCGAAATCGAGGTCTGTTAACCTCCATAATGCCACATAATGGAAATCCTTATAGAAATTGAGACCCCGAAGTACAAAATCAGAATCATTAGATGCTATCTCTCTGAACGAAAGTTGAAGTACCGAAGCGATAGAGGTATAGAGGTTTCCTGCTTCGCCTCGCAAATAATCCAAGGGGGAGGCCCGTTCCGTAACAAGAGCGCATACGAAGATTTCGTATTCGTCACAACCGCCTTCGTTTTCGTATCAATGCTATCAAATGACATTCAGTTTTTTATGGAATTTCCAACAATTGCGCTTGATTGCTTATAAATCATTTGTATCTCATACACTAATATCAAAAACCATGAACTAATTAAATTTCAAAGAAAAATATTCTTACAAAGATCCACACCGTGACTCTTAATTATGGTTATTAAGACGAGCTAATTTGCAAGTGTGCAAAGAAGCTTTGTTTATAGTGAGAATGTGCCACTTTGAATAGCAATAATATATGCAATTATCTATAGAAATGCATATACATACATTTACATATGTATGCCATACATAAGTATGTCCAAATGCAAAAGCTGATACATAATATTTATTGTCTTCATTTATGATACATATATATTGTTTCAATTATTTTACTAAGCATTATTTGTTGCTGTAGTGTTGCTATTGTCTTTTGCTTGCTGGCAACACATATATGTATGTATGTACCTCTATCGCATAACAGCAATAAATCATAATAAATACACGTAATTATTACAAGACGAAAAAGATAGGCAAAAAAACCGACACTCAACAATCAAACAGTAGCACAATTCAGGCGGGTAGCAAGTGTAACAGCAACAACAATAACAACTTATAAATGCAAGACTATGTGCACGACATTAGCATTTAAGTACAGTGTAGTTAATTGCAATAACAATTTGTTCGTTGGCTGAGAGGCGGTGGGTGTACATTAGCGTGGTCCTTAAAAATATCAGCATATAAATTTTGTATGGGACAGCGCTTTATTTTGTGCTACGTACAAAATATATATATATATATATCTACGAAAATTTCGAAATTTTAAACAAATTTTTAAAGGTTAGAAAAAATTAATGTTTTTTTTATGGGGCACCCTTATTTTTTTATTACGTACAAAAAAAAAACAATCACGAAAATTTAAAAGTTTGCTAGGTATAAAATAAAGACATCAAATAAAACTTTCAACTTTTTAAAAAAATGTTTGGGGTTTAAAAAAATTAAAATTTTATTATTATTATTTTTTTACGTATCAAATAAAAACCAGGGTTCGTATTTGCACACACATGTGCAGCACATCCTAACATTTTAAGCTCACACACGTGTGCTGTGCATACAAAAAATTAAAAATTTGCTCACATCACATGTGTGTGCCGTTTGGTAAACAGCACGGGCACATGTGTGTACTTTCTTTTTATTAATGTAAAGCACACGCACATGTGTGTGCTATGCGTAGAGAAACTTATACACTTCGAATTCTAACTCAAATCTTAAAATAATTTTTTAATATGTTTTCTGTCATATAAAAAACAAACAACAACAACATCTCACTTTTTATTGAATTTTCTTTCAAAAAATAACGTTTAATAAACAAATTCTTTTAAGAATATATTATGTGCATGTGCATGGGCTGAAATTTGTACAAAAATCGGATCACACACATGTGCATGTGCTTAATAACAAACAGCACACACTTTTCTGTGAGTAGAGTTTGTTTTCCACTTATGCACACACATGTGTATGAGCAGTGAGTGCAAGTTGAATGTGTTTCTGGCGTGTGTGTGAGCAGAGCATGTATGTGCAAATACGAACCCTGATAAAGACAGCCCCGAAAATTTAAAAATTTTTTAAATATTTTTAAGGGTTTCAAAAAAAAATAATCTAGTTTAAAATCAAAAAAATTCGACAAAATTTTGTCTTGAAATCTGATAAGTTGCACATATTACTGAAACGTATTCATATAACTTTATAAATTCGCTGAGCTATGGCTGATAAAAGTCAAAATTTGATAGAATTTTTGCGATTTAAGAAAAAAAATCCAAATTAATTAAATTTATTTTTAAATTTTATGGATGTCTGAAAATTTAATGATCACCCTAGTGTGTATACGTACTTAAATACATACATATGTATGTACATTTGTGTGTGTATGTATGTACAAATGTATATTTGTAGTACAACTTCCCTGCAGGGAAACCGCGGACTAGTGAATCAAATTTCTAGTTCCGTACTAGGTCTTTATCGCTAAAAAGCAACTAGTCCGATAGGAACTAGATCCCCACCAGTCCAAAATCGGCGAAAAGTGGTACTTTTAAGAAACTAATTTTTCAGTTTTTTTTACTACAAATCTATATCTAAAGTGACGAATTTAGAATTGGTTCGGAACTATAGAAAAAGGGATGCAGAACGAACCAGATCCTATTTGTCGAATTTAGAACTATTTCGGAACTATCGAAGAAGGGATGCAGCGGGGGGCTTATTTACTTTACATAGATATGTGTTCGGCGGTTTTTTCGTTCAAATACGCTTCTATTCTGTGCTTCGCAGATGCTATTTCATAGTTTGGTAATACAAAACAAAGCTTTGTGTTAACATATTAACATTTTGGGGCCGTCTGGAATCTAACCAATAACAGCGAGCACCTCTGCAAAGTCAGCTACAGCAAGGTATGTAAACGTACATTTCTTACAATCATTCAAACAAATTTAATTTCAAATTGAAAAAAACGTTTCTTTGAAAATAATGTAAAATCGCACACGACAGAACTGAAAGGTTGAAAAATCATGATACTTTTTTCTTTCGTCTGTCGATTTTAGAACTGGTTCGGAACTATAGAATTTAGGACTAGTTCGGAACTATCGAAAAAGGGATGCAGCGGGGGGCAATTGACACTTCCTCGGACATCGCCATGTTAAATTCGCCAGTTGCTTGCATGCAAAAGAGATTTATCGCGAACCAGTGCTGGGTCTAAATGTACTAGAAGCGCCCCAGTTCAGAAGTAGAGATTTTCCCCACAGGGTTTGTACTCGTAGTGGGCAACAATGGAAAATAACACCAGCCGACAGCAACAAAAAAAAAATATCCAGATAGTATAAAAAATATAGTGCTTCTAGGCTTACGCGCAGCTTAAGGGCGGTAAAACAGCAGTAGCAAATTTTATATATTTCATCTATTTAAATAAAAAATATGAACATTAGGACGGGGAAATTTGAATGGGAGATTTTTTTCTACTACAAGCGTATAGAACAGAAGGAATCTAAGCGTAATTCTAAGCACTTTTGCCGTAAAAACCATCAGTCTAAATGCAGTTTGAAGTTTGCCAAATTACAAAAATAGGATTCTTAGAATTTTACTGCAGTGTCGTATAGAAGCGCTAAAATTGTGTATATAACATGTAATTAGGGGGTTTGTGGTACGAGGAATCAATTTTTGCAATTCTCTTTTTCTTGAAACTTCCACCAGGGGGCGCAACAGTGAATTTTTACATTTTCTTTGAAACCTATTTTCGCAATTTGGCAAACACCAAAATGATTTTAGACCCATGGTTTCTTCAGCAAATTTGCTTAAAATTACATGTAGAATCCTTCCATGCTATATGCGCATAGTCAAAAAAAATTACCCACCCTAAATACATACATACATATATTTATATGTATGCATGTAAAACACAACAACAATTTGCTACAATTAGATAGCCTAATAGCCCGATCACTTTAGACCAAAATCGACGTAAGATTAAAAAAAACTCCGGGAAGAAATTTTTTGACGCAGTTAGGTGTCTCCTGTTTAGGTGAACACAAAATGAAAATTTTTCCCCCAATTGCGATATGGGAAGTGTCCGCCATTTTGGATTTTAAGTTTTTTACGATTTGCGCGCGAATTTTGCATTTCTCGCGAAAAAAGGTAAACAAATTTGTTGAGAATTCGATTCCCTACAATTTTCATGTGCCTATCAATTTTTTTAAACAATTATTTATTGCTAATAATATGCCAAAAAATTCCCAAAATTTGGCAAGTGGTGCGGTTTTTTCGAATTTTGAGCAATTTCTATTTGAAATTAGTGGCACATTTAAATAGAAAAGTTGTAGAGGACAAAATTTCCAATAAACGCATTATTTATATACTCGCGTACGACGTGTAGATCTCGACCAACAATGCGTTCAATGCAGCGGAAAGGGAGAAACTACTCAAAACATTTTTCCACACCACCTCAAAGGTAAAGTTATTGGCGCGTTTTATTTTTATGTGGTTTCACCAGTAGTCCTAATCCATACATAGTTATTTTCGCCATAATAAAACTCTTTAGAATCAGACAAAAGTCGTATTGATAAAAGGACAAAAACTATTTGCTAATTATAGTTTCAACTGACTGAAAATAGTTATTCATGGGCTTGGCTTATTGGTGAACCCACAGTTGAAAATACGCGCAAAAAAACACGACCTCCGAGATACTATGAAAAAAGTTTTGAGTAGCTTTCCCCTGCCGCTGCATTGAGCGCGTTGTTGGTCGAGATCTACACGTCGTACGCGAGTATATAAATAATGCCGTTTATTAGAAATTTTGTCCTCTACAACTTTTCTATTTAAATGTGCCACTTATTTCAAGTAGAAATTGCTCAAAATTCAAAAAAACATTATTAGCAATAAGTAATTGTTTAAAAAATGATAGGCAGATGAAAATTGTAGGGAATCTCTACAAATTTGTTCTCCACCTTTTTTTCGCGAGAAATGCAAATCTCAAAAAACACAATATTTAAGATAGCGGACATTTCCCCATATCGCAATTGGGGAAACAAATTTCATTTTGTATTCACCTAAACAGGAGACACCAAACTGCGTCAAAAAATTTCTTCCTGGAATCTTTTCGTTGAAAAAATCGAATGCAAAATTCGCGCGCAAATCGTAAAGAACACTAAATCCAAAATGGCGGACATTTTCCATATCGCAATTGGGGGAAAAATTTTCATTTTGTGTTCACCTAAACAGGAGACACCTAACTGCGTCAAAAAATTTCTTCCCGGAATTTTTTCGTGGAAAAAATCTAAAGTGATTGGGCTATAAGCACAGCTCCACTGTTCGCAACCACAAATATGCAAAACTAAATATTTTGCTAAGCTTTTTTCATTAGGGCTATTCGCGATCCGGTGCAAATGGCCTAGCATCATTGCATTGCAAATTTGTATTGCAAATTATTTGCAATACACAAACAAAATACACGCATTTGCATTTGTCATGGCTTGGCAAATTTGCAATACCGAAAATCCATAGCATAAAAATGCTATGCATTGCATTCATAAACAAAACCAAAGCTGATGCACAAAAATTGTTTTGCAAAAGCTTTACCATGACAGTTTAATAAAGGTCGCTCACAATCCATGGCATATTTCTGCAATTGCATAAATTTGTCAGCTCTTATGCACCGAATCGCGAATAGCCCTATTATTTTATGTAGTACTGTAGCAGTAGCATGTACTGTATTGTGGGTATTGTTTTTGTTGTCGTTTGTTTGCTACTATTTTTGTCGATTGTAATTTACTAGTATTTCCACTATTTTTATTGTTGCTAGTCTATTTTTAGCATTTTCAGCCCACGCTGTTGCATTGTTACAACGCTTTTATCAACTTGCAATGTTGTGTTCCAGAAACTTTCAATGTTGTGGATCCAGAAACTTTCAATGTTGTGTTCCGACACCAAAGCGAAGCTTTGAAAAGCTCCTATAAAAAAGCATAGTGAATAGGGCGAGGTAGATGACATCTAGTGTCGCCCTATGTACTACGTTTGCTACACCGGAAATAGACGACACGCAGTTTCTTTAAATAAAATTAGTTTGACTATTGTCAACTAAATCGAATGCTTTGTAAGTGAAGTGACTTGTGGACCACTTGAGGTATAGGTGGACCAGTTGGTAACCACTTTGGGACCAGTTGGTAATTAGTTCGCGGGACCAGTTGGTACCAGTCGGGGCCCAGTCTGGGAATCAGTTGGAACCAGTTTGGGTCTAGGCCGAAACTATTTACCTTCGGACAAGTTGGGGACCAGTTGGTCTTTTTAAGCTCCTGTGGCCGTTTTAAGGGTAATTCTTGGGCTCCTGCACTGCCGCTCGGGGTTTCTGCCTTCTACGGTGCTAATTTTGGGCCGGGTTGCCTGTTTTGGCGGATTGTTGTGCTGTGTGCCGCGTATTACGTGTACCGGGTACCACTTTCTCGTGGCCACGTTTTTCATTTTCAGTTTCATAGATTGTTTATAATGACTTTTGCTAAAATTTCAAAATCAAGAGTTATCAAAACAAATTCTATGGGACTGAGAAGTATTATTTTCTACTTTTTAGTCCATTTATAAAAGCGTTGTATATTAAAAAGTTTTTTTTTATATTATTTTTTTCTATTTCACTCAAGCTGTCATACATCAATATGCAACCGCTTACTTATACATATGTACATACAAATACTAAGAAAAAGTAAGATGCGATTTCTAATTTTTTCACAGAAAAAGTATTTTTTAAACAAACTTAAAAATATATTAGTTTGAACGATTGTAAGAAATCTGATTCAATTTGAATATTCGAAGACATACATATTTACATGTTCTGCTGCAGCCAAGTGTACAGGGCGGCTTGCTATTATTTGTTTGATTTCAAGAGGCCCTAGGTTTAATTATTGTTAGAGGCAACTTTTAGTTTTGGTTTTTTTAAGTTTTTCCTAATTTCATACAAAAAAGCATATGTGAAGTACAGAATCGAAGAGTATTCAAACCAAAAAATCTGCAAAACAAGATTGTTTAAAGCAGGCACCATAATTGTTATGCTTTTTATGCCCGAGCGCACTTGTGCACAAGCGTATTATAACTTTGTTCACATAACGGTTATAGAAAATGTGCATATCCACGCCCACGTATGATTACATGTGTATATCTTGGGAACCGCTCCACCAAGTTTTTCCCAAACTTGGCACAGTTGTTGGCCTTGGTACAACATTGCAAACGGCTGAAAATTTAGAAAATCGGACAATAACCACGCCTACATCGCATATAATGGTAATTTAGAGATCGGTGAAGTAGTTTTTGAGATACGCATACATAGTATATCATATAATTGGGCGGTGCCACCCCCATTTTGAATAAAAATTGATGAATTTCTTAGCCACACTGCTCAAAAAATTTGAAAGTCCGGTACATACACAATATAAATTCAAGGCCGTATATATGAAAAGTTGCCTAACTTCGACAATTTTTATACGACTGCCATAAATAAAGTATCAGTTTATTTGAAAATAGATTTTATTTTAGATAGTGCTACGAAATTTGAAATTGTGGAAATAAGTGATGGTCCAAACTTAAAAAATTGTTTTTTTTTTTTAATTTGCCCGATAAATAATTCCGACAATCGAAGTCCGACAATAGGTTATTATACATCATTTTAAAGGCCTATACGTCCTCTTCTCACAACATGTTTGATCTTTAAAACTGAATTAAAACTAATCATTTAAAACCTGATAAATCTACAAAACTGTACCCTCTGACTTAAAATTAGAAGTCGCGACCTCTAAATGATTTTTGAAAAATCTATAAAAATAGGCAATAATATTTCTCATAAAAAAAGAAGGAAAAAAGGGGGTAGGGTCTTGAAATGTAAAAAAAAAATCGATGGACACCTTAATATTTATGTATGTACATATATACATATCGTCGTTTAAAGTACAAAACCGCGTATCGTCATTCTGCAAAACCGCGTAACTGACATTTGCTGTCAAAAATTGGATTTGCTCACATGAGCTCCTGACTCAATCCTAATCCATTCGTCCTGAAATATACTAGCCAGAAATGCGACTGCTTTATAAAAAAATACCCATTTTGAAATATAAGCGTTTTTACTCTCTATAAAATAATATATGCAACCTCACATACGCGGTTTTGCATTATCTTGATACGCAGTTTTTTACTTTAAACGACGATATGTACCTATATATATCCGTCATACTATTTGTGTTATATGTATGTATGTATTTTCCTGTTTCTTTTTATTTCATTTGCTAAACTAATTGCACCTCCATATTAGGTTGCACAGTAAAAAATGCATTTTTATCAAAATGTTAATCTTCATTATTTCCATTGCAAGCTATAAATAAATGTGTTAATTTATTTTTGTATGTCGCAGTTTTTAGACATCCACGCGAATCAGTATTTCTAGGCATGCGCTACGTTATTAATTATTAAATAATCTCGTAAATAGCATTTGGGATTGTAGCTAAAAATAGCTTTGAACAAATCAAAAAAATATAAACTTTTTATCGTAGTTGAATAAAAATATCTACTTACATGCATACACTACATGCAAATGTGAGCTAAATGTATGTCAACTACGCCCCACAGGGCGTATGAGTAACATTCGGTTGCGCTTGAATTCCATGGAATTTTATGTGTGTATGTATGTATGTGTTTATGCTGGTAGCGCGGTGACTAGCTGGCTGCTGGCCTGCGTGAATGACTTTTAAGCGCTTGCTTGTCGTTTATCGCGAAAAATTATCACAAATTAGCTAACGCTCCGCATTGTGTATTTAGTGCTTACATGAGCACATGCACACTACATGCATATTAGGGATGTTTCGAATGTCATATTTTTCACAAATGCGAATTTTCGGAATGCGAATGCGAATGCGAATGTTAGGAATAACATTAAAAAAGCTATAATTAACTTAAGTCATCGTTTTATAAATTATTAGAACATTGAACCAGTGCTTAACATATGTATATATGCAGTGTTTTAATCTAGTAGTCAAAGTTCAGAAGGGGTATATTACATTTCAGTAAAAGTAATTTTGCTGTCTTTTCTCTCACTTCTCTTCTCTCATGCGGAGTTTAGATGCTAGTAATGCATTTTAAGGAGTACCTCATCATATTTTTTTTCAAATGTCAGGCTAATTTGGCTTGGTGTTATGCTGCGATTGTGTGTACATTCGCATTCGCAAAATATTCGTACAATTCGATGCGAATGTGTAAAATGATGCGAATCATTCGCATAACGAATGCGAATGCAAATATATATTTATAAACTTGGCATTTTTTCACTACTGTCGGCAATCAATATTCTGCTATAGGAAATCAAAATATCATCGATGTTTTTGCAAAACCGCCCATCGATAAGTTGAAAAACCGCCTAAATCGCCGTTGTGGAAAAAATGAGATTTGGTAACCCTGAACTCCAGGCATCGAGAGTTATGCATAAAAATCGTTAAATCGTTATTAAAACAACAGATTTGTAAAATACATAATAGCTGGAGAAAATACCAAGGCAATGCCTTCAAAGAATAAACCGTTAAACTGTTGATTTTTAGCGAAGTTTAGATAAAAGACTATTTTCAGTTGTTTGCAGTGAAACTTCTTAATCGAGCTAAGAGATGTTTGCATTAAATATTTAGCACCCCCTTATCAGATCTGTATCATTCGCTCGATTTTCAAGTATGAGTGGTCAATATAAAGAGCCTGACCTGTAGAATGGTTTTAGCTTTTGAAAAGGGTTTGCAAATTTTTGGATAAAATAAAATTTGTTAAATAGGTTAAATGCATTCTTACAATATGGGCACCAATTGAAATGGTTTTGAAAAAGCTTTCTTTTCGCTTTATTTTTAACTACTTGTAGGCGGGTTGCCAGCTGTTTAAAAAAAAAAACTAATTCAACTTAATTCATTACTAGCAATGGAAATACATATGCATCACAATGTCAACCAAAAGGGGTTTAGTTAAGAAGCTTTTGGTTTGAAAATATTTGATAAGATGGTTGCCAACTGTTTGAGAAATCAAATTTTGTTTAATTATAAAGTAGTTATGAACATGAAGTATTAAAATGTGAGTGTCAAACTAAAGACTTTAAATAAATATTTAGTTGATATCACATATGTATGTACATCCTACGACAAAAACAAAAAAAAAAAATCGAAACACATGAAGCATTCAATATACTCACGAAACTGTGGGCCAAATATAGTAAAATTGCGTTTTTAGTTTTTCTCTCTGACACCAGGATTTTTTTTACAGGGACTTTGTAGTTTCAAAAATGTGAATAATTCCAAAAATTATTTAAAAAATTCATTCCAATGTCGATAAACAGCATGGGTACCAAATTAAAGAGAAAATGCTGTAGAATTAAAAAACTTAAAATTTTTGGGTTCACAAGGACAAAAAGGGTTTTGAAAATGTCCTTTTAATTATTTTTTTAAGCGAATAACGTTAGAAGTACGAAATTCGAAGATGTGGTCATGTGCATATTTGACCTTAACATACAATTTTTTCGAAAATAATTATTGTTCAATTTTAAGGATATGTAATAATAAAATGTTAAAAGAACATTTTCAACACCTAATCGTCCTTAGGCACCAACAAATTTAATCGGTCTTGATTCTACAGAATTTTCTCTTTAATTTGATAGGCATATTATTTTTCTGCACTGCACTGAATACGTTTAATAATTTTTCTAAATAATTATACTTTTAAAATTTTAAAGTCCTTTAAAAAAAATCCTGACGTCAGAGAGAAAAACTAAAAATCCAGTTTTACTATTTTTGGCCCATGCTTCGCGAATATATAAAATTTTGCGTGTGTAAAATTTACTGTCGCACGGTGTAATAAAATTGAATCAGGCAGATACATACCTGTACATTATAGATATTAAAAAAAAATTGATTTGAGGGATCTTTATTAGAGCGATAGAAGTAGAACAGAAAATCAAGATTAAAAACAAGTTCGTTGTCTTAAATTTTAAATAATACCAAAAATTAATTTTTCATCAATTCTAGTGCTCATACTACTACATATAACGATCAAACAGTGATGAAAATTGTACTACCATAACTGCATTTTCAGCCCCCACAAAACCAAAACAAAGAAAATGACGCATTAAATAAATGTAAATGATACTTAAAATGATTGGCGCTTGCTTTTATTGCCTCGCCATTACAAACAGCTAGCGCCCTACTAGATATATAAGTCACGATTGTTTTGTGTTTGTTTTTTAATTAATTGCTGAAAATGAGAGTACATATAATATAAATATAAATATAATAATTTCAAAACACATCTACATTCAAGTACTTAATACATGTCAGCAAAATATTACTAAACTAAAGGGGCAGTCCGAGGTTAAGTCACGGATGTTGTGGAAAGGTAAAAAAAAAAATGTTCCGCATAAAAAAATACATATTCTTAAAACCTTTGATGAGAGATCACTAGAAAAGTCACGAACTTCCTTTTTGGAATTTTTCTCCTTTGAATTAAGTTGCTTACAAGGCCCTTTAAAAAGTCCCTGGAGGAATGCCTTAGAAAACACATTTTGTCTGTAAAAATGATCATATGGGTCTTCAAAATATTCCTCAGCATGCTTTATAAAATTTTGCATGCGCTCAAATGAAGTGGTGAGGCATTGGTAAATGCCACACGATAGTACATTAGCCTGAATCACCAAAAAAGTTGCGGTTTATACGCCGGGATTACACGTCCCAATTTATTTATTTATTTTTTTTTTCAAAAACCAACACATATTGATTCAACTTGACGCTCGTTCATCCTACCTTTCTCTTTCATACTTTGAATTAGTTTATTTGCAAAGAAATAAAAAGGGTATGAAAATACGTTTCCAATTATATCTCATAAGTCTAAATCGGAATAGTTTTACTGTAGTTATTCAAGTTTTTCCGACACCAATCTTTGAAAAAAGTTAAAAAGCAGCATCAAAAATTTCGTTATTATGATTCCGTTGAAATTTTTTTGAAATATCTGTATGCAGATTTTTGAAGCTTAAACTCTTTTGCCATCTAAGAGAATTTTTTCAAAAAAATCTTTAAGAAACTATTTTTATTCATAAAACACTCCATATTTGGAGGCGTTTTCAAATCAAAAAAGTAGCGATTTTTTTTTGTTTGTATGATGAGCGATGCAGTCTAATGTATATCCGTATATGTAAATACGAACAAGTATACACGTGTGCGATAAAGTAATAAAATTAATGTTTGCTTAAAATCTGCTAATTTTTATTGCATCTAGGAACGAAACCATTTTATTGATAAATTCTCCATTTTTTCACCAACTATCTGTGGCGTAACAGGATTAATAAACTATTAAACACACAACTAGATTGCGAATTCCGTTGTAAAAAATATATACGTATGTACTTAAATGCCTTGGAAAAGTTTAGTTAGCTGAAACTTTATGAGTGTGCAACAGCTGTGCTTAAACGTATGTCCGTTTGTACTTGTAGTACATAAAAGGTCAATTTATATTTTAATATGCCATTAAAATTTTCAGTCAAAATAATCAGAAATAAATTTAAATGCTTTGAAAATATACCAAATTATATTGCTTTGTCCTTCGGAAGAGTGGAAAATTATATCGCTGCCAAGAAGTTATTAAGAAAACTTTAAAACTGGGGCATGTACGTCATAGAACTTTTGAATAGTTTATATTATACTATGCAGCATGTACATACATATGTATGTAGAATTGTAAATACACACGTGCTAACATACATAGGTATATCTTCAAACTAATGCTGTAAGATTCATATCGTAGATTATTTCACCGCAAATCGGGGAGTTCTCCACGAGTTGGCTTCCCTGAATCCTACCTACCTAATCGACACCTTTACTGATGGTACTGCACTTTTATCAGTGCATACTTACCCTAATTTGGTTTCACTTAAACTGCAGAGAGGCTTAAATAAGATAGCTCTCTGGTTAAAATATTGTCGAATAAAATTCAACGAGTCAAAGTCTGTCCAGGTAAAAGTCACCCTCAAGCACGCCAGTCAAACTACTACAATGCGACTAAATATCTTGGTATGTACATCGATAGAAAGAAAACGTGGAAAACGCTTATATTTACACAATGAGAGAATATGTATGAACAGATCTACTATGTCCACGTCAAAAGCAACTATGTACTACTGGGCCCCTAAAATAGACCAGGGCGATCTCCTGTAAGAACAACCTTGGCGACCTAGTGACCGATGTCCCGAACTTACTTAAATCAAGGAGGGAACCCTATAAAATGGCAGCATCACTGAAAGTAGTGGAGAAGATGGAGTCCATGTCCCACTGCCTGACTATGACGAGGTATGAATAGCGCTTATGCGGCTAAAAAATAACATAGCTGCTGGAGCTGAACTGCCAAGGTCTTATCGAGTGTAGTGTGTGAACGACTGAAGCCCACCGTCAACTAATTGTTTGGGTCTTATCAGTGTGGCTTTAGACCTGACAAATCCATCATAGACCAGGTATTCACAATACGCCAAATCTTGGAAAAGACCTGCGAGAAAAGGATCGACACACACCATCTATAGTCGATTTCGAAGCCGCTTTCGACCACTCCAAAAGAGTTGTCTTTAAAGATGTCTGAATTTGGTATCGGCTGGGAAAAATGACGTTGAGAAATGCCATCAGCTCTGTCCGAATTGGGAAAGACCTCACCGAGCCGTTCGACACCAGACGAGATTTCAGTAAAGACGACTGCCTTTCGTATGATTTCTTTAATCTGATGTTGGAGAAGATAATAAACGCCGCGGAACTGAACCGCTCAGCACGATACTCTCTACAAGAGCATACAATTGCTGGCGTATACCGACGGCATCGACATTATCGGTAAAAATAAGTACTACGTTTGTTCTGCCTTCTTGGGATGAGATAGAGTAGCATGCCGAATGGGTCTGGTGGCGAACGAGAACAAAACGAAGTATCTCCTGTCAACACACGAGCACTCAGAACAGAAGCGTCTTGGCACCACCATGACGGTAGCGAGTTTATTTGGAAACCAGCATCAACACCAATAAAAATATCAGCCTTGAAATCCAACGGAGAATCACTCTTGCCAACAAGTGCCGCTTTGGACTGAGTAGGCAATTGAGAAGTGAAGTCCTATTTCGTCGTATAAAAATCACACTCTATAAGTCGCTTATCATGCCCTGCTGAAAGCGCGGAAGCATGGACAATGGAAGCATCTGATAAAGCGGCGCTTGGAGTTTTCGAGAGAAAGATTTTCCGAAAGATTTACGGGCTTTTACCCGTTGCCAATGGCGAATACCGGAGATGACTTTACGATGAGCTTTGTCGCCGGAGAACGCATTAGAAACGGTGGGATGGCAAGCTAGGCCTAGTCAGCTGGTTAATGAATTAATGAAGCAGCCTTTCGCAAAGTATCGCTTACAAGGTCTTAAATCAGGATCTTCCTTATTGTGGATAACGCAAAGTACATCGGGATCCTAATCTTCGGCCATGTATTAATGAAGCCAAAATGCTCCTAACAACTAATACATTCTGGTTATCAGCTCCTTGCCCGATCCTTGAACAGCTGATTTGGCATACCGACGGTCCCGGTCGCTATGTTGTTTTTAAGCAGCATCCTTGTTGGTCTCACCTCGTCTTGGAGGGACGTCAGCTTCGTTTCTATTAATTAGTGTAAGCTCTTTCCCGATCCGATGATTTTCACTCCAGAATTTCCAGGGTTTTTAAAACGATTTGTTTCTGTAATACATCTTTCTAGATAGAATTTTTGTGGCTGCGTGTCTGCCTTCTCTACGATCTAATCCTAGAAGGAGGCTTTGCAATGGTTTCGTATGTACATACATACGTCCAGATTTCCAGCCAGGGCTTCGTTCGTCAATTACTGCTTGCGCATTGTATTGGTGCCCGGTCCATATGGAGGCCACGACATTTTACATGTATACATTAGTTTTATGTAGAAGTGAGTTCTATGAGAGATAAATTCAACTCATCTAAAATGTAGTTCGTCTAAACTGAAGTTAAACATTATTTCGCTCAGTGCATCAAGGGAAAAATCATTTTAATAAAATCGTCAATAATAAAGCCGTTGCTTGTTGCAGTTGCCGCAGTTGCCGACGTTGTAGTTGTCGTCGTTGGGCTGCTGTTATGGCCGCTGGCAATGTGTTGCCGTCAACGACGCAGCTATTCGCTGTCGCTGAACACCTTGCTTTAGCTACATACGCTTTTCTGGCAGATTTTGACGTAGCTTGTTTCTCGCTACTGTGGTGTTGTGTCGTTACTTGTTGCCACACTGAGCAGTTTCGCTGTTGTTGTTTACTTGCCGCCTTGCTTAAAGCAACAAAACCGTCGGCAACGTTTCTTCGCCGCTCTGTCGTTGTTAAACAAATGAGCTGCGACGTTGCGAATGGCATTATACGAGTATATTATGTTTGTATGAACAAATGTATGTATGTATCGTTGAAGCTGGAATCAAAGTTGAGCGTTGAGCGGCTGGTTGGTGGCTGGCGTCTCGCTAGTCGTTGCGAATTGAGGCTGGACCAAGTTTAGTAGCAAAGCAAAGTACGAAGTGTGTGAAGTGTGTGTGTGGGCTCGCTCGAGTCAAGTTTAAAAAGTATGTAAAGTGCGGCAAAAAAATTAAATTAAAATAAGAAAAAAAAATGAGAATGCAAAATTGTAAATATTTAAGGTGGGGAAAAAGGCAATGAAACTACTAACAACAAATAAGTGGTAGAACAAAAGAGAGTGCTTGTGCGTAGCGATCTTGCCTTGTCCAATACATACATACATACTTGCGATTGAGCCATCGATCAATAGATGCGATACGAATTCAAAAGAGCCTGAGCCTTGGCTTGGCTGGAAGAAAGTGTGGTTGGATAGTTGGCTGTGCCACAAGCGACACTTAAACGCATGAACGCGGAAGAGATTGGTGGAAATTAAATGAAAATAAAATTTTGAGATGAAAATCCTATATACATTCATTTAAATTAAATAGGTATGAAAATTTATTTGAGTGCATGTGCAAGAATTTTGTCTTAAAAGTGCAATTAAAATATTCACAAAACTATTTTAATAAAAATATATATAAGATAATATCTATGTGTACATATTTTTTAAATAAACTTCTTCAAACGCAACATTTTGAATAAAAAAGATATATAAAATAAATAATAAAAAAACTCCATTAAAAGAAAAACATCTTCAAACATCCTAAAACACATTTTTAAGTAAAATGTTTTAAACAATAAATAAAAATAAGCAATAAAACAGAAAAAATGTAATATACATATCTAATAAAAATATTTATAATAATAGAAGTTATTTAAAAAAACTTAATCACACGTCATTGTTTTCACCAATTGCTTTTAATTAAATAAATTACCCAAAAAAGTATTTTTAACAAAAAATATATTTTAATAGAAATATTTTCTTCAAAGACAATAAAAAATGTGGCAAAAATACATAAACATTTTCTAATAAAAAATTCTACAATATGTACATATGTACCTACATATTTTTCAAGTAGATTTCTTCAATTCAATATTTTGAAGAAACAAGTATTTAACATGTAAAATAAAAAAATCAATTTTTCTAAAAATATGTAAAAACAAAAAGTTAAAAACTAATATTAGTTTCATAAAAAAACTTATTTTTAGTAAAAAAAAAAAAATTATTAGAAAACCTAATTTAAACGTATTATTTAAAAAAAAATGGTGTAGTGGTAAGCAGTGCGCGCTTCCACTCCGCAACGCCTGGGTTCACACCCTGGTCAAAGCAACATCGCAAAAAATATAGAAAAAGGTTTTTTATTAACAGCGGTCGTCCCTCAGCAGGCAATGGCAAACCTCCGAGTGTATTTCTGCCATGAAAAATAGCTTCTCGTAAAAATACAATCGCCGTTCGGAGTCGCGGTAAAACTGTAGGTCCCTTCGCTTTGCGTGACAAAATCAAGACGCACGCCACAAATCGGAGGAGAAGCTCGGCCAAACACTAACATATGTGTAAGCGCCAATCTATTATTATTATTTTTTTAAAACAAATATAAAAAATAATAATAATATAAACAATTTATTTTAATGAAAATTGTTTCTTAAAAAAAAAAAATTTTATTAAAATGTCTTTTTAAAACAAATCAAAAGTATGTTTCTACCATTCTTCAACGCTTAAATATATAACGGGCGATTTTTTAAGAGCTTGATACCTTTTTTTTTAAAAGAAACGCATAAAATTTGCAAAATCTCATCGGTTCTTTATTTGAAACGTTAGATTGGTCCATGACATTTACTTTTTGAAGATAATTTCATTTAAATGTTGACCGCGGCTGCGTCTTAGGTGGTCCATTCGGAAAGTCCAATTTTGGGCAACTTTTTCGAGCATTTCGGCCGGAATAGCCCGAATTTCTTCGGAAATGTTGTCTTCCAAAGCTGGAATAGTTGCTGGCTTATTTCTGTAGACTTTAGACTTGACGTAGCCCCACAAAAAATAGTCTAAAGGCGTCAAATCGCATGATCTTGGTGGCCAACTTACCGGTCCATTTCTTGAGATGAATTGTTCTCCGAAGTTTTCCCTCAAAATGGCCATAGAATCGCGAGCTGTGTGGCATGTAGCGCCATCTTGTTGAAACCACATGTCAACCAAGTTCAGTTCTTCCATTTTTGGCAACAAAAAGTTTGTTAGCATCGAACGATAGCGATCGCCATTCACCGTAACGTTGCGTCCAACAGCATCTTTGAAAAAATACGGTCCAATGATTCCACCAGCGTACAAACCACACCAAACAGTGCATTTTTCGGGATGCATGGGCAGTTCTTGAACGGCTTCTGGTTGCTCTTCACTCCAAATGCGGCAATTTTGCTTATTTACGAAGCCATTCAACCAGAAATGAGCCTCATCGCTGAACAAAATTTGTCGATAAAAAAGCGGATTTTCTGCCAACTTTTCTAGGGCCCATTCACTGAAAATTCGACGTTGTGGCAGATCGTTCGGCTTCAGTTCTTGCACGAGCTGTATTTTATACGGATTTACACCAAGATCTTTGCGTAAAATCTTCCATGTGGTCGAATAACACAAACCCAATTGCTGCGAACGGCGACGAATCGACATTTCACGGTCTTCAGCAACACTCTCAGAAACAGACGCAATATTCTCTTCTGTACGCACTGTACGCATTCGTGTGGTTGGTTTAATGTCCAATAAAGTAAACTGAGTGCGAAACTTGGTCACAATCGCATTAATTGTTTGCTCACTTGGTCGATTATGTAGACCATAAATCGGACGTAAAGCGCGAAACACATTTCGAACCGAACACTGATTTTGGTAATAAAATTCAATGATTTGCAAGCGTTGCTCGTTAGTAAGTCTATTCATGATGAAATGTCAAAGCATACTGAGCATCTTTCTCTTTGACACCATGTCTGAAATCCCACGTGATCTGTCAAATACTAATGCATGAAAATCCTAACCTCAAAAAAATCACCCGTTATCTTGAATAAAATATTATTTTTTTCATAAAACAAATAAAGCCAACTGTTATAAAAAATTTAAATTTAAATTAAAAAAAAAATATAATTAAAAGATATAATTTGCAAAAAAAAATCTTTTTAAAATGCAATGCTTTTTATAAAAAATAACATGAAACAATATATATTTTTTAGCAAAAAGTATATTTTAATAGAAATATTAAAAAAAAAATTATAATGTTATTGCGCATTGAAAATGCTTTTTCTGCTTTTCACAAACGTAATTATAAAATAATTTTTTTCATTAAATAAGTGAAAATAAAACAAAACTTTAAATTTTAAGGTACAATAATTTTAATCAAAGAAATTAGGTGACAAAAAGTCTTCAAACGAAGTATTCTTTTAACAAATATAAAAAAAAAATATAAAGAATATAAAAATATTTTAAACAAAAAATAAATTTTAGTTAAAGTATGTTGTTCAAACAAAAAGATTTAGCGTAATTGTGCATCGAAAATGTGTCTCCTATTTTTATAAACAAATATTTTTAATAAAAAATTGCATAAACAACTATTTTTACCAAAAATCAAATGTTAATAACAATATTTTCTTAAAAAAAATTGCGCATTGAAAACGTATGTATTTCATACATACTTTTAAACAACAAAAAATGCGACTAAAGTATAAATTTTACCATAAAAAAAATTACATATATCATTGGAAAAGTGAAAAAGATGTATGCAAAACTAAGTTCTCCTTTTTTGATAAAATGCGCAACGAAAGCATAAAAAGATAATTAAATTAAGGCATTAATTAAAAAAAGTTGATTTTCCGCTTTGTTTATTTGCTTAGCAGCAAGCAGGTTAAAGCGACGAACGTACGCGAATGCCAAACATACAGATGTGTATGTATGTATGTAGTATGTGTGCGCGTTTGCGTGCGTGAGCAGTCCAACGACAAGGCAATCCAACGGCAAGGCAAACCAACGACAAGCAATTGTCCAAAACGCGCGAAAAAGAAAAAAAGAAATTGAAAAAAAAAATTAAATAATATAAGCAAACTAACTAAACTCCACTTTTAAAATTCATAAAAGAAAAAAAGCCAAAAGTAGTAGAATTAAAGAAATCTACTAATGGCATTAGAAGCAAACATTTTTTAAATAAAACTTAAAACAAACAAGAAAAAAACAATAAAAAAGTAATGCCTGTCCAACGTACGTAATGTAAAAAAAATTTAAATGCAAATACCAGGCCAGCGCTTGAATTAAAACCGCTTGGAACCAAAACAACAAAATACGCACCAATCATTGCTTGATAAACAAAAACAATAATAAATAGCAATCATATATATTTAACTTGTTTTCTCTCCGTTTTCTTCTTCTTCTTTAATTTAGTTTAAGTGCCATTTTTTGCGTCGCTTGTTTTTATACCCGAGCGCACTTGTGCACAAGGGTATTATAACTTTGTTCACATAACGGTTGTTTGTAACAGGCAAAACGAATCGAGATAGATATTGACAAATGTATACATAAATGATCAGAATGAAAAGAGAAATCGATTAAGCGGTGACTGTCTGTCCGTCAGTCCGTCCGTCCGTCCGTCCGTCCGTCCGTCTGTGCACACGATAACTCGAGTAAAAATTGAGATATCTTAACGAAACTTGGCACGTGGACTTCTTTTGGGCATAGGACGGATGGTATTGAAAATGGGCGAAATCGGACAATAACCACGCCTACCTCCCATATAACGGTAATTTTCAGAAATACGAAAAGTGCGATATTTTAGTAACTACTGAAGATAATTCACTCAAAATTGATATTTACAATGAGTTTTGGACGAAAAATAAGAATATTAAAAAATTTTGGCAAATGGGCGTAGCCACGCCTACTTATGGTTACATGTGTATATCTTGGTAACCGCTACACCAATTTCTTCCAAGCTTGGCACAGTTGTTGGTCCTGCTACAACATACCAAATGGCCGAAAATTTTTAAAATCGCACAATAACCACGCCCACATCCCATATAACGGTAATTTAGAAAAATACGAAATCCTCGATAAATCAGTAAATATTAAAGCTAATTTATTCAAAATTGATGGTTGCAACAATTTTTTACCAAGAAATACGCTTATGGTACAATTTTGGAAAATGGGCGTGGCACCGCCCACTTATGATCACATATATGCATCTCGCTAACCGTTCTAGCAATTTGAACCAAACTCGGTATGGTTATTGTGCTTGCCACATAAAAGCAAAGCGGTGAAAATTATTGAAATCGGACTAAAATTACGACCGCTTTTCATATAACGGTATATTTCAGAAATGCTTGAAACTGCAATATTTCGAAATTTAAGGACGCTAATTTACTTAAAATTTATACACCCCGGCTTATCGTGTAGTGGTAGCTTTCGGAAAGGTGGAAAACATATATTTAATAATTGCGCCGGGTATTTAATGTTCGGCTCCGCCCGAACTTAGACTTTCTTACTTGTTGTTATTGCTTTTCGATCGGCGCAATATTTTTGTTAATATTTTTTTAAGTATTTATGTTTACTTATTTGTTTGGGGATTTTTGTATGGATCGATTAACGTTAATGTTGTCCATGCAGAAAACACCACTCAGACTCTATGCCGCCCATTGCACTGCTTTCGTGGTTCTTTGCCATTCCGACAATTTCTGCAAAGGAACGCTTGTTGGCATACGCCATCGATGGAACTTTGGCGCAATAGCACAGTGCGCTATGATGGCGCCGGTGCGAGCCCGTACTACAGATTTTCTTAGCGTCAATAATTCTTCAGAGCGAGTGTTATTGAGTCGCGGCCATAAGGGTAAGGGTAATATTCAGTTTCCGCCGCTTTTCTTTCCTTCAAAGTCAAATAGTGAATTGGCAGGTCCCTGAAACTCGCTCTCTTGTGATTCACACACTTTTCTGATGACAAAATCAAAGCTTTCTTAAATGTATTTAATTGACTAGGTAATCGTTTCTAAAGTTCTTCGATTAGGGTAATTAAAAATTTTTGCTAGTCTTTTAGAAGCATATTAAGTCAAGTTTATCACGCAGTTCATTAGCCCCTTCCATAAAATTATCGTGGGAAACTAAGTTTTGTATATTTTTATAATTACAAAAAATTTATTTGAACGAAAAAAATCGCCAAAAATTGCCAATGGCGATTTCCTAAATTTTTAAGCGCAAATATCAAAAAAAAAATCGCCAAATTGGCGCGAAATCGCCAAATCTGGACACTCTGCTCACGACTGATCCATAGTGCATTAGATATGGCTGTGGTGTAGTCGTCAACTCTTAGAACTTCCGGCTAGTTCATTCCCTTCTATGTTGTACGTGACTCAGTGAATTCAGTAATGCGCGACATTTCCGAACTGCTTTCGACTTGGAATCCAATGTTTCCAATGCCGCCTGACTGTCAACGAATATAGTGACGTTCCCTGGAATAAACTTAATGAGTATTCCGTATGAGACAAGATCCGTATGAGATCTGCGCCTGCAAGACAATGCAGTTATAAGGCAGGCAATATGATTGCCTTGTCTGAAGTTCTTTGGCTTATAGACCCGGGCCGACTCCTTTTTCTATTTTGGAGCCATCTCTATCGATGGAAATAGCATCATTTCTGATCTTATGTAGTTGGAAAATGTATAGATGTCTTAAGACTTACATCCCAGAATGACGTCAGTTTCTACATCCAAGTCGGCCTTGATACCGTTACGCCGTCCGCTGGCAGCCACACTTTATTTGACCCAGTTGGATACAATGTCCATTTCCGGTTAAATTAAATCATTCTCTTGACTTTAAACCTTTCTAATGGCTAATTTAAACCCAAGCGCCGACGAATTGATAACCTCCCCCTTTTTTTGAAGTCGGTTAAAAATACAGACAAGGATCAAGATGGAGTTCAAGAGGAAGGTGAAGGTGAAGGTGAGGGGGAAGATAAAGACCAAGAGAAAGATGAAAAAAGAAATGAGTACAGCGATGAAGTTTAAGATTTAAGATGAAGCTGAAGATTAAGATGCCGAAAAGGAGAATGATGAAGGAAGTGACTCCAACTCACCTTACCTCAACTCAGCTCACCTTATCTCACCTCAACTCACCTCGCTCATCGCAACTCACCTTATTTTCTCTTTTAGGTTTCATTTATTCCGCGCATAGGTACTACACACTCGGTTTTTTTTAAGTTATTGGATTTAGGGCCTTTTTCTCAAAAATATTTTAAAATTTATGTGCCCTTCAAATACGAAATTTGTAAAAAAAAAAATGTTTGAGGGGCAGATAAATTTTAAAACCTACATTTACTCAATTGAGTTAAAAGTAGCCCTGGTACCAATTATAAGCAGAGATCGAACATTACAAATATTGATGAAAACTTTGAAGGAAAAATTCACTGTGTTCTATAACTAAGTGATACATGGCAATCGGATTCTTTTTTCATTGAGACTCAAATTTGAAAAAAAAAATGTATTTGCAATTTTTATAAAAAATAAAAAAAACAATATAATTATTTAATTCTATTTATAAAAGTCATCAATAAAAATCAGTCAACGAATTTTATTTTTTAAATCATTTGTATAAAAGTCATTAACATTTTTCGCTTTAAGTGTTGTAAAACAAACGTTTACTACGACTTACACAAATGACTTTCATAAGTATGATTAAAAAAATTAAGGTCAGTGACTGAATTTTATTTGTTACTTTTATAAATAATAGTCTTCTATAACTGTTATCTAAGACATACAGTGTAAAAATCAAAAATAACTGTTATTTGCCGATTATTTAGGTAAAAATCAAAAATAATTGTCGTTTTCAAATTATAAAATAAAAGTCAGAAATAACGGTTATTTTAGGAGTAATTAAACAAAAGTGAAAACGTAATTGTTAAAAAGCAATTTTTTTAATAAAACTAGTAACTGTTACGGTCTCTGCTTGTAAGTACAAGTTATGTATCTGTTTCAGAGCTGTGTAAGTGTGAAATCATTTTCAATTTTAAATCAACAATTTTTTTTTATACAGTTTTCATTACTTATTCTTCGCTTAGGATTGAGGTTTAAAATTTTTGAATTTTCCATTCTCTCAAAGCAGTTATGAATTAACACATCAACATATTCATAGCAAGATTGAAAAAACCAATGCCCAATCAAAAAAAGGTTTAACACTGAATGAGTATTGAAAAGGCTGCAATCTTTTATGTGTGTGCATTCTTTAACTCAGTACCAATCATGGTACAATAAAAACAGGTAGAAGCCAAATTGACATCAAACCTACAAAAGTCAAAGTTTTCGGGAGAGTAAAAATAAAAATGAGCGTGTGTAAGGAAAAATAAAAAAATACATTTCACTGGTTGACGTTTTTAAGTATTTTTCTGTTTTTGTTTTATGAGTTGCAGTGTTGTTGGAGGGACTTTTCGGCAAAGGGTCATAGGAACAGCACTTGGCTTCAAACGTGCCTTTCCTGTACCTCCCGGTGTATTTGTGGAATCTACTTCTTTAAAATGTTTAACGCACAGCAAGGCATTTCACTGCAGCTCTGCCCACAGCTGCTTTCGCAACGTTCCTTACGCGAAGGACATTGAGGCACGTTAAAAAATTAGTGGTATCTGCCTTATATTTAACACCACATAAAACACAACGCTTCAGGTGTTGCATTTTTAACACATACACTAAGTATAAACCGCACAACACTACAAAAATTCAAATGCAAATTAAAATTTGTTATTAACGAACATTCAAAAAAAAAACAACGATATGACATTCAAAGCGTAACGAAATATAGGAAATAAAATAAAATCAAGTTGAAGTTTAAAGGTTTGGTTCTCATGAGAGCAACGTCATTTTGGCTTCTACCTGTATTTATGTGCCTTGAGTACCAATCATTAGTTCAAAGACACCCTGGTAAATAACTTTTTGATAAAAAGGAAGATTTTTGACAATTGCTCAATTGTAAAAATTCAAACCGGCGTTACCCAATTTAAGTTTTTTGGTAGAGGGGATTTTATATCATATGTTTGGGATTATATATAAAACAGTTGTATTAACATTTACGTTTTAAATATAATTCATGTTTTATCTTGAAAATGTTTAAAATTTACATTAAATTAAATAACTACTTGGCATAAGCTTTACATTTAGGTTGATAAAATTTTAGGGAAAATATTTTAAAAATCTTAGTGTCTTTAATAAAAAAAACAGCAAAGGCGCACGCTACAAATCGGAGGAGAAGCCCGGCCAAAACTTAGCAAAAGTGTCAAGGTCAAAATATGATTACTATAATTAAATTTAGTTTCAAACAGGTCGCAACCCTCTTCAAACACCTCAAAAGTATTCCCAATATTATTTAGTTGTGAACCCGCATGAGTCCGAAATTACCATTTTTTACCAGAATTTCCAGATTTTACCGGAAATCGTACTTGGTTTTCTGGCAACTGAGAGGACAAATAAGAGAGTAAGTAAGGTCATCTCTTTGTCAGAAGCTACCTGGTGGTACATTCTGGTAAATGTGTCAAAAGATCCGATGTAGTGTGTTTGACAACCAAATTGTAAACAAAAGAGAAGTGCACTCTGCTAATGCATGTTGAAAAGTAAATAATTCCTTGCTTGAGTAGATGCTAATGAGTTTTGGTTAAATTACAAAACGCTTAAAAAGGTATTAGCCGTCATTTTACGTTTAAAAGCTTTAAAACTTTAACACAGTACCACCCTATACTCTATATGTGATTGACCATTGAACTAAATCGTTGTTTATTTGGGTAAGATTAAAATATATTTTACTGTTCAATATTGGAGTTGGTGTGAAACAAAAATTAATAATTTATTGTTATGTATGCAAATGAGAACTACAATTCTGAGCTTATTGAGCATCTCTTAGTCAAAAACAAAGGCAATTTTGCTTGATCAAGTTTCGAATCTAAGAAGAAAATGTTTTTAACAAACAAAAGGTTAATAATAAAATTTGAAGGATTTAAGATATTGCGTATGGTAGCATGAAATGTCACAATCTTCTTAATTGTCAGGCTGTTGATATGGCTACGAAAAAGTGACAATGGAAACACATAGCTGAAGATTTCATACTTACAGTGGGATAAACTTCAAACCTCTAATATAAATTAGTTATTATTTTTTTTATCAATTTTAAGTTTTCGTTTGGAATAATTTTCATGAACTTATCTATTAGGAGATCTCTTTGGAAAATTACCGTACATCCGATATCTATTGAAATTTTGACATCCTCACTTTTTGGAAAAAGAAGTTCAAGATACAAGTTTATGTGCAAAAAATAAATTAAACAATAAAAGTCTCCTTATATTTATGGAACTTATAATAGAAAAATTTGTATTTCATTACCCAGACTTTATGAATAGCCTACTCTATAAGTAATAGTAGAAATTCCGAATTAGTAAGTTCAGTCAAGACGTCATTCAAAAATTTTGAAGAAAATCACTTTTCTCTTTTGTGAAAATTTGGGACTATCTTATGCGAGTATTGTCGACAAAATGTTAGTCTATGAATGACTAAAAATTAACGAATAAATGGTTAATCGCGATTAATGATTAAAATTAATTAAGCGATCGCTGTGGTGTAGTGTTTAGAAGTGCGCACTACCATTCCGCAGGGTGAGCGTCCGAGCCCAGTTCCGGCCAACAAAAAAAAAAGAAAATGTTTTTTGTAATAGTGGTCGGACCCCGGCAGGAGTCGGCGTAAAACTGTAGGTCCCTCCCCTTTGTGCGACAACATCAAGGCGCATGCCACAATCGGAGGAGTAGCTCGGCCAAACACTAACATATGTCGATGGTCCTCTGCAATAACGGCACAATTCAAAATTTCAGGTTTAGAAAAATACATAATTTGAAAGCTTACAGTATGACTGCATATAATCCGGAATAATTACGTTCCAAGACATATTGCTAAATTACGAAACAAAAAAATCTTTAATTGGCTCTACTGAAATATATGAAATTTTTAGTTGTGTCGATATGTAAGCGCTTTTCTATTATTATTAGTAATCATCAATACAATTTCAAATTACATAAACCCAGTCACAGCCCATTTTTGTATTCGACGCTTCCAGAAATCACATAATACATAAAATAAATAAAAGCTGTTTTGATTAATATTACATAAACTGGAAACTGTTAAAAATAAGTGCGCTTGTGTACAGAGATTTTAGAACCTATTTAGTTCCTAAAATGTCTGTTTGCAACACATAACAATAAAAATGCACATCAAATTGCTAAGAATGATGAAGGAAATCGATTCAGACATGCCTGTTTAACTGGCCGTGCGTGCTCAAAACAAACACATGTTAATTAAGGAGCTATTCAAGTATTATGTAACCACCAGTGGAAAGCGGGGGTCTTGGTTTGCTTATTTTTAATAACAACGGGCAAAATTTCTTCAAATAAGTAAAACATTAATTACACACGCACAAATTTTGCCTGCAATTTCGATCACAATTGAACACTGCACTTCACTCTCGTTTCGAATTTTTGAAAGCGTTTTTTAAGCTATTTAGTGGTTTAACACTTCTTGTGGGCACTTGATATTGTAAAAAAAATATGCGCAATTCGATCCCTAACTACATTTTTTTGTAAAGAACGCCTGTTTGCTTTAAATTTGTAAAAATACAATTATTTTTTTGTTTTGTTACAAATGAAGAAAAGTCCAAGAGTTGCCAAGTATAAATATCTTTATATCTATTTATTAAAATAATAATTTACAATAATAATTTATTTAATTAATACTTTATTAAAATACAAATTTGAAGTGCAAATACATTATTAATTGTTTGCAAGCATACTATAGTTTTCATGCATTTTAAGAATAAATAATCTAATCTCTTGGCTCAATTCTTATTCATTCGTCCTGAAATATACTAGCCAGAAATACGTTTGCTTTATAAAAAAAATAACCATTTTGAAATATGGGTGACTTTACTCTCTAGAAAATAATTTATGCAATTACGCGGTTTTGCATTTTCTTGATACGCGGTTTTATACTTTGAAACGACGATATGTATAGCATGTACTTACGGTGGCCGCCTTAGCAGAGTGATTACATGTGCGTACTTCCACTCCATAGGACCATGGTTAAATACCTGGTCAGATCATAACCCAAAATAGCAGTCGTCCTTCGGCACGCAATGGCAAACCTTCGAGTATATTTCTGCCTTGAAAACTCTTCTTATAAAATCAGAACTCATGCCTCAAGTTTGAGCAGAAGTTCGGCCAAACACTTAGAAGAATATTTTAGCACCAAATATTTATTTGTTTACTTATTTTAAGGGAGATGGCAATCTTCTGGTTTCACATTTTGAGTACAAAAATTTCAACCCTGATACAACATATTATAGTATTAGCAAAAGTCATTATAAACAATCTATGAAATTGAAAATGAAAAACGTGGAGCGCATGTAATACAAAGCATTCGATTTAATTGACAATAGTCAAACTACATAACGTAGACCTAAAATTTCTACAGCGAAAGTAGAACTTTGAAATCGATTTTAAGCGGTCGTTATTCATATACCCACACATGATACAAAAAAGAAGGTAGTTCCATTTAATGACATTCGTTGTTGTTGCTAACCATTTGACTTTTAATAAAATTATGACATTTCATAAAATTCATGCTACCTGATCACCAGAGATAATATTTTTTTTTTTTGTAAAAGTAAACAAAAATGTATGAAAATGAGTGAAGTTTAGTGAAGTTATTGAACATATATGAGATAAATTTTGTGTAAATTTACAAAATAAAAAGAAAAAATGAGCTGTGTGTGCCCAAACTGTGAAAATTCGGTACATACATGTAAAGGATCTGGGGTTAAGTTTTTTACGTTTCCTAAGCTACCGTTCGTGCGAAAACAGTGGCTGGAAGCGTGTAACATACACGAAGAAAAAAAAAATTATAGTGTGTCTTATATTATTACAAGCAAGTTAAATCAAGACTGTCTTGAAAACTTCTTCAGTGCAATACGGGCGAAAGGAGGGCTGCATGTACAGATTTCGATCATACCTTCTAGGTAATTTTTTAACCACTTAAAGAAATTATTGTTGTTGTCATAAAGATTTTAAAATGTATGCATGAACTTTATTAGGGCGAAACGAAACTATTTTGAGCACGGAAACAAATGTTGAGTCTTCAAGTGAAGTAATGTTAAAATTTGAAGAGGAGTTGCTCAGTGAAAATGTTTTCAAACTACTTAACGATATTGAAATATCCGCAGAAGAAGAACTCGAGGTAAACTCCTTACCCTTTCGTTTTTATTTGATTTCTAATTTTTTTAAGTAGCTCGCAGAAGAGCATGAAGCAGAAGATTTCATCAGTCCACTCAAAGATGTGGAATATGATGGACTTGAAAATTTTGCCGGCTACATAATTTCGAAAATGGGGTTGACAAAACTAGGTTCCAGGACGCATGAAGAAAGTGATCAAAATTATACGTATGTTAACTGTTTATCGGAGGGCGGTCTGTACAAGCCTAATTCAAGTTTTTTGCATACATTGGAAATTTTGAATTCAATATTTGTTGAAATTAATGGTGATTCGCTAACCACAAAGCCAAAATTTT
>NW_023458560.1:41277231-41287777 GCF_013731165.1 Rhagoletis pomonella
AGATACAAGTTTATGTGCAAAAAATAAATTAAACAATAAAAGTCTCCTTATATTTATGGAACTTATAATAGAAAAATTTGTATTTCATTACCCAGACTTTATGAATAGCCTACTCTATAAGTAATAGTAGAAATTCCGAATTAGTAAGTTCAGTCAAGACGTCATTCAAAAATTTTGAAGAAAATCACTTTTCTCTTTTGTGAAAATTTGGGACTATCTTATGCGAGTATTGTCGACAAAATGTTAGTCTATGAATGACTAAAAATTAACGAATAAATGGTTAATCGCGATTAATGATTAAAATTAATTAAGCGATCGCTGTGGTGTAGTGTTTAGAAGTGCGCACTACCATTCCGCAGGGTGAGCGTCCGAGCCCAGTTCCGGCCAACAAAAAAAAAAGAAAATGTTTTTTGTAATAGTGGTCGGACCCCGGCAGGAGTCGGCGTAAAACTGTAGGTCCCTCCCCTTTGTGCGACAACATCAAGGCGCATGCCACAATCGGAGGAGTAGCTCGGCCAAACACTAACATATGTCGATGGTCCTCTGCAATAACGGCACAATTCAAAATTTCAGGTTTAGAAAAATACATAATTTGAAAGCTTACAGTATGACTGCATATAATCCGGAATAATTACGTTCCAAGACATATTGCTAAATTACGAAACAAAAAATCTTTAATTGGCTCTACTGAAATATATGAAATTTTTAGTTGTGTCGATATGTAAGCGCTTTTCTATTATTATTAGTAATCATCAATACAATTTCAAATTACATAAACCCAGTCACAGCCCATTTTTGTATTCGACGCTTCCAGAAATCACATAATACATAAAATAAATAAAAGCTGTTTTGATTAATATTACATAAACTGGAAACTGTTAAAAATAAGTGCGCTTGTGTACAGAGATTTTAGAACCTATTTAGTTCCTAAAATGTCTGTTTGCAACACATAACAATAAAAATGCACATCAAATTGCTAAGAATGATGAAGGAAATCGATTCAGACATGCCTGTTTAACTGGCCGTGCGTGCTCAAAACAAACACATGTTAATTAAGGAGCTATTCAAGTATTATGTAACCACCAGTGGAAAGCGGGGGGTCTTGGTTTGCTTATTTTTAATAACAACGGGCAAAATTTCTTCAAATAAGTAAAACATTAATTACACACGCACAAATTTTGCCTGCAATTTCGATCACAATTGAACACTGCACTTCACTCTCGTTTCGAATTTTTGAAAGCGTTTTTTAAGCTATTTAGTGGTTTAACACTTCTTGTGGGCACTTGATATTGTAAAAAAAAATATGCGCAATTCGATCCCTAACTACATTTTTTTGTAAAGAACGCCTGTTTGCTTTAAATTTGTAAAAATACAATTATTTTTTTGTTTTGTTACAAATGAAGAAAAGTCCAAGAGTTGCCAAGTATAAATATCTTTATATCTATTTATTAAAATAATAATTTACAATAATAATTTATTTAATTAATACTTTATTAAAATACAAATTTGAAGTGCAAATACATTATTAATTGTTTGCAAGCATACTATAGTTTTCATGCATTTTAAGAATAAATAATCTAATCTCTTGGCTCAATTCTTATTCATTCGTCCTGAAATATACTAGCCAGAAATACGTTTGCTTTATAAAAAAAATAACCATTTTGAAATATGGGTGACTTTACTCTCTAGAAAATAATTTATGCAATTACGCGGTTTTGCATTTTCTTGATACGCGGTTTTATACTTTGAAACGACGATATGTATAGCATGTACTTACGGTGGCCGCCTTAGCAGAGTGATTACATGTGCGTACTTCCACTCCATAGGACCATGGTTAAATACCTGGTCAGATCATAACCCAAAATAGCAGTCGTCCTTCGGCACGCAATGGCAAACCTTCGAGTATATTTCTGCCTTGAAAACTCTTCTTATAAAATCAGAACTCATGCCTCAAGTTTGAGCAGAAGTTCGGCCAAACACTTAGAAGAATATTTTAGCACCAAATATTTATTTGTTTACTTATTTTAAGGGAGATGGCAATCTTCTGGTTTCACATTTTGAGTACAAAAATTTCAACCCTGATACAACATATTATAGTATTAGCAAAAGTCATTATAAACAATCTATGAAATTGAAAATGAAAAACGTGGAGCGCATGTAATACAAAGCATTCGATTTAATTGACAATAGTCAAACTACATAACGTAGACCTAAAATTTCTACAGCGAAAGTAGAACTTTGAAATCGATTTTAAGCGGTCGTTATTCATATACCCACACATGATACAAAAAAGAAGGTAGTTCCATTTAATGACATTCGTTGTTGTTGCTAACCATTTGACTTTTAATAAAATTATGACATTTCATAAAATTCATGCTACCTGATCACCAGAGATAATATTTTTTTTTTTTGTAAAAGTAAACAAAAATGTATGAAAATGAGTGAAGTTTAGTGAAGTTATTGAACATATATGAGATAAATTTTGTGTAAATTTACAAAATAAAAAGAAAAAATGAGCTGTGTGTGCCCAAACTGTGAAAATTCGGTACATACATGTAAAGGATCTGGGGTTAAGTTTTTTACGTTTCCTAAGCTACCGTTCGTGCGAAAACAGTGGCTGGAAGCGTGTAACATACACGAAGAAAAAAAAAATTATAGTGTGTCTTATATTATTACAAGCAAGTTAAATCAAGACTGTCTTGAAAACTTCTTCAGTGCAATACGGGCGAAAGGAGGGCTGCATGTACAGATTTCGATCATACCTTCTAGGTAATTTTTTAACCACTTAAAGAAATTATTGTTGTTGTCATAAAGATTTTAAAATGTATGCATGAACTTTATTAGGGCGAAACGAAACTATTTTGAGCACGGAAACAAATGTTGAGTCTTCAAGTGAAGTAATGTTAAAATTTGAAGAGGAGTTGCTCAGTGAAAATGTTTTCAAACTACTTAACGATATTGAAATATCCGCAGAAGAAGAACTCGAGGTAAACTCCTTACCCTTTCGTTTTTATTTGATTTCTAATTTTTTTAAGTAGCTCGCAGAAGAGCATGAAGCAGAAGATTTCATCAGTCCACTCAAAGATGTGGAATATGATGGACTTGAAAATTTTGCCGGCTACATAATTTCGAAAATGGGGTTGACAAAACTAGGTTCCAGGACGCATGAAGAAAGTGATCAAAATTATACGTATGTTAACTGTTTATCGGAGGGCGGTCTGTACAAGCCTAATTCAAGTTTTTTGCATACATTGGAAATTTTGAATTCAATATTTGTTGAAATTAATGGTGATTCGCTAACCACAAAGCCAAAATTTTTGCAAAATCTGATGAGAAATTTAAAAGTAAATTTGGACCAAAATATTATAAAAAGATTTTATTTGGGAAGAACATTCTTTAGAATTCGATTTTTAAATCGCAAGATTAAAGAAACGAAAATTGTATATCAAAATAAGAAAATGAAAAAAATAACAACATAATGCACTAATGGTTTTTATTATAAAATAAAAACAATAATTACAATGTAACAGTTTACATTTTATATATTTTTAATAAAAGAGGGGCAAACCACGTAAGTAAAAAAATATCAAGTACTGATTATGAGTTTTGATTTGAAATATTCTCACATTGGTAAAAATATGGGAAAGAAAATACTCCGATGTATTGTTTTAATATTATCAAAGTGGCAAGGCCGTTGATAATACTGACAATTTATGAAACTTCAAAAAATTTTATTATCCGTCAAAAGTTGTTTATTGAAACCATGATACAAAAAAGAAGGTAGTTTCAATAAACAACTTTTGACGGATAATAAAATTTTTTGAAGTTTCATAATTTGTGAGTATTATCAACGGCCTTGCCACTTTGATAATATTAAAACAATAAATCGCAGTATTTTCTTTCCCATATTTATACCAATGTAATAACATTTTAAATCAAAAACCATTATCAGTACTTGGTACTGTTAAAGGAGACTTCATCGTAATGGTTCTCTTCATTTTGTAATAAAAACCACGGGCGCATTTTTCTGTTTTTTTTATTAATGCCATCTTGCGATTTAAAAATCAAATTCTAAAGAATGTTCTTCCCAAATGAAACCTTTTTATATTTAGGTTCAAATTTGCTTTTAAATTTCTCATCAGATTTTGCAAAAAAATAGGCTTTTAGCATCATTAAATTTCACAAATTAATTTATGCAAAACATTTAGCCGGCATGATTTTCTAGTTCATCATATTGAATGTACTGATAAAATCTCTGCTTAAAAAAATATATTTCTTCCAGTAATCAGGTAGCATGAATTTGATGAAATGCCATAATTTTATTAAAAGTCAAATGGTTAGCAACAACAACGAATGTCATTAAATGAAACTACCTTCTTTTTTGTATCATGATTGAAACTACCTTCTTTTTTGTATCATGTACCCACATACATGCATTCATATATTACTTTTCATATCAATTCAAGTGTATTACATGCGCCCCACGCTTTTCATTTTCAATTTCATAGACTGTTTATAATGACTTTTGCTAAAATTTCAAAATCAAAAGTTATCAAAACAAATTCTATGGGACTGAGAAGTATTATTTTCTACTTTTTAGTCCATTTATAAAAGCGTTGTATATTAAAAAGTTTTTTTTATATTATTTATTTTCTACTTTTTAGTCCTGTCTGAATAAAATTTTGCAATAGATATTAAAATAATTGAACGATATTAATAGAAAGGTGCACACACATGCATTTACATATGTATGTACATACAAACGAGCACCAATTAATTTTATTTAAAGAAATGGCGTGTCGTCTATTTCCGCCGATATGCGTGTATAAACCCTCCTCAAAGTCTAGCCAAAAAGCCAGCAACTCACACAACAGGTTCCCCAGAGCAATTCGTTCGAGAAAGTGGTACCCGGTACACGTAATACGCGGCACACAGCACAACAATCCGCCAAAACAGGCAACCCGGCCCAAAATTACCACCGTAGAAGGCAGAAACCCCGAGCGGCAGCGCAGGAGCCCAAGAATTACCCTTTAAACGGCCACAGGAGCTTAAAAAGACCAACTGGTTCCCAACTGGCCCGAAGGTAAATAGTTTCGGACTAGTCCCAAACTGGTTCCCGGACTGTTACCCGACTGGTTACCAGCTGGGCCCACGAACTAGTTACCAACTAGTCCCAAAGTGGTTACCAACTGGTCCACCTATACCTCAAGTGGTCCACAAGTCACTTCACTTACAAAGCATTCGATTTAGTTGACAATAGTCAAACTAATTTTATTTAAAGAAATGGCGTGTCGTCTATTTCCGGTGTAGCAAACGTAGTACATAGGGCGACATCTAGATGTCATCTACCTCGCCCTATTCACTATGCTTTTTTATAGGAGCTTTTCAAAGCTTTGCTTTGGTGTCGGAACATAACATTGAAAGTTTCTGGATCCACAACATTGAAAGTTTCTGGAACACAACATTGCAAGTTGATAAAAGCGTTGTAAGTACGATCGAGAGTGTTGAGGTGGTGCGCGCGGAGCAATAAGTATTTGGCATTTTGCACGAGTACCTTGCGTTATGCTGCGTCTTTGGTGCTAAGGTAGGCAGTTTGAGGTGGTGGTGAGGAGGCGCGGTGCAGCGTGGCGGTAATAGCAGCAGCCCAAGCGTCCATTTTGCACGAGTACCTTGCGTTATGCTGCGTCTTTGGTGCTAAGGTAGGCAGTTTGAGGTGGTCGTGAGGAGGCGCGGTGCATCGTGGCGGTAATAGCAGCAGCCCAAGTGTCCTATGCGCGTGGCACATTGCACGGCACGCAATAATTTTAATAAGCACCTGGTTGTTGTTCTTGTTGGCATTGTTGCTGTTGCTTTGGCGGCGCTGTTGCTATGCCGTTGCCCATGCAAAACTTGTAGTCACATAATTCTTAGTTAAATTTTAGTGTTTTTTGTTTTTTTTTGTAACACGCGGCAATGGAAAATTTTCCACACAAAATCAGGCTGCAAATGTTGTTCAAGGCCGTAGGAGATGACACGAGGAAAATACGAAAATACGTAGAAGACCGCATAGAGAATAGAGAATGGATGAAATAATGAAGATGTGAGGAGATAAAAACTGCATTCCTATTGACATACATTGAGAGAAATTTTTTTTAATTTGACAATTGGGAGCATCCAGCTGTGGGAAGAGGGAAAGCATATTGCTATAACAACCGCTTCACAACTTGTATGTATTTTGACGTCAAACTCGTCCCTCTTTCTGACTCCATAAACAAAGAGATCTGCTTTGCCAGAAAGTTTCAAGTGAAAATCCCAGATCGCGAAGATTGATGGAGGAGAGAATAGGTTTAGGTTTCCATGAACCCGGCATTAAGCTCGCAAATCCCCTTGAGCAGATGACCAATCTTAACCTGCGTCAAACCAAACCTTGAAAATGGTGCCTTTTTAGTTACCTTTTCAGATAGCCAAGCCGCTAGCCGTGCTCTCTCAAACAAGACTCCAAAGCATGTTAAAGACTGCTCTAAATTCCGGCAGAAAAAAAACAGAAACTCTATGATGGGTGTCGGGCCACTGTGGAATCGAAGGCTGGTGTGTTAGCGTGAGAACGATCCTTATAGCTCAACCAGCCACCGACGTAGTCCGTGTCAGCTGACACGACCTATCTTGTGGAATTCTCGTGCTAACGAAAACTCACCACCGCATGACGGTGGCGTTGTCGTTACTTCTCTCTCTCAACAGCAGGTACGGAAGGGCGCTCCGTCGGTGGCTGGTTGAGCTTTTACTGGCTTTCAAGGACAGGAAGCATTCCTTGGCCTGAGTTGGACCATTTGTGGGTACAATTTGAACGCAGTAAGTAGTTGGAGGCAGTGGTTGACCGTAGATAAACCACGTTCTTCGGCTACCTTAGATTGGATATCACTAAATTAAACTGAAATGACATTAGGCTACTCACTGGGTACCTACCGGGCCGGCTTTGCCTTGAAGACAAGGAAACATTGCAACATATTCTTTGTAACTGACCCGCCTTGGCTAGAGAAAGACTATTTTATTTCAAAACCCCATTGACTAAACCTTTAGAAATACGGAATTCGTCTACCAAAACCCTTTTGGTTTTCATTAGGGAAGCCGATGGTTTTTTGGGCTAACTGGGTTAGGGATTCTCTTTAGTTTTACAAAAAACCTTTCAAGTCGCATGGTCTCTTGTTCTGACATATCTGCGCTTTTATCTATGTACATATCTATATTTATAAGGGAGAAAAATGGAATAAACACTTGAAAACCTGAAATCTAACTGCTGATGTAAGAAATCTTCAATATGCCACCTGATTTCACCAGCTCTGTAATTCCGGAAAGTTATATTGGCAGTATCTAGATAAAACATATCAGAAAAGTCCTCTATTAGTCGATATTCATCCAGACTGAAACTTGACGTTGAGTTGAGCAGCACGTCAAATCCAAAAGCTCTGAACCCAGAATTGGTACTACGGGGCGAATTTATTTACTTCTAAGCGCACACAATAGCGACAAACTTTCGGGTACCTATTGGACAGTGCCATGTCAGAACGTCATAACTCTACTACTAAGACCGAAAGTTGGCACCTAGTCTGCCATAGAAGCCCCATTGATCCTCTTCGGTCGGTTAATAGCAAAATTGTATGTAGCCTGCTTCTGTTGATTTTACGCCAGCCGACTGAGTCGACTAAGTTCCCCTCTTTCCATTAGCAGTCAGCAGACTGCCTGAAGAGCTTCAATATCAACCCTCTCAAGCGAGACTACCTCGATCGTGTTATGAGTAGATAGACAATAAATCAGTCAACCATTTGCTTGTAATGTTGCATTGCTCTGAGACATCAGTCAGTCGGACTTGGAAACAACCCGAGCCGGCTGAGAGCTTCTATTGACATTCGGCTGTAAGAGTATGTAGTTGTTTTTTTTAATGATGCAGCCTAAATTTAAGGTTAACAGAGAGTTCCTGACATCACCAACTCTACCATCCAACTTCGAGCGATCCGTAGATTTGTTTAGTAGACCTCTGCCCTCCTAAGAGGGATGCACAGATTCGTTTCTTCAAGCTTGATGTGGAAGTTTCAAAAGATCTCCTCTTTGTTTTTAAAATATTAATATTATTCCATGACTTTAACAATTGTATGCATGGCATATTCCACTGACCTGTGTCACTAGCAGGCGTATTGAAGGAGACTCGATCTTTCCCGAGGAATCATTATCATCATGGTCATCTTCACTCTTTACACAACATTACCCAGAATTCAGCGGTCGGCATTGTACACTAAAAAATGAGCAGAATAACGAAAAGTTTAAAGCGGTTGTGGATGAGTACAGAAGTTACTTCACTTTGAGGTAAAAATCAAACAACAGAGGTTGTCAAAAGGAATAGGTCGAAATACGAATCTACAACGCAACTTATTCTCTCCAGAGATATGTAAGTAGTATCGTCGACACGCCGATAGCACGAGGAAGCCCGTGTTCAACTTCAGGTCACGCGGACCAACTAGGTCACAGGCAGAGGGAAGCTCGCGCAGTAGCGGTAAGTTTACTTAGATCGAGTCAAAGTTCTCTGAACGTATGCGTAAAATCTGTTTGACAACCATATACTGGAATATGATACTGGCGAGTTCCTGATAGTTATCGAATATTAAATAGCAGGGATGAGTTGGGGTTTCCTAGGAAATTACATGGCTGACCACAGCGGCGATTTGAGTGGTTTGAAGAGTATACTAATCCTTGCCGAAGAGGTAATTACAAAACTCAGAGTTCGCAGAGCGCAGGAGCGGAAAGAATTGACCATTTCTAGGCGGAAATACAGAGTATCAGAAAAGAAGAGACGAAGGGTTAGGTCGTGCCTGACGGCAGTGAAAAACGTAGAGATTCGCTAAAATGTGACTCACCTATTGCGTTTATATATATGAGTTTCCCCAGCGAGTAGCTAAGTCGAAATTTCTCATCGGATTCAACGGTAACGCCGACCTTAAGGCCCCTCGCTATAGCTGTGGTGGTGGTTTCACTTAGTCGTCGTGAGCCATATACGCAGACGTACTAGCGTAAACGCTTTTTAAATTACAGCTATGCACGCATGTGACAAGCTTTAAAACCAGTCTTGTCGACTATTGTAATAGAAAAAAGATATTTGCTATATGTAAGAAGGCAACCAAAGAACGCCAGCGAGGCGGTTATATGAATCTGAAAACAAAGTCGGTTTATTGCGCTCAGCTGTTCGGCTACCGTACTTAATATTTATAGAAGCAACGATTTGGTTGTTAGGAGAGTAGACAACAGATAGATGAAGCTATTAAGATGCTAATAATGTGCGTGTATGTGTGTAATATCAGCACAACAAAGGCAGCAGTGATCGCAACGTATTAAACAAAATCGAGTTTAGGTCTTAACGCTATGCTACTAAGCAGATTGTAAGTAGCCGAAAAATTAATTTGGCATGCGAATGCGCAACAACAAGTTTATTTGCATTGATCCATGCTAAATGGAATGATATTGAAAAACGGTTACCACAGTACTGTGATGTTTGATGCGCTCAGCAAAAAGCATACGCTAGTAGAATATTTTAAGTTACCCAAGGCAAAAAGCGGTGGCGCAGGTGTATTAATATAAATTTTCAATTTACCAAAGATTCTACAAAAGCGATCACGATGAAGGTGATCGTGATCACACAGGCGATAGCGCATTAAGAGCGCCGCACACACACACACACACAAAAACACACACAATTAGGACCATTTTCATTTCATTTCATTTATTAATAAAAAAAACTTTTGTTAATTTTGTTAAATATTGCGGGTTTATTAATTAAAAATGAATAAACAATGGAGAAGGAGAAGAAGCAAAACAGGTCGAGGAAGAAGGCCAATTAAACAGAATTTGTGACGATAGCGCTAAAAATTAAGAGAGAAGCTTAAGCTGCAGAGCGCGTAGCTCATGTAGAATGCTTATTTTTGTGCTTATAGTCAAGTCCTCTTATTAAAGAAAGCTGCAATGGTGTTGACGCGCTGATTAGCATTCGCAGACAGACAAGTCACAGCGCAAGGTTTTAATTAGTTGTCGCTTGCATTGACCGACGCTCGCGACATGAATAGCTCGCGCAAGGAGTGATAAAACTTTTAAGCGCTTTAAGAAAGAAACAAAGAAGTGGAGAGAAAAAATTTAAACGATAACAGCGATTGAAAAAATGTTGAGAACAGAAAGAAATTGAAATGAAATAAAAGTTATAATCAAGAACTAAGGCAGTCGTTGTAAGCACGGCGCGACACATAACGCGGTTGTACACTTAGCGCCTCTACAGCAAAAAGAAGTACAGAAATTAAACGAAATCAGCTGCACGTTAACACCAAAAACGTGATATCCTTTCAGCGCTCGTAATTCGTAATCTCCTCTAATTGTCAACCACCAAAAACTGTTTAACCAATTTAGGTTAAGTGTTGATCTGCATTTGGACTTCGTTGATGCGCTGCGTTGTTGCTTCAGTCAGAGAACTTAGATAGATAGAGAAGCAGAGAACTTAGATAGATAGAGAAGGTGCAAATTTTTGGAACGTAAA
>NW_023458560.1:41287877-41313977 GCF_013731165.1 Rhagoletis pomonella
TTGTATACATTTGTCTATATCTATCTCGATTCGTTTTGGCTGTTACAAACAACCGTTATGTGAACAAAATTAATATACATTTGTGCACAAGTGCGCTCGGGTATAAAAATAAAATAAGTTCCAAAAAATTAAATGAAATGAGTTTTTTTTAAAGAATAAAACTTGAAAATTAAATTTAAGAAATGTAACTAAAACAGAAAAAACTAAACTAGTTTCAATATATTAAATTGAAATAAAAAATAAAATAAATTCCTACAAATTAAATGAAATTTAAACAACTTGTTTTTGTTTTTAAAACAATAGAATCTAAGGATTAAATTAAAGAATGTACACGAAAAAAACTGGTCGCAGTTAAAACGTTCTAAAACATAAATATATTAATGGAAGTCAACGATATTTACATATATTTACATCTAAACTTAGTTTTATTGAAATTCGTTAAAAAAGAGTTAATTCTCCTGTAATAAGCAAACGATCGCAATTTTGACTTTATGTCCTTCATTAGCCCTTGCACAGAAGTTTCAGTGATTTCCTTGGAAACCAGCTGCCATTTATATTTGAATTGTTGTGCGTTTTTTACAGCTTTGTGGGTCTTAAGAAGTTTGGATTTCATAACGGCCCAGTAGGTTTCGATCGGCCGATGCTCTGGACAATTAGGTGGATTCACCTCTTTTGCTACAAAATACACTTTTCTATGTTACCATCCTAAAGCCATTTTTTCGTAATGACATATCGCGAGATCAGGCCAAAAAAGCACTGGATCTTTATGAAGCCGTATAAGAGGTAAAAGTCGCTTTTGCAGACACTCCTTAACATAAATTTCTTGGTTAATTGTACCAGTGCTTACAAAAGGATCACTTTTGAAGCCGCATTGGCAAATTGCCTGCCAAATGAGAAACTTTTTGGGAAATTTGTCAAACTTTTTGTTTTTATATTTATCTGCAACATTGCCTCTTTTATTTGCTGTGTGAAATTCGCCGCCCCGGATTTGTTTAAAATCGGCTTTTACGTACGATTCGTCATCCATAACAATACAGCCAAATTTTTGTATGAGACTGTCGTACAATTTCCGAGCCCGTTGTTTCGCCAACAAATTTTGCTTACCATTCCGATTAGGTGCTGCATTCACTTTGTAAGAACGTAGTCCTGCTGTTTTGCGTACTTTTTGTATATACGAAGACGACATGTTTAAGTTTTTGCCGACATCTCTTACCGAAAGTCCAGGATTTTTCTTAAAAGCAGATAACACTTCCTTTGCCTTAATTGCGCAAGCAAATCCTTTTTTCTCCCACTACCAGGGTTCCTTTTTAAAGATAAACATTCATTTTTTAAGCACATAAGTAACGGTAGACTTTGGAAATTTTAGGTTTTTTGCGATGTCGTTATGGAACATGCTGGGATTTTCCAGCTTTTTGCGCAATATTAACTCGCGATCGATTTCTTTCTTGGTCCTCGTTTCTACACTGATTTTTGTTACTAAAAAGAAATGATGCAGTAAGGTGGAAAATGCTTCCAGCTTTTTAAGTGTCTACCGATTTTTATTTTAATGTTATGATTAACCGAGCTATGATTGGTTATGTGCGACCAGTTTTTTTCGTGTACATTCTTTAGTTTAAAAAAATTTTCATTATGTAGTTTTAAAACAATCAGTCTTATCATGAGTTGGATTGGAGCTCGAAATCGCTCACTTTTCACTTTTCGATTGTGTGTATTCACTATGGGTGGATGAAAAAATTTCGGGTGAGACTCAGGATAAGGCTGAATAAGATCTTAATAAAAAAATGTTATTGAAAAAGAAATTAAAAAAATACATAAAATAAGTTTCTAAAAATTAAATGAAATTAAAAAATTATACAGTTAAAAAAAAATAAAAAAAAATAAATGTAATGAAAAGGTAAAATAATAATTGAAACTAAATAAAACGAAATAAGTTCCTATGAATTAAATTAAAAAAAAAATTGTTTTAAAAAAATAAAATTTAAAATTTCGAGAAAATGTAAGAAAAAAAGAAGAGAGAAATTAAATTAAAAAGGAAAACATACATAAAATAAGTTAATAAAAATCAAATAACAATAAAAAGTATGTATATCTATACATATAATTTTTTTTAGCAATAACAACTAAAAATTTAAAGAAATTTAAACTAAAAAAGAAAAAACTAAAATTCGGGTCTTGGATCGCTCGATGGCTCGCCTAGGGATGGCAAAAAAATAAAATAATCGATTAATTAATTATATGATTAATCACAGGCCACAAAAAATAATTGCAATTACTGAGAAATAATTGCTTAATCGAATTTTGAAAAGCAATTTTTTACAGTAAGTATTCACAAAAACATGTTTCCATAAAAAATTTCAAATTCTTAAATAAAATAAAGCGAGTATTTTTAGCGGCGATAATTACTTACTATTTAACCATGTTTGCAAACACAAAAAATTTATAACCGTTTTGTCATTAAGCGGTTGGGTTTCTTGGTGGCTGTAGCACCAGCTTTTGAAAAACGGCGCTGAGCAGGCAGCGAGGTACCAACTAAATAACAGTATTTTTCGAAAGTCCGTAAATTTTTGGGCAAACCGTTTTCATATCCTCCCAAGCGTCGATGATATTCCGCAATTTACAATTAATCGATTACACAAAACTACGATACAATTAAATCGTAAACTGGGCAAAAATAGTCGATAGATTTAATCAAATGATTAATCGTTGCCATCCCTAGGTACTCCAGTGCTTCGTTCACCCGGCCATTGCGATTGTCGGAGCAGCGCGAGCAAAATGATATGCATGTGTTTTTGGTCACTATGAAAGTTGGCTTGGAAGCGTTTTTGGTAAGACTTTCGTGTCAAAATAAACAAAATCTTTCAAACTATCTTGCCTACTGTCTTTCAATTGTCCTAAAAAATGTTTACGACTATCGTAGCCGAAATTGTGCTGTTAGTGTTTTAGGACCTCAATTAAACTACAGCTAAATAAAAGTTAAGGCATAGGTAAAGGTCGAAGGTGTATGTAATTGTACTTTTCGTGAGCATGAAATGATATTACAACTCTGTTCCAATATTTGAAGTATCAGAAAAAGATTAGATAGAGCTAAAAGTATACCAAAATTATCAGAACGGCGGGCTAAGGAGGTTTTCCGGGTCAGTCTGTATGCCCGTTTGAACCCAAACTCGTGCCACAGTTTTCGAAACATCCGACTTAAATTTGCTACGCGAATGACTTTTTATTATGTATTAATCATTTGTTGGAATCGACAAAATCGAACTACTATGTACAATATATAATAGCGGCTGGGCAAGGCCGAGGTCGAAAAGAGCCACATGTAAATTCTAAATGCTACAAAGAGCCACACAAAAAAAGATTTATTTTTACATAAAATTATTATTAGAAATGAAAAACATTAATTTTATTATTATTCTAATGTACGTGATAGATGTTAAAGAAAATTCAAAAGATGTCTCTGGCCAAATTTTTAAAATATGGTTTTACGTCAATTAAAGCCGTTCGTAACCGTTATGTTAAATGTTGGTTAGTCAATAGGTACGTTCGTTCAAAATCTCCAGTAAAAAATGTCCAACAGCAAAGTTCCGGCGAAATGTCATCTGTTCTCCCACAAGACAAATATATCCAAAATAGTACGCTAACAGAAAATTTGCAGAAACTTGCAAGTTTGACGAACAGCTGATTCAAATTTTGTTTACATTGAAAAGTATAAAATTGACAACGTAAGAAAACAAATCCCGACGTCTTATCCTGACACAGTTCACTGACAAAACGAAAAATTACTTCCCTCTTACAAGTTTAATTAGTCGCATTTTACTATTTTAACTTCCAAACCATCAAATTCAATTTAGAGATTTGCGTAAATTCCAACCAGCTGTTTTCTTGTTGGTAAATTGCTGTTGGCAAAAAATTTTCCAGCAGAAACTAACAGCTTCCCCTCAAAATGAAACGACACTTTGCTTTCTCAATTTCCCCTTCATTGCAAGTTTTTTGCGTATGCGATCGCAAAAACTGATAGTTTTTGATAAGTTTCAATATGTAACAGGCACGCGAATACAACTAATTGTGAACAGTATTTTGACTTTACGAATTTCATTGTAGAGTACAAAGACTCAGTTATACGTTGTACAAAAAATTTAAAATATACGGCACGTAGCTGTTTTCTTTAATTCCAAAAAACTTCAACTTTTCTGCTTTCGCTTTTCTTAATTTATTTGGGATATTTAGGATATTGTAAATTCGTCCCCAATTGTGTTACATAAAAAAGGGTTTATGAAGTATGCAAACGTACATTTAAATAATTTCAAATCGGCAAATCTTTTTTCAAAAGCTGCTCTTAAATCATGTGCAATATTTTTTCTAGCCATGGAAAATGATGAAATATTATTTTTTTGAGATCATGAATAAAAAGACGTAGTTTAGCTTCAAAACTTAAAATAATTTGCGACAAACCAAAAACATTTTTATTCTTCCTCCTTCCTTGTAGAGACAAATTCAAGTATTGCAAGTGTTCCATCTCATCGGTAAAGGACATTAAGTCAGAAAGGCAATTTACATTCTCCAAATTGCAGGTAATGTTCGATCTCATTTTGCCTATGTGTATATAAAAAGGATAAAATAAAAAAACAACACAATGGAAGAGAATATCCAGCAAAGAAATATGTATTTTCAAATGTAAAAAGAGCCAAAATGTTCTAAGCAAATTGAAAATAAAAGCAGCCACACTTTGCTAAGCAAAGAGCCTCATTTGGCTCAAAGAGCCGCAATTGCCCACCGTTGATATATAACTACCATACAACTGATTGTTCAGATATGAAATTTCGAATTATAACTCCTCCTCTTAAGCAACTAGAAACGTTTCACTTATTATAAACAGACATATAAAATGTGACAAATTGGATATTTGGTTATGCCACGTGAATGTTGAATAGATAGTGTCCTATCAGAACCTCCGCCATTAACACACAATTTTTAACGCAACATCAGTGAGGTCACTGCCTTAACCCTTTCCCTCCTAACAGCTATTCGACTCTTCTAATCACTCTTGGAAGGAAGGTGTAAAAAAAATTCAGATGCCGAGTCTGTTAAGCAACCAGCTTTTCCGAGCCTTATTAAAGCCATGCTGAATCAGTTTTGATGTTTCATAATTTAAGTCAACTTTTAAGGGTTTAAATTTTTTTACCTTGAAATCTCTTAAATTTGACATATTCTTAATAACTCATAAATTCGCTGACTTATAGCTGGTAAAAATTTTGTATGAAAATGTTTTTTAAACTTTGAAATTTCCGTGGCTATTTTTCTTTTGCAACAAATAATTACGCAACATTGTAACAAGTTTTGTTTATTTTGCTTTTGTTTATTTAATCTTTTTTTATGAAACTAGGTATAGCTCGAATTTCAAACTTTGTACAAAAATTCAACAAAGTATCAACAAAATTTCGAGCCTATTATTTAAATATTTTGAGTATGCAGTTTTCTAACCCATTAAATTTTGGTATAATAAAGTGGAAGTTTGAAGTAGCGTAACATTGTCAACGAATAAAATGCTAAAAATTTTAATTTGCACTCCGAAAAATGCAATGGGAGAACCCATAAAAAATGATTATTATAAAAAAATTATAAAATAAAAAATTGGGTATTATTATTGGAAGTATCTTGAAGAGAAACAAAGTTTTTCGATCGAAAACCATATTGATTTCCAAGAAGAAGTGTTTTTTCCCCATATAAAATACTTATATGGAAAACTTCATGGGCTTTGAGGCAGTTCTAAATATAATTTTTTTTAACAAAACATTCATATTGACATTCAGAAAAGTTCTAGGGGGGAGAGCTTAACATTTTAAAAGTTTTTTGGACCACCCTAATGCACATACATACGTAGATATGCACACATGAGTTGCATTCCAACCTACTATTCCTCTCACATTTTTGCCTACTACTTTCTTGACCACGTGTCGGTCAATTCAACAATAACAACAACAATAACTTACTGCGACAACCTCAACAACTTGGCAACTCAATTGGCAAACGATGCTGTCGTCGAGACCAGTGGCAGAGACGGGATCGACTTAATTTGCATGGAAATGTGATAGTGTCAAACATAAAACGGTAGCAACATTTTTCGTAAAGCTGGTAGAGTTGTTGCAGCGGCCGGCCACAGCGGTGGCTAACGATGCTGCAACTCCTGCTGATGATGATGATGTTGCAGCAATGCTTTAACGACAGCAATTTAAGATCGAAATGATTGCGATCGCTCTCTGTGTAGTTAGTAGCAGGAGAAGTGGTGAGAAAGTGTGCGAGATTATATTGTGGGGAGCCAGGTAGATTTTGGTTTTTTTTTTGTGCTGACATGTTTCTAATGTTTGTGCAAATATCGGTGTGTGCGGTGTCAGAGAACTTAGATAGATAGAGAAGGTGCAAACTGAAAGCAGAACTATTCGCGGACGAAAAATTAACACCGTTAGAAAAGTTCAAGTCGGAATGTAGAAATTCTGTTGAATTTAATGTTGATAACATAATACAATGTTGAGCAACATGAAATGTGATGTTCTTTACGAGCAAATAAACCAAAATATGGTAAATCTTCACATAATTTTCATTAATTTGTAATTTTTGTTAAATTGTTTATCTTGTTCTCCTTTTATGAAGATGCAAATACAATTTAAAACAAGTAAAAAGGGGCTGTCATACCTTTCATGAAAATAAAAAAGCTGTCTTTCATCTACTACTTCTTACTAAATTTTCAGCGGAAAAATATTCAATATGAAAATACTATTTATTTTTTTATAAATATCTAATAAATATTTACATCGTACATACAAATTTCCTTATGTGTTCAGTTAATTTTTATACCCGAGCGCACTTGTGCACAAGGGCATATTAACTTTGTTCACATAACGCTTGTTTGTAACAGCCAAAACAAATCGAGATAGATATAGACAAATGTATACATAAATGCTCAGAATGAATAGAGAGGTCGATTAAACCATGTCTGTCTGTCCGTCCGTCGGTGTACACGATAACTCGAGCAAAAATTAAGATATCTCAACGAAATTTGGTATGTAGGTTTCCATTTATCCAAGGTAGGTTGGTATTGAAAATGGGCTAAGTCGGACTGTAACCACGACCACTTCCCATATAACGGTAATTTTCAGAAATACGAAAACTGCGATATTTTAGTAACTACTGAAGATTATTCACTCAAAATTGATATTTACAATAACTTTTAGACGAAAAATAATAATATTATACATTTTTGGAAAATGGGCGTAGCCACGCCCCATTTATGGTTACATGTGTACATCTTGGTAACCGCTGCACCAATTTCTTCCAAACTTGGCACAGTTGTTGGCCTTAGCACAGCATACCAAATGGCCGACCATTTTTAAAATCGGACGATAACCACGCCTACATCCCATATAACGGTAATTTAGAAAAATACAAAATCTTCGATAAATCAGTAATTATTAAAGCAAATTTATTCAAAATTGATGCTTGCAACAATTCTTTACCAAGAAAGACGTTTATGATAAAATTTTGGAAAATGAGCGTGGCACCGCCCACTTATGATTACATATATGTATCTCGGTAACCGTTATAGCAATTTGTACCAAACTCGGTATGGTTATTGTGCTTGCCACATAAAAGCAAAATGTTGAAAATAATTGAAATCGGACTAAATTTACAGCCGCTTTTCATATAGCGGTAATTTTCAGAAATGCTTTAAACTGCAATATTTCGAAATTTAAGGACGCTAATTTACGCAAAATTGATACACCACGGCTTACCATCTAGCGGTAGCTTTCGGAAAGGTGAAAAACATATATTTAATACTTGCGCCGGGTATTTAATGTTCGGCTCCACCCGAGCTTAGACTTTCTTACTTGTTATTTTATTCTTTATTTAATTTTTATCTACTACTTTTAAATTTCAAATACATTAAATAAAACAAAAAGACTTATGATAAAGTTAATTAAGGTGTTCTACAACAAAGTGTTTAAATACAAACGTATGTGGTACATGTGAAAATATAATAACATTAATCGCCAACACTAAAAAATATCCCGTCATGGTCGCTGAATGAGGTTTCATATGTTATCGCCCTTGTTCTGTCTGCAGAAAAACTTGCCAATAACCAATCAATCGCGGTTTGTTGCTTTGTAGTAGGAAGATGTTCCAGTAAGGAATGCAATCCTAGTTGGCTCAAGCGCGTTCCAAGAACATCATTTGTCGTAATGCGACAGACATTAAAGTCTCCAACAACTATTAATTCTCCATTACTTCTATTACTCAGCTCCTTTATATCTTCTTCCAATATTCTTCTAAATGCTGGTAATGAAAAAGATGGATTTCTGTATACTACAGCGATTGCCAAGTCTGGTTTTGATATCGCCAGAAACTGATACACTTTTCCGGCTACATGATGACTTTTAATGAAACTTGTGGTTAAGCAACTTTCATGACCAGTTTTGCAGTAAATTATTACTCCATTCCGTGAGCGGCTTTGTCCAAGTCTCGGCAAAACAAATGATATCCGCTGAACAAATAAGGTGGTCACTTCTAATGTCATCGATATGCTTTCTTAAGCTTCTTATGTTTTGATAGTACAATAGAAGAGTGTTATCTGGGCGCTCAGTTGCAAATTTGTAGTGCGTCTCTAATTTTTTTAATGTCCGAAGTATATTCAGCTGTGCTTGGACTACTTCGTTGCCTCCAAAAGGTCTAGGTGGAATAAAATTACCTACAATAAATAGTCCTGAAGCACTTGTTGCTCTACTGCATCCGACGTACAAAGCTGATCGGCTCATTCCCTTCTTAGTATGAATAGCAACCAATCTGTAAGTTGCTCCTTGGCTTTTGTGTATTGTTATTGCCTCTGCTGGTATTATAGGGAACTGCCTTCTTTCTATCGAGACTTGTTCGTTTCTTCTATATTTGAAGGTGCGCACTACTTTTTCAATTGGTGTCCAGTTCGATTCGTGGGGGTGAGGCTTTTTGGAACGTGCCATTACTCCAATTCCTGGCTCGGAAAAGTGCATCCAAAGAATTACTGGTGTCCGTTCGGGGCCTCGATGGTCAATTTGCATTAGTCGGCCCGTAGCTCCATTTACCAAACCATCTGCAGTATTAATGTTGACCGTAATCATGTATTTTGCAGAGGTTTTCAGTTGTAAACCGTAGCACATTCCTTGTGTCTCCGATATTTTAAAATTCTTAATGGCATTCAATATAACCGTTTTACTTCGCTCCGAAAGAGAGTTCGCCTTCACACTGTCTTTCGCTGTAGAGATAAACTCTTCTGTGGCGATTTTAGCCAACCTTGCAGTATTATATAGAGATACATCCGCGTTGGAATAAAAAAGATGAATACAGTCGTTGGCTATCTCGTTAAAACTGGTTTATCTTGCTTTAATGAGCTCGATATCATCAGATGTCATATTTCCTTCGGACATGTTGTTGAGAGCAACGGCAAATGCCTGATCTTCTCTTTGGCGCATTATTTCGGTGAGTTCGAAGAAGAGGAACAAATCCCAAAGTGGTGTGCCAGTAATTGCGCTATATGGATCCAATTGGTTTGGGGAGAAAATCCATCTGTCTCCTACTGGCGGAAATTAATCGGCTTTTTCCTACTCCAGCTCCGCCTCCGACGTATTCGTAAAAGTGTCTCTTCAGCTTCATGTTATGGTGAACATGATAAAAATATTCCCGCTGTTTTCTGTTCAAGGAGCGCACAATTGAGAGCAGCTCATTTTCTTGAATAAGTATAGGTAGTCTTATGAGCCTGACCTCCTCCAAGTTTGGGTCCTGTGGCTCATCGCTTTGAAACACGTCTACATCATTGCCGATTTCTGGAACAGCTAGTGCTCTAAACTCTTCATCCAAGAAAGGGGTAACATCAACCTGAACATCTTCCTCTTCTGTTTGCTGATTTAAGTTCTCTAAAATATTTTCGAGCTCACGTTCTGAGAACTTGTCGTATTTCTGCTTGTTCTCTTCAATAATTGATTTGTTGTCATTACAAACTCATTCTATGTCAGCATCGATTAAATCAGCTGCTTCGCTACGCCAGGGATAAAATATCATAGCCATTTCCCGAAAGTAGTCTGATCGAGAAAATTCAACACTAAAACGTCTCCACCTTAATATAAGAGGGCGCTTTCTCTTCCAGATGAAACCGCTCCTATCATTTAATTGAAGCCGGAGCTCGTTTGCTTCAGAATTTTCATCAACAGGTTCGACTTCTTCATTGTCCTCGTTTTCAAGTGTAGACACTGTTCTTGTTTTTGAAAATCGGTACAATGCAGCAAAATCAGCAAGACAGAGTTGCCCTAGCCGACTTGGCCTTTGAATATAATGATCCAGCAAGTTCGGTACATAAATATCAGTTGAATCAGCAGGAAGCCTTTCTAGATCACTTTTCGGCTTCACCATTCTGACTCTTTTGTCTGGGTGTGACGTATTAATAAAAATTTCTCCTTCGCTGGCTTCTGAAAGATGGATACCCAAAATATTATAGGATGCTTCTTGGGCGGACACCTCCGATCCGTTAACAAATTTATTGCCTATGTGTTGTAATTTGTGCTTAATTGTGAAATTTCCGTCATTTATTTCATCCATGGCTTGTCTTAACAGCTGAGATACCCCTCTATTAGATTTGTTGATATAATTTATTATGTAGCTGCAGCATGCATAGGCGTCAAGTATGAACTGAATGTCCATATTTGCTCTATGCAAACGCAAAATGTCGCTGTTATATGCGTTAAGCAGTCTATCTGAAAATTTCCTTCGTAGAAATATTTGAGGCTTCTTTAAACTGGAACGCAGCGCTAATTTGTAATTCTCATAAGTTGTGGAAATGTCTGGATGCATTAAGAATTCCTCAAAGTTGCTCAAGTTCTCTGCTTCCATATTATCATTCTGTTGGCTTAAAACATTTTTAATTTTTTGCAACAGAGCCAGGTGTTGTTCGCTTACTTCGTTTTCGTCCAGAGGTAATAATACCTCAGTTCGGGGCATTGGTGGGTAAGGCATGTTGAAACGACAGACTTGCTGACCTCTTATATATCTCAAGCAAGCCCGACCATGACTATGTCTTTGGTAGTCAATAAATTGCTGCACCTCTGGATTGCTTCCATTGTTGTTGTTATAAATTGGTCGACAAATTCCACAATGGGGTCAATATTTATAACACCTTCTGTCTCCAGAGTAGGTGCGTTACTTATCCAGTACATTCCATGACAGTGAGGACTACCTCTGTGTTGGAACTCAATCCTCCAGTAATAATGAATAAGCACATGTGGCTCAAATATTTTATCTTTGAGTAGCTTAACCATTTGTCGGAAACGATAATCGAAGTACCGTGAACAGGTTACAGGATCTGTCCTTATAAGCCGAGCCTTCTCAGTTTCGGAAATATCCATTTTGTCCACAAGTTTTGTTAGAATAACCAACAATTCAGTCCATTTTGTCTCTGCAGCCGACAGGGTGATAAATAACGATGGCAACCCAAATTGACGAATCATCGCTAAAACCTTCTTTTTCTCTGCCTTCCAGTGAGCAGGAGATGACCTGAGTACCTTTAGGATGTGGTATCCCTCGTCATGTTGGACTAAGTTGCTAATAAAATTCGTATCGACCATATTTGCTGCGGTGATGTTTGAGGCTCCAGATTTTTTCCGCAAACAAATAGAAATTGCATGTTTAATGTGCTGCAACTCATAATATTTATATTTCCAGAGCAAATTATCAACACGTGCACATCGTCGGTCATATCTGCGAACTTCTGGCCTCACTATTTTGCTGTAGTTAAGCGTCGTTCGCCTTTTTTTGCCACAAAAAATTGTTGGAAAAGACAATTCCTCTGCATCGTCATCTCTTGTTATATCGATAGGAATTCGGCCCTCTCCAGGGGCTATTGCTACTCGCTCTAATGGAAGGTTTTCGATGAGCTCGTTATCCAAAAGTGTTTTTTGACCACCTGGAATAATCTCATCTTCTCCGATTAGCTCAATTCCAACATTTATCTCATGGCGCGTCTGCAACTCTCTGACGATATGCTCATCTGCCGGATCGGTGATAAAAGGCACTGATTCATGGTTCCGAACGTCTGCCAACCATTCTCCAGATGCCTGAATATTGTGCAAGCGGTATAGTTCCGTTGTCATAAGGCACTGTAATGCTGCTATTACTTTCGATGGCCTTATAGTTTCCGTTATAAAACTATGATTATACTCCAAGCGACGTTTCAGAAGAACTTGGACAACGTGAGTGTCTTCAAATCTGCGAGGAAGAGCGGTCACTGTCTCGACCACTGATATAGGCACATTTACAACTGCTCCTCTAATAGCACATTGGCGTTCGTATCCAAGAGATACAATTCTCATGAATGGAATCCTTGGAGATATGAGGCGTTCTTCCAGGCATGTTAAATTTTTCAAGGCATCTGGTATGTCTACAAACTGCAGTCCATTCGCAAAACATATATTTGGAATTTTCCCTGACATTGTTTGACGGTAACATGTCAGACAAAATGTGAACTTTTCCGATAAGCTCGGAAATTCATTTTCCAAGTAAAATATTGTGTTGACGTCGAGATTTGGGTGCTTTGTTGCAATGTTACACTTTTTAAATTTTTTGGTTTGGTGGGGAAACCAAGTTCCACCACAACACACGCACACCATAGTAGGCCCTTCTTTTATTTTGGCTTCATACTGCGCATATTGCGCCAAGTACCGTAATTGGTGCTGAGTATTACGAGCTTCTTCTAGTGCTTCTGGAGACAGATTTTCTAGGTTCGCTGCAATCCTCAAACGCTGCCTCTCGTTTTCTCTTCTTCGATTTAAAATTTTGCTGTCGAGTTATTCTCCTTTGGGAAGTATTTCTTAGCTGCTCCCGGCGTCTCGTAATAGTGTTTAAGCGTCTTTCAGTTCTCGCAAGTCTATCACGAATACGTTCAGTTTCTCTTGAAACTGGGACAGTCCTTCTGGTCCTATGCCCAATGGTGTTCTGGGCTTGCTCATCTGTTCTCAACTCCAGATTTTGCCTTCGTAGTGCACGTGCCTCCGTGTCGCGAACCCGTTCAGTTCCCTTAATTGCGGGACAGTCCTTCTTGACCGGTGCAACATAGTGTTCTGGGCTTGTTCGTCCCTTCTCAACTCCAGATTTTGCCTTCGTAGTGCACGTGCCTCCGCGTCGCGAATCCGTTCAGTTTCCCTTAATTGCGCGACAGTCCTTCTTGACCGGTGCGCCATGGTGGTCTAGGCTTGTTCGTCCCTTCTCAACTCCGGATTTTGTCTTCGTAGTAGACGTGCTTCCGAGTCGCGAACCCGTTCAATTTCCCTTAATTGCGGGACAGTACTTCTTGACCGATGCGCCATCGTATTATGCGCTTGTTCATCCCATCTCAAATCCGGATTTTGTCGTCGTAGTACACGTGCTTCCGAGTCGCGAACGCCTTCATTTTCCCTTAATTGTGGAACAGTCCTTCTTAACCGGTGCGCCATGGTGTCCTGGGTTTGTTCCATAACTCTACGCATTGGTAGACGCCTTCTTACTCTGTGCAATGCTGCATCATTTTCCCTTTCTACTTGACGAAACAGGGTATTTGAAGACCGAAGGTTAGCCATAAGACTGGCGCTTTTTGTCCTATTTTGCGATAAATTTCGTTCATAGTGTTGGCGGCTCCGAATGACAGCTTCACGACGTCGTTGTTCTTGTGATCGCGCAGATACTCGTGGCATTTTTTTATAAATACTTGTAGTAAATATATTTAAATTTCGAATTTAATGAATATTTTGTTTTAATATTTAATTTTTAAGATCAACCAGATATCGCTTGGAAGTCTAAATTTAAACTGAATACTTATATTTTAGTAATTCAAAATAACCATTCTGTGTTTTCTCATAAAGAATTTTCTGAAATAACCTCTTAAAGAGAGTAGGTAGAGACAATGGGGACCGCCGTTTAGCGAAATACGAGTAGCATTGTCTGGTGTGGAAGGAAAGCATCTATAGCTACTAGTCCCGGAGGTTACCTAAATGAATCACCGTCATAATGGACGATACGTCCTTAACAACTGTTAGATAAAGTGTGTTATTGAGAGTATGGAAATGTCTCCCCTGATCTATTGTCTTGAACAATGGTAGTCACATATGTGTGCACATATGTATGAACAAAGGGAACCAAACAGGTAGCAGCGCATGTACCAGCTGTAATTACTATTCTTTCCTTACAGATTTTGGAAATAACAAAGACCTATCACGCCTTCGGTCTGCGGACAAACAGTTGTTTGTAATTCAATGAGTTTTCAACAAAAAAAGAACCGGGTTAAATGACAAAGTGTTTAAGAATTTTGTTCCGTTTTTTGAGAAATGTTATTGTTTTGAATTTAAACATTCTAAGCTACTTCTTCGTAACAGGGAATCACACATGTGTGCGTTCCGCAGTTTCAGTATCTGGCCTCTAGATTGGTAGCGACTGCTAAACTTTTCATAAAATTCCAAATTTCCCTTTACTTCTGTATACGCGAAAAGAAATACTTTTAGCACATTTATCGGACTCTAAATAATAAAAGAAATCAATGAAGCTGTAACTGTCTGTCCGTCCGTCAGCCCGTTCGTCTTTGCACACTATAAATATAGTAATAATTGAGATATCTTAACGAAATTGGTACGTGTATTTATTTTGAGCTAAGGAGCGGTAGTATTGAAAATGAGCAAAATTAGACAATAACCACGCTTACATTCCATGTAATGGTAGTTTGGTAAAATACATAAACCGCGTAGGCCCGGCCACTTATGGTTACATGTGCATATTTCGGTAACCCCTCCACTAATTTCTATAAAATTTGGCAAAGATGTTGGCCTTAGTAAAACATTTTCAATAATTATTTAGCAAGTAATACGTTTAGAAAAAATTTTGGAAAATGGGCGCGATAACGCCCACTTGTGACCTCATATGTGTATCTAGGTGACTGTTCAATCCATTTGTATCAAACTCGGTATAATTAATGTACTTGACACAAAAAAGAAAGACGTTGAAAATGCTTGAAATCGGACAAAAATTACGCGCACTTTTTGTATAAAACGGTATATTTCAGAAGTATGAAACTACGATATTTCGAAATCTAAATACGCTTATTAACTCAAAATTAATTCTAACAATAATCTCTCAATAAGAAAAAGCTTATTATGGAATTTGGAAAATGGTCGTGGTGCCACCCACTTATGACTGTATACATAAGTATATTTCATTATACTATAGATGTTGTTTGAAAGAAGGGTAAAACCATAACGGTGGTTTTCGGTATTTAATGTTCGACTTCGCCCGAGCCTAGACTTCTTGAATTGATTGTCATAACTTAGACAAGGTACAAAATAATAGGACCTTAACCATCTTAAATGGAGGAGTTAAGTAAAAAAACTTATACCTGTAGCTCACAATATTTCACTGTTTTAGCCGTCTAAATGAAGGGGTTTTAAAAAAAAAAAACTCAAATCCGAACAATTATAGCTATGGGTTACATACCTCATGGAGCACCGAATTGGCTGATTTCCTCAGTGGACTTTATATGGTTGATAAGTAAATAGCACAGAAGGTGTCCCGGTTTTTGCTGTTAAAATGAAGGAGTTTTATTTGAAAACCTCATATCTCAACAATGTTGTATGGAGCCAATAGGTTAACGACCCGATCTTTGTAATTTTCATTTCTCTTGTTAATTAATGAAAATACTGCGAAATTTCATGCATTTCTGCATAAATTGAGGAGTTTTAACAAACAATTTCATATCTGAACAATCAGTTGTATGGGAGCTGTATGTTATAGTGACCCGATCTTTGTCATTTTCCCTGTAAGTATTCTGTTTATAATGAGTAGTAATAGTACGAAATGTCATGTTCCTAACTGCATAAATGGAGGAGTTATAACGAAAAATCCCATATCTGAACAATCAGTTGTATTGAGGATATAGGTTATAGCGACCCGATCTTTGTAATTTTCAGTGTAAGTCTTTTGATGATAATGGGTGGAAGTATTGCAAAATTTCATGTTCCTAGCTGCATAAATGGAGAAGTTATAGCGAAAAATCCCATATCTGAACAATCAGTTGTATGGGAGCTATATGTTAAAGTGGTCCGATTCTTCCGATTCCGACAAATGATTAATACATTATAAAAATACACCCACCTGCCAAATTTCATCCGGATATCGCGAAAACTGAGAGACTAGATTGCATACAAACAGACGGACAGACGGACATGGCTAAATCCACTCACACGACGTTGTGATCATTTAAGTATACATTTTAATGTGTCTATCTCTTCTTATTCTGGTACTTACAAACATCGGACCAAAGTTATAATACCATTTCATGCTCATGAAAGGTATAATAATGATAGTTTGGCATAAAGTGTACACACATATGTACATACATACATAGACTGGCAATCAAAAGTGAGTGCATGGTGTTTTTTGCTTAATATTTGCAATTATTTTCAATAATTTTTTTTTTACAAAAATGTGGTTCATGCTTTAATTAAAACTACCTAAGTCAAACTTTCAAACTTTACACAGAACATAGAAAAATTCAACGAATTCTCATCTAAATTTTGACCTGCTTAATCTGAATTTTTAGAAAAATTTTGAGTACGCAGATAGATCGGTTTTTTAATTCTAGTGGAACAAGATCAAGTTTTAAGCGGCTAAAAAATCCGGTTGATTTTTAATAATTATTTATTGCTGACGGCTTTTTTCACTTTTTACCAAATAAAAGGGAATTTCTTGTAGAATAAAATGCGCATGACCGTTTGCAAACAAATTTAAAAAAAAATAGCGCTATTTTTTATATTGCACTTGTTATATGCATATAACCGCAAAACCCGTCCAAAATAACAAAAAATTTAACTTAAAAACATTGCAAATATTAAACAAAAAACAGGATGCACTCACTTTTGATTGCCAGTGTACATACATATTTGTGTTTAAAATTAACTACTTATGAAATAATTTTTGTGACACGAACATATACATACTTGCGCTTTCTAAAAATGGGAATAAAAATTGGATTCGCATAAAATTTTAATTCCAATAACTAATATTTTAGTGAAAACATTTACAATAAAGCTTTCAGTAACTTTTGGCAAATTTGAGCGATTATGTGAAATTATGCATGCGTTTGTACCTACATATCCATTTATATTATTTTAAACAAAGCTAATAGTAAAATTTAAAATGGAATATGGATATGAGAATTAAAAAAAAAAAACAAGAACAAAATTATTACTTGGTCCGTCCGGGATTTGAACCAAGACAAACGGCGAGACGCCAAAATGAAATGGCAATCTCTAAATCACTACATATATGAAATTTTTCAGTCATCCAAAAAGACAAGCGCATAAATATGTGTGCATTTATATATGTAAATATGTGCATAAATATGTACGATTGATCTGCTTTCGTCTTCCCCTCGCCGTCCACCATCAACAGACAAATTATTAAATTTCTGCGAATTGCCACGACACCACCAAAATTAACCCTTGGTTGACGAAATATTTAGATTTTCGCATAAGTTTACATTTAATAAAGCCATACTCGTACATTTTATATGGAGAATAATATTAATTAATTTAAAATTCTACATGTAACCATGTTCTCGACGATACATGTAACTTTCATAGAGATTAAAAATAAAAATTGTGTTTCATTAACAGTTGCAACCAGCTGAAACCAAAAAAACTATGTCCGCTAAAATGGGTTAAAAGCTAACTGGAATTGACATTTTTTACACGCATACATGCATACATTCATATACACATGTACAGTGGAGTAGCACTAGCTTGAACATTGCATTGCTTGTACTTTGATGTGTTTGAATCTTTTATGGTACAGAAGATTTGCTTACGGATGAAAAATATTAAAAATCGTCCGTGCATATATGTAAATATATTTTTATAAACGGTTTGAAGTATAAAAATTTTTTAAATTAAAAAATAAATGAAATAATTTTTTTGCATTTATACAAATGGTATTCAAGGCACATTGACCCACCTGTACAAAAATCGTGACGCGTCATGGACAAAAATTTTACAATTTCGGACCGAAAAATGTGAAAACTAGCTAAGTTGCCACGTTACATTTGTGAACTTCCGATAAAACCACATATGTTTGTTATTTTAGAAGTTTTGATTTTATTAAAAAAATTAATGTATTTTCCTGCAGACAACGTACACTTTTATTTAATGTTTATTAAAATTTCACCTTAAAATACCAGTTAGTGGTTGAAATATTGGAAGGGAATAGAGAAATTGAGCGTTTTGTCAAAAACTACCAAAAATTACCAAAATTCGAGATAACTTATTTTACTGGATATAGAGAAATAATTGCCACTTTTCACTTGGCTGCCCGAGATTTCTTCAATTTTACATTTTAGAATTTTTGTGTCGGATTGACAAAGTTGCGCTTGACGGTGATGAATTTGAGGGGAGATGTGTTGCGGCTGTTTTTATGAATGAATTTACTTGGCCTTGAGAAATATGCGAATGCGTTTATGAATGAAATAGTTATTGTTGTATTTGAGTATTCGTGTAATTATGTATGTATATATGTGCGTATTATTTAGGCAGCAATATGCACATATGTATGTGCTTATATATGCATGTAAAAACGTTGTCAATTAATGTAGCATGTACATATACAGTATCGGCACGCCATTTCAAAGTGATATTGTGTGCAACTTATGTTTATTTCTTTATTTTTAAGTTTATAGTTAAGTTTTATTTTCAATTAAAATACAGTTCTTTCTCTAACAAACCCCATATAAACCCAAGTTTAACAATTTGTAAAAGTTTCAAACTTTTTTCTCGGAAGTGTTAGAATTTTTTTGAGTACACAGTTTTTTAGCCATTGCAATTTTAGTCTTATAATGTGCAAATTTCAAGTGGCTACGAATTACCGTTGATTTTCTAGATTTTTTTTGTTGGGGTGTTGCTGTTTTTTCCCCATACAAAAAAAAAAAATTTTGTTCATGTGTTATATGGAAGAAAATGCGAACAACCCTCCACAAAAAAAATTTTAAAAAATCAACGGTAATTTTTAACACCTAGAAACTTGGACTTTCTTATGCTATAATTGAATGGACTACAATACTGCATACCCGAAAATTTTCTAAATATTCTAATTAAAGTTTTGAAATTTTTATAACAATTTTTTGGAGTTTGATTTATTATTTTGCAATTTGTGCAGCTTTTAAACTTTTATTATTGTGGTTTCTGTTATAGATTGAATTATATTTTAAAGGAAATTATTAAAAATAAATAAATAAACATAATTTGCAAACAATATCATTTTGAATTTCGTTGCTAATTAGTTGATCGCATCTGTATATACTATAAGCATCCATATGCGCATGCCTGGGAAATGGATTTGCATTTGACTCCAGAACTATTATTTACCAATAATATCTACGAGTATTGCGGTAAAAGTCAAAAAGTTAACAAGTGCATTGCTTTGTACATTTTTTTGTTAATGCGTCCATCTTTAAAGTGAGTATGTGAAAAAACCAATTTTATAATTTTTTTTAATTAACATGCATTTTTACTAATTACATAATATAATACTCGTACAAGAAGCGAACTTGAAAAGATGCTTTTTAAGTTTTTAGCAATATTAACTACTGAATAAATTATATTTAACAAATGGTCATGCAGATATGCAAATCAGCAATTCTAACTAATATAAAAGTACATTTAGTATAATTTAACTATATTAATTTATTTAATTTTATAAAAAATACACATGAATATATTTCTGCGTTCACCTGCAACCTAGCAACACATAGCCAGACACTTGCAGCAAATATAACATTATCATAACACAAATTTACATTTTTCTCTGTTAACTCTTGTTGAAATGTTAATCGCGGTGTGGTGATATTCCATGGATTTATTTTTCAGCCAAACAATTTTACGTTCCAAAAATTTGCACCTTCTCTATCTATCTAAGTTCTCTGCTGTTGTGTTGTAACAAACTTTCTGGTTTATGTTGTTGTCGTTATCGTCGGTATTTCATTTCTTTTATTGGGGCTTTAGACATTTCCAAAAATGTCGGTTACATCTGTTGTGGTTTTTTGTGGTCGTCTATTTTGAATGTCGTGATTTTGCAACTCAATCAATAAACGTATTTATGTATGTATGTATGAACTTTAAGCTTTTTTTTTGCAGGCTACTCTTCATTGCTCGGTGTTCAATCGGTATTTGAATAACTGGTTTATTTTAAGTTATAACAAATTTGAATCAAAAATATTTAGGTAGGACTATTGATTGAAACGAAAAAAAAAAAACATTGAGCAATGTTTGTAGCACCATAGAGATGAGGTAGATAGATGTGGCTTCTAGAATATAAAGTGTTAACTATAATGAAGAATGAATGTGCAGTAGCAATCGCAAGGCAAGCTGAGCCAACCAGCCTGCAAAGGTCTTCTTATTAACGTGGAACCACAGTAAAGATAGCCTGCGCGACCAAGGCTACAAGTAGAAAACCAAACCCTCCATGGCGGTCGACTAAAATTGCGAGCCTCAGAAGGGAATGTAGATCCAAATTCAACGAAGCTAAGAGATCCAACTCTTGGAGTGAATTTAAAGACTGGCAATGCCGATTCAAGTACGCGGTCGGAGACGCTAAGCGCTCCTCATGGAGAAACTGCTGTCAGAAATTAGAAAGCTCTTCAGTGGCCAGCAGACTACGTAAGATACTATCAACGTGTCCTAGCAATATTAGCTACCTCATCAAAGAAGATTGTGATTGGAGAGCTAGCAGCGAAAAAACATTATAGCTTCTAATACAAACGAATTTTTTGGGTTGCCTCCGCAGTAATGTCACCAACACTTAACTCGCAGGCAACAACTATGACCTCCCTGCTAACATTATAACCGAGGAGATCATTAAAAGTGCTATTAGTAGCGTCCAATATACATAGAAAAAAGGTTTTTTCCTAACAGCGGTCGCCCCTCGGCAGGCAATGGCAAACCTCCGAGTGTATTTCTGCCATGAAAAACAGCTTCTCATAAAAATACAATCGCCGTTCGGAGTCGGCGTAAAACTTTAGGTCCCTCGCTTTGTGTGACAACATCAAGGCGCACGCCGCAAATCAGAGGAGAAGCTCGGTCAAACACTAACATATGTGTAAGCGCCAATCTATTATTATTATTATTATAGTAGCGTCCAACTGGGACCAGATGGAATCATTACTGCTGACCTACAGTATACAGCAGAAATAATTGCACCCATACTAATTATATACCTCAATGATGAAGGTACGAGTACATGCAAAAAAAGAGACCAAAAGAGTAATCTCGCAGCTTCTGTGGTTCATAGCAGTACTTCGTAGCTCGTACTTAGTTAAGGAGGATACCAACTGTCTCGGTCTCATATAGGTAGGAAACTAAACTGGGGGCCCAATATTGCAGATAAAGTGCGCAGAGCAACAGTAGCACCATACTCTTGCTGGAGATCAATAAGAAAAAGATGGGGGATGGAACCCAAAATAATAAATACACTGCTATATACCGGTCGTTGGGCCAATTATTTATCACGGTATAGTGCTATGGTAGGACACCCTTGGGAAAGAGGTAAACTTAAAAAAGATCGATAAAGATGAAAGGCTTGCGTCCATACCTCATACTCATACCTAGTGCGATGGGAACACCACAATCTAAGCCCACTGTTTGTACTACCGAACTTTCTTCCGGTAGACCTACATACCAGACGGGTCGCAAACATTGCGGAAATTCGTATGAACAGTCTAAATATGTGGGTAAATACCAGTTATGGACATGGTAAGAAACTAACGGAGATTTTGGAGCATCCCGGATTGGTGGAATCTGCACTTCCCAACCCTCCGCCATTACAGCGCTTATGGCCTTCGCACCCTCAAGGGAAGAGTGGAAACGAGATGCTCTAAGGAGTAAGGAGTCCATACATGTATACACAGATGACTCAAGGCTCGAGGGATGTGACTCCGAACACCGGGGAATCGCCCTCAGCTTGTGATTTCCGGGCCAATGTAGTGTTTTTCAGGTGGAACTTATGGCAGTAGACAGGGCCACAAAACTGGTAAAGTGTGGTATGTTATCCCAAGCTGATATCCACTTCTTCACTGACAGCCAAGCGGCAATCAAATCTTTTACGAAGCGGTCAACAATCTCCATGGTAGCCCTGAAATACCGCACGTCTCCTAACGAGATGGCTGAATCATTTCGCCCAAAGGTGGTATGGGTTCCGCTACACTGCGACATTGAGGGGAACTGCAAGGCCGATGAACTAGCGCGACTTGGCAGAAAACTCGTGAACTTGCCGAAAAAGTCCTAAATTAGTCCTGAAATAGCCCTGAACTAGTCCAGAAATGTTCATTTCCACTCACAAATAGCAGTTATAGATTTTCTGCTCGGCTACACAATAGGGCGGTCCAGAATTGCATGTGTAAAGTAAGGTCGCAATTTTTATGCTCTCACCCCTTAAGAGTGTCTATACCGAAAAAAATAAACCCCTTTTTTTATTTTGAAATCATCAAAGTGCTACATGGAAAATTATGTATTTTATATAAGGAAAAACATTTTTCGTAGAAGTGGTATAGAATTCTTGAAAATCAATATTTTTCGTCCGGAAAACTCTGTTTCTCTTCAGGAGATTCCCGATAATAATATCGAATTATTTATTTAACCATTTTTTCATAGTAACCATATTTTATAGATCCGCAAAAAAAATATTTTTTCCTATATAAAATACATGGACAACTTTAAGCGCTTTAAGCGACCTCTAAAGATTTTTTGATTTGAAAATAAAAAAATGGATTATATATATATATAAATTTTTTCAATACAGAAAAATCCCAGGGCGTGAGAGCATTAAAATTCCCACTTTACTTATTTTAAACCACCCTAATACACAATCAGTTACACAATTTTCTGCTGGGTTAGCGCAAAATTTACCCATACCGAGAACTAAGACTAAGACACATCAACAAAATTGAATAAGTCTTTAAAGTTCAAAGTTCTAACAAAATTGACTAAATTAAGACTGACCCGAGAATCATTTCATTCTTTATTATTTTCCTGGGATCGAAAATAAATGTCGTTCTCGTTGTTTGGTTCTGAACAACGCTTGAAACCCAAACCGAAACGAGAAAAAAACCTCCGTGATTGTTTCCACAAGAACGAAAGTGAGAACAAAACTGTCCGTTCTCGACGGGAATTATGTAAGAACAAACCCCTGGGGAATGTTGCCAAAGTGCGCAAAGTAACTGTCGGGAATATTTTTAAGAGAACAAAATGGGAACAAAGGTGTACGGCACTGAATGGGAACAAAAGTCTAAGCAACAATTTGGGAACTAAAGTCTAAGGATATAAGATCTGGAAGTTGAAATGATCCAGCTTTCCTCTGGCTTACAATTAACAATCATGGTTCTCACTGAAACGATTTTACAGTCCAACACGCAGACGCCCCACAGTGCTTCCCTTCCATATGAAATCTGGGAAAAAATAGAATTATGGACGGATTTAAATAAAAATTCGCTTCTTAGCAAAATTGAGGACGCTAAATTCAAAAATGTAATTTGTTTTTGGATAAATTTCATACTTTCACTGTAACTGCAGTTTCAAGTTAAAAATTTGCGTTCTTGTGGCATTTACATAGGTATTCCATTTTCAAAAGTGCGGTATCAAATACAGGGCTTGGCCTGTAGAAGCGCAGTAAATTTTTTTTTTTAACGGGTTGCCTCCTGTTACCAATTTTATAAATATTATTTAATAAGTTAAATGAGCTAGAAATTACAATATGGGTATCAATCTAAATGGATTTGAAAATGTTTTATTTTTAAACGATACACACAATGGTTGCCACATGTCTAAAAAATTAAATTCACTTTAATTAAGGGGATAAGGTAACTGAAATATGTATATCAATATGGGTATCAGACTAAAGAAAAAATTTGACATATTAAGCATGAAATAAGTGAAGAGTAAAAACATTCCTTAGTTAATTTAGAGTCCAGTAATTTCAAAGGAATGTAATCAGAACAAGTCACTGATTGACAATGTATGTATTTGTAATAAAATAACAAATACGATGTCGTAAACCTTTGGCTTGACAAAATTATTATTTTAGTTAAACTAAATTTGACTTTACAAATAGGTGGCAACCCTCTTCGTAGTATTTTCAAGATAAAGGCTTCCTAAACCCCTCTTACATATGGAGATATCTATCTATTTCGATAACCTAATTCCTTTAATTCCAATGGTATTTGACTTTTTTATCAGGTGGTTTTATCAGGTGGCAACCCTCTACATGTAGTTAACGCTTTTCATGCATATTTCAATAGATACCCATCTCTTAGTAATTCATTTAACTTCTTAAAAAATTTAAACTTAATTTTTTAACAAGTGGCAGCTCTTTAGAACAGAACAATTCGTGCAGATATGATGGCACTGACAAAAAATTTAAAACACGATTTTATGCATTAGCAAAAACTCATTACTTCAAAAAGTGCAAAAAATTAGCAGGTTTTTATTTCTTCTTTCGAAAGCTAAAAACCCGTGCTATTTAATAAAATAATTAAAAATAACATATTTTTACATATATTTTTTATTCATTACAATAAATTTTACCTTTTTTTAATTTTTAATAAAAAAATGCTGGTATACCGCAGGGTCACCCTGTGTTTAATTTTATGTCAAAATTTTTAATCCTGTAGCTCTCTACTACTTATATATGTGAAAATAAAAAATGTCAAACTAACATTTTATTTCACACAATGTATTTTTGACATTTGTTTCCGCGAAGAGCTTCCGCATGGCTATGCTCTTATTAATATTCTTAGTATAAAATTTGTCGACTTTAGTGGCTTCCTGCCGGCATATCATTCATTTTATAGGTAAATTTGTATCTAATTCTTTTTAATGGATAAATTACCTTTCCAAAAATACCAAACACGTTCACATTGCAGACAACGAATTTTTCGATTCTCTCGTAACTTTAAGCTATCAGAACTTTTGCTCTCGATTTGTTCTCTAATAGAATGCTTCCCAGACTTTTGTTCTTATTTGATCCTCCGTGACTACGTTTCTCGACACTTTCGTTCTTATTTTGTTCGCAATGGAAACGTTCCCGAACCTTTTGTTTTCATTTTATTCCGTTCAAACTGTTCTTAATACTTTTGTTTCGGTTTGCTTATTTTGCGTGAACGTTCTTGACATTACTTTTTGTACGCATGCTCGGTACCTGCTATTTTCCTGACAACTTGAAGTTCTTTTTTTTAGATTCATTTCTAAAAGAAAAAAAAACGAGTTTTCACTGTCAATATCTGTTCATAGCGTTTGCTTTACACCCAATCCTAACATCTTTACCCCTCGTCGTTATTGTTGCCACCGATAATCGCTACCGAATTGACTTCCTAGAGGTTTATGCCACGATGCCACATTGTGTCGCAAATTAAACTCGCTTTTAATAGCAGTTAGCGTTTTTAGTGTTAATATTGTTGTTGGTGCTGCTGCTGCACTTGCTGCCTGCCAAATGCAATATGCTTGCGGGCATCTCTGACACCTGTTGCCGACTTGCTGTTCACCGCTGAGCCGCTGCTTCGATGATTTACCCGGGCAGTCTTTTTAGATTCCTGTTTGTTGGCGGCAATAAATGCCTACACATGCATACATATGTACGTATACAAACATGAATGTGTGTGTGTGTGTATGTTAGTGAGTTTGTGCTAAGTGTTAAATATTTTACATTGTTTTTTTTTATGTTTTCTTCCTTTCTGTATGTGAAAATTACATGCTCATACTAGCGATTACTGGTTTTCTGCAGCTACGCCATTACATATGTGCGTACGTAGTAAGTAGTTTGCCGCAGCTTTGGCAATATTGAATGCCATTTATTTTTAGCTAGATTTTTTTTTTTTTTGTTTAGCCAGCTGCCATACGACACTATCGCATGTAAAGCATACATACTTGAAAACATTTTAAGCTAACTGATGTAAAAATATTTATTTATGTATAGACATGTAAAATATGTGGTTTTAGTTGGTGGTTGTGCCTCGATGTTGTTGTATGTTTTTTTTTT
>NW_023458560.1:41314077-41317726 GCF_013731165.1 Rhagoletis pomonella
AAATTGTTGAAATCGGACTAAAATTGAGGCCGCTTTTCATATAACGGTAAATTTCAGATATGCTTGAAATTTCAATATTTCGAAATTTAAGGACGCTAATTTACTTAAAATGTATACACCCCGGCTTATCATGTAGCGGTAGCTTTCGGAAAGGTGGAAAACATATATTTAATACTTGCGCCGGGTATTTAATGTTCGGCTCCGCCCGAACTTAGACTTTCTTACTTGTTTTATTGTGAAATCAAAAAATATTTTGAGGTCGTTCAAGGCGCTCAAAATTTTCCATTTCATAGAAATGGTATAGAATTCCTGAAAATCAATATTTTTCTATCGAAAAACTCTGGTTCTCTTCGGGAGATTTTGAATAATAATACACAATTGTTTATTTAACCATTTTTTAATACTAACGATTTTTTATTGGTCCGCCCATTACATTTTTCGGAGTTTTTGTGGGTTTTTGGCGGACCTATAAATTATGGTTGCGATGAAAAAATGGTTAAATAAACAATCGGGTATTATTACTGAGAATCTCCTGCATATAAAAAGAAGAGTTTTCCGATAGCAAAATATTTATTCTTAAGAATTCTATACCATTTCTACAAAAAGTTGTTTTTTCCCCATATAAAATACATGGAAAATTTTGGGCGCTTTGAGCGACCTCTAAATTTTTTTTTTCATTTCAAAATAAAAAAATGGGGGTATATTTTTTTTTTGGTATAGAACAATCCTAGCAGGTGAGAGCATAAAAATTTCGACTTTTTCACATGCGTTTTTGGGCCAGCCTAGTGAACATACATAGCTCATTTCTCATACATATGTATGTATGTATATTGACCGGTTCAAACCAAATCATAGCAGCTTTAAGAGGAATATCCCTGCGATTTGCGTTTCGATTACTCGGTGTTGTTAGCCGCCACATTTATATACATTAATCACACATTTACATGTTTATAACATTTATAACATACATGCTACATGTGAACATATTTTTAGATATGTTACTTTAGAGAAAGTATTGCATTTCAAGGAAGCAATAAAAGTCAACTGCGGAAATAAAAATCAATGACCGATTTATGAAACTTGCAAACACAAAAGAAAATATTAATTTAGAAAATAAAACAAGTAGATATTTAATTTGAAAATCTAGCTTAACATTTCAAAACATATTGCCCAGAAAAAGAGAATTTTCAGGCTGTCCTTCTAGCGACGATTTCGAATACTATTTGGTCTTGGGTCTCTGATTAAACCAAATTTAAAAGCAGAAAGCGGTGCACACTCGTAAAATCTCTCGTGGAATCTTTGTATTCGACCGTCAGCAGTCACCGATATCTACGAATTGAGAAGAATTTAAGAAGATTAACAACAGGACTGGAAAAGAGCGATTGAAAGGATTGACGCTACTCAATATTCATAGAGATGTGCAAATCAGCAGTGAAAAGGTACATATGTCTTAGATGTTCTGCCAAAGAAAAAAAGTTGAATGGACATAGCTCCTTAAATAAATTGCTTTGGTTTGTTGAAAGCATAAATATATTCAACTTTCATTTCGTTTATATAAATGCCCATTTGAAAATAAATAAATAAAAAATTAAAAATATTCGTGAAAATGCCAATTTTAAGTAATTCCAATTAAGTTACGGTATTCGAAATTAATCATACAATTTCAATTTATTTAAAAAACAAATCAGTTTAATATAAAATAATAGTGCATGTGTGTACCAAATGAAAAAATTAAATATTTACTTTTAATTAATTAAAATTTTTCTAAGCCAATAAAATCAGAAAGACGAAATTCGATATGTGGTCGTGTGTATATTAGTTTTGAACATATCATTTTGTGGAAAATAAATACTTCAAAATTTTAAGGGTAGAATTCAAAGATAAAATTTTAAAAGGACACTTTCAATACCTATTCGTCCTTATACACCAAAAATTGTAATCCTTTTTAATTTTTCAGAATTAACTCTCTTGTTTCGTTACCAATATTGTTATTCTACATTGCACTGAATTTATTAAATAATTTTTTTAATCAATCATAAATTTGAAATTTCGAAATCCTTAAAAAAAAATACTGACGTGAGAGATAAAAACTAAAAACGCAGTTTTACTATCTTTGGCCGCTAAATAAATAAATAAATAAATAATATAATAAATATATTCTATTATATATGTATGTGTGAACATTTAAACGCTTCAATTTTATTTTTCGGTATACGAGTATTTATATATTTAAAAAAACTTAACTTACATGCTAGTATTTTTGGCGACAGCAACTGAGGCCTTACGCTACAGACTTAAGTATTTAGTATAAGGGTAAAGCTTCCGCAATTGGGCACCGAATTTACCAACATTAATATTTTTCAATGATATTCAGGCAGCGCCGAGTTTTGTAGTCGAACAGTACACTGTGTAATTGTTGTTGTAATTTAATTAATTTTTTTTCCCCCAAAGTTGAGTAAATTTAAAAATTTTTTTAATTTTTTTATGAGTATGCAGTTTTGTAGCCCATTAAATTTTAGTATAATAAAGTGCTAGTTTTAAGCTACTGCAAAATTGCGTTGATTTTTAATATTTTTTATGCTGACGGCTTTTTGCACCTTTTTCTCATGGAGGAAAATGCGCAAAACCGTTTTCAAAGAAAATTAAAAAAGAATTAACGCCGGTTTTGCAATCGCTTAAAACTTGTACTTTGTTATACTAAAATTTAATGGGCTACAAAACTGCATACCCAAAAAAATTCTAAAAAAAATAAAAAATTTGTAAATTTGTAATGTACTCATTTTACTCAACTTCGGTGTAACAAAAATTCATAACTCAAATTATTGTAGAGTGCACCCCATAAAACTATACTTAAATATTGCGCAATACTCAGAGCTACCATTGTAATATTTTTAAATTTTTTTTTTTATCAAAAAATGTGCATGTGAAAAATGTTTCAAGAAAAAAAATTTTTTTTAAATAATTATTTTCGTAGAGAATTTTGATGTGTGCATGTGTTTTTTTTTTAATTTTTCCTCGCCCCGTTTTCGAGATATTTTGAAAACTATTAAATCGATTTGTTTTTGTTTTTGTGCTGTAAAGTTTTTAAAAATTTATTAATCAAGCTCAAATTTGATATTTATTTATTATTTATGTTTATGCATCAACCTTAAAAATTTGAAACAAATCAAACAGATGAAGTGTGAACCCCGTCCGTTTTGGAATGGAACACCCCATATACATACATACATACTTGTAATTGCAAGTATTTATGTTTACTAAAAAACAATTTATTAATCTACTAAAAAAACTGGTAAAAAAAAAATCGTTAGAAAATATTTTAAACTAAATAGCGGCTTTGTAAATCAAATTTAACAAGAACACGTCCCGAACTTTAGTCTGTCTAACCGATGCGCTTTTAGAACTCCAGCTCAGTCTATGGCGGCAAATATGGCTAAGCCTTGATTAGCATAAAAATTAAGTCAGCTGTTGACAGCTGCAAAAGAGCGAGAAAACCAGCAAGAAACTAACGAGTGGAAGGCAAGTGAGACTGCATAGGCGTAGAAGGGAGGCACTGCTGAAAGCTAAATAAAAAGGTGAAGAGAACGCCTTAGTGCCGCATGTGGATCGAATTCCAAGACAGATCAATCTTGTCAATAGAAAAAAAAAA
>NW_023458560.1:41317826-41328131 GCF_013731165.1 Rhagoletis pomonella
GATTCCTGTTTGTTGGCGGCAATAAATGCCTACACATGCATACATATATATACAAACATGAATGTGTGTGTGTATGTAAGTGTGTTTGTGCTAAGTGTTAAATATTTTACGTCGTCTTTTTATGTTTTCTTCCTTTCTGTATATGAAAATTACATGCTCATACCAGCGATTACTGGTTTTCTGCAGCTACGCCATTACATATGTATGTACGTAAGTAGCTTGCCGCAGCTTTGGCAATATTGAATGCCATTTATTTATAGCTAGATTTTTTTTTTATTTAGCCAGCTGCCATACGACACTATCGCATGTAAAGCGAATGAGCGTGCATACATACATACTTGAAAACATTTTAAGCTAACTGATGTAAAAATATTTATTTATGTATAGACATGTAAAATATGTGGTTTTAGTTGGTGGTTGTGCCTCGATGTTGTTGTATGTTTTTTTCTATTGACAAGATTGATCTCTCTTGGAATTCGATCCACATGCGGCACTAAGGCGTTCTCTTCACCTTTTTTTTAGCTATCAGCAGTGCCTCCCTTCTACGCCTATGTAGTCTCACTTGCCTTCCTCTCGTTAGTTTCTTGCTGGTTTTCTCTCTCTTTTGCAGCTGTCAACAGCAGACTTAATTTTTATGCTAATCAAGGCTAAGCCATATTTGCCGCCATAGACTGAGCTGGAGTTCTAAAAGCGCATCGGTTAGGCAGACTAAAGTTCGGAACGTGTTCTTGTTAAATTTGATTTACAAAGCCGCTATTTAGTTTAAAATATTTTCTAAAGATTTTTTTTTACCAGTTTTTTAGTAGATTAATAAATTGTTTTTTAGTAAACATAAATACTTGCAATTACGAGTATGTATGTATATGGGGTGTTCCATACCAAAACGGCCTAGCCAGCAAAATCATCGTAAACAAGTTCGTAATTGGATATTTTCTCGAAGAAAAACCGGATTAAAAATCGTTTATGATAGCCGTTTACGACTCTTTTTCGAGCACTTTTTCGCTTTAAATTGTGCATCGCCTACGAACAGTCGTAAACGGATCGAAAAAGCATTCGTATGCGAATATTTTTACGTCCGTTTTTTAATTGTAAACGAGTCTCGTAAACGATTAATTTACGTTAAAAGCGTTTTTTAATTAATTCAAATTATTGTAGTTCTTTTATTAAATGGAATTATAATTAATAAATATTCATAGTGCCGGATCAAAGTATTGGCACAGAGAATTTTTCGCAATGTATGCAAAGTTTTTTACTTGAATTTCTTTTCGCACATTATTTTTTTTAAATATAGTTAGTATGAAGACCTACTTTCAAATCAGATTTTTGAGAAAAATTCTAAGTATGCGGTTTTATATCCCATTATATTTTAGTATAACATAGTGCAAGCTTAAAGTTGCCAGAAAACCGCGTTGATTTTTGGCAATTTTTTCACGCAGTTTCTTCCATGCAAATTATGTGCGACATTTTTTTTTTGTATGGAAGGAACTGCGTATAAAAAATTGTCAAAAAACAAAGAGGTTTTCTAGCTATTCATACTAACTATATTTTTATAAAAAACAATTAGAGAAGAAATCAGAATAAAAAGCTTTGCATTCATGGCGAAAAATTCTCTGTGCCAATATTTTTTCCCGGCACTGTATATGTGAAGATATTTTCAGATAAATAAATATTAACGAACTATCTATTAACAAATTAACAATTAAATAAGAGGGGTTTAATATATATTATAAAGTAGCTGAATTTATGTTTTATCATTTTTGCCGATAGGCTGGCAATTTTTTTTTGCCGGTCGTGTGCATATTGGAAGTGCTTCTTTGCAACGGAAATAAAAACTTCTTCGTCGGAGTTAAATTTTTGACGAAAAGCACCTAAGAAAATAAAGTGAAAGATTAAACTACATTGGAAATCGGAAAATTTAATTAAGTAAAAAGTGGTAAAAAATATTAATATCCGTACTTCTTATTGCCGCAGTCGTTGCCAAACCAATAGCTCTGCTTTTGGTACCAGTTCCCTTCCACGAGAAAAGTTCTGCTACCTCATCTATAATAATTTTCCACCAGCACGTTCTTAAATATTTATCTACATTTAAAATATTTAAATTCTTTAGTGTTGCTCCGCGCAGCCTGTGAAAGAATTGCAAAACTCGTTAAATTAATTTGTATTTTTGAATTACATATGTAGTAGCTACTTACAAGAAGTTTAATTATAAAAGAAAGTGGTAGATCGTCCTTTGCATTTGCACCAGTCTGCCAATAAATTACATACTTAATAATTTACTTATATTGAATATTTAACAAACTACTTACTTATAAAATATTGTGATTGAAGAAAAATTGTCAACAAAACTAAAATTTTTTCTTGTGCTGACAAATTACTACAAGCCTCTTTCTATTATATTTTTTTGTTTTATCGTTTACGAGCTTTTCTCTAACTTTTTGGCGATACGAGAATCCCTCGTAAAACATAATGTTCGTAAAATGTACGTTTTCTTGCTGGCTGGGGGACGGGGTTCACACTTCATCTGTTTGATTTGTTTCAAATTTTTAAGGTTGATGCATAAACTTAAATAATAAATAAACATCAAATTTGAGCTTGATTAATACATTTTGAAAAACTGTACAGCACAAAAACAAAAACAAATCGATTTAATAGTTTTCCAAATATCTCGAAAATGCGGCGAGGAAAAAATTAAAAAAAAAAACACATACACACATCAAAATTCTCTACTAAAATAAATGTTAAAAAATTTTTTTTTCTTGAAACATTTTTCACATACACATTAAATTTTAGTATAACAAAGTACAAGTTTTAAGCGATTGCAAAAACGGCGTTAATTTTTTTTTTAATTTTCTTTAAAAACGGTTTTGCGCATTTTCTTCCACAAGAAAAAGGTGCAAAAGGCCGTCAGCATAAAAAATATTAAAAATCAACGCAATTTTGCAGTAGCTTAAAACTAGCACTTTATTATACTAAAATTTAATGGGCTACAAAACTGCATACTCATAAAAATATTTTAAAAATTTGTAAATTTACTCAACTTTGGTGTAAAAAAAAATTTATTAAATTATTAAAAAAAAACTATTTGGAATTTTGCAACAAAAATTACACAGTGTACTGTTCGACTACAAAACTCGGCGCTGCCTGAATATCATTGAAAAATATTAATGTTGGTAAATTCGGTGCCCACTTGAGGAAGCCTTACCCTTATACTAAATACTTAAATCTGTAGCGTAAGGCCTCAGTTGCTGTCGCCAAAAATACTAGCATGTAATTTTAATTATAAGTTAATTTTGTTTAAATACTAAACTAAACAACATACTCGTATACCGAAAAATAAAATTGAAGCGTTTAAATGTTCACACATACATATACAGGGTGTCCCAGAAGTAACGTGCCAAACTTTAGGGGAAGGTAGGTGGGCAGGTGAGCTCACTGATAAACAAAAAATTTTCAGGTAAAAGTGTCACCGTTTTTGAAATATTTACATTTTTTCGAATTTAAAAAAAATCGTGCCTTTTCATGTGTTTTCTTTAACTGCAACTACAAACCGGGCAATACTTAGTAAATTTTTTATGTAAAATACTTCCAGATAGTTGCCTCTCCATACTCAATGTAGTTAAAATATATTAAGGAACCATCATAAAATTAGGACTATTTCTGGATTTTTAACTTTTTGATATTTTCTTCCCCAACTTTGACTATCTCGGGTGAAAAAAATGTACTGAGCTATAACTTTACATTACATTATAAAATTGCTCATTTAATAAAGATTTCAGAAAGGTGCCACACTTACTGTTTTGAATAGAAAAAAAAGTTATAGCCGCTTTTGTGGGTAAAGGACTGAGACACGCTAGAATGTATTTAATAGATTTAAATTGAATTTGCTCTTATTACCGTCAAATGACAAGCTAAATAGTACAAAGGTACATAATTACTTGCTTCTGACATTATTTTATGTTACTTACCGGAATTAGTGAAAGTGGATTTTGTGAAATTGGCACGTTACTTCTGGGACACCCTGTATAATAGAATATATATATTATATTATGTAGTATGTATTAAGTAGAGATGTGTGGCATTTGTTTAAAACCAACATTATACTCGCGAAACTAGCGGCCAAAGATAGTAAAACTGCGTTTTTAGTTTTTATATCTCACGTCAGTATTTTTTTTAAGGACTTCGAAATTTCAAATTTATGATTGATTAAAAAAATTATTTAAAAAATTCAGTGCAATGTAGAATAACAATATTGGTAACGAAACAAGAGAGTAAATTCTGAAAAATTAAAAAGGATTACAATTTTTGGTCTATAAGGACGAAAAGGTATTGAAAGTGTCCTTTTAAAATTTTATCCTTGAATTCCACTCTTGAAAATTTTGCAGTATTTATTTTCCACAAAATCATTTGTTCAAGACTAATATACACACGACCACATCTCGAATTTCGTCTTTCTGATTTTATTGGCTTAGACAAATTTTAATTAATTAAAAGTGCATTTTCAAATATTTAATTTTTTCATTTGGTACATACAGGGGCGCACACAGGAATATATTTTAGGGGGGGCTTTATATTTCTGAAGATATATCACCGGAAAATACTGAAAATTTGCTTCAGATAATACCCTCTTTAAAATACATTTATGCAAGTTTTATGTACAGTATGTAATAAATAAATAAACGTTTGAAAATTCTTAAACTGCACTTTATTTACAGATTAACAGAACTCAAACGCTTTTAACCGACTTCAAAAAAGGGAGGTTATCATCTCGCCGGAATACATAACTTTGGACCACGTGAACCGTTTTCAATAATCCTTTTTTTATTAGAAAGATAGTACCTCAAGGTTCGTCCCGTAATTTGTTTTAGAGATCCGATGATTGGATCATGAAGAAATTAACGGTACCCCTAAATTTGAGAATTGAAGTCGGTTGTGTTCTTTCCTTAAAAACTCAATATGCGCTCAACTTTCCAAAGTACCTAATAAAAAATTTTAAAAAGAGTCAGTAAAAATAAATTTATTGATTCCATGAATTTTTGCACTTCTATGTTCATTTTTTCGATTTCTGGTTTTCGATAGAGATGGTGATTTTTCACGATTTTTTTAATATTTCAAATACCGAAAAAATTAGCTGAACTCTCAAGAAAAACGAAAAATTCATATAAAACGACGGACGAGAAATGGGAAAGAAATTTTCTTCAACCAAAATTTCTTAAATCAGTTTGCAGCTCTCAAGAAAAAAAATGCTCGTTTATTTATTCCCTCATGAAAATTTACAGCAAAAGCAAAGCGCTTTTTCAAGCAACAGAAACTATAATAAATATTTCTTATAATTTCCTTGAGAGCTGGATTCTTAGCTTTAAGATACAGATTGTATTTGAGGTTATTAGCTTTAGGGGGGGTTTGAACCCCAAAACCCACCCCTTGTGTGCGCTAATGGGTGCACACATGCAATATTATTTTATATTAAACTGTTTTTTTTTTAAATAAATTGAAAATGTATGATTCATTTCGAATACCGTAATTTAATTAATTTGAATTACTTAAAATTGGCATTTTCACGAATATTTTTAATTTTTTATTTATTTATTTTCAAATGGGCATTTATATAAAAGAAATGAAAGTTGAATATATTTATGCTTTCAACAAACCAAAGCAATGTATTTAAGGAGTTATGTCCATTCTCCTTTTTTTCTTTGCCAGAATATCTAAGACATATGTACCTTTTCACTGCTGATTTGCACATCTCTATGAATATTGAGTAGCGCCAATCCTTTCAATCGCTCTTTTCCAGTCCTGTTGTTACTCTTCTTAAATTCTTCTCAGTTCGCAGATATCGGTGACTGCTGACGGTCGAATACAAAGATTCCACGAGAGATTTTACGAGTGTACACCGCTTTCTGCTTTTAAATTTAGTTTAGTCAGAGACCCAAGACCAAATAGTCTTCGAAATCGTCGCTAGAAGGACAGCCTAAAAATCTCTTTTTCTGGGCAATATGTTTTGAAATGGTAAGCTAGATTTTCAAATTAAATATCTACTTGTTTTTTTTCTAAATTAATATTTTCTTTTGTTTGCAAGTTTCATAAATCGGTCATTGATTTTTATTTCCGCAGTTGACTTTTATTGCTTCCTTGATGTTCACATGTAGCATGTATGTTATAAATGTTATAAACATGTAAAGTGTGGCGGCTAACAACACCGAGTAATCGAAACGCAAATCGCAGGGATATTACTCTTAAAGCTGCTATGATTTGGTTTGAACCGGTCAATATACATACATATGTATGAGAAATGAGACTGGTCCAAAAACGCATGTGAAAAAGTCGAAATTTTTATGCTCTCACCTCCTAGGATTGTTCTATACCGAAAAAATATACCCCCATTTTTTTATTTTCAAATCAAAAAATATTTAGAGGTCGCTCAAAGCGCCCAAAATTTTCCATGCATTTTATATCGGGAAACAACAACTTTTTGTAGAAATGGTATAGAATTCTTAAGAATAAATATTTAGCTGTCGGAAAACTCTTATTTTATCTGCAGGAGATTCTCAGTAATAATACCCGATTCTTTATTTAACCATTTTTTCATCGCAACCATAATTTATAGGTCCGCCAAAAACCCACAAAAACTCCGAAAAATGTAATGGGCGGACCAATAAAAAATCGTTAGTATTAAAAAATGGTTAAATAAACAATTGTGTATTATTATTCAAAATCTCCTGAAGAGAACCAGAGTTTTTCGATAGAAAAATATTGATTGATGGTATTGAAAATGGGCGAAATCGGACTTTAACCACGCCCACTTCCCATATAACGGTAATTTCCAGAAATACGAAAACTGCGATATTTTAGTAACTGCTGAAGATAATTCACTCAAAATTGATATTTACAATAATTTTTAGACGAAAAATAAGAATATTATAAATTTTTGCAAAATGGGCGTAGCCACGCCCACTTATGGTTACATGTGTATATCTTGGTAACCGCTGCACCAATTTCTTCCAAACTTGGCACAGTTGTTGGCCTTCGCATAACATACCAAATGGCCGAAAATTTTTAAAATCGCTCAATAACCACACCTACTTCCCATATAACGGTAATTTTCGGAAATACGAAAACTGCGATATTTTAGTAACTACTGGAGATTATTCACTCAAAATTGATATTTATAATAAGTTTTAGACGAAAAATAAGAATATTATAAATTTTTGGAAAATGGGCGTAGCCACGCCCACTTATGGTTACATGTGTACATCTTGGTAACCGCTGCACCAATTTCTTCCAAACTTGGCACAGCATAAAAAACCGCCGAAACTTTTTAAAATCGGACAATAACCACGCCCACATCCCATATAACGGTAATTTAGAGATATACAAAATCTTCGATAAATCATTAAATATTGAAGCTAATTTATTCAAAATTGATGCTTGCAACAATTCTTTACCAAGAAATACGATTATGGTAAACCTTTGGAAAATGGGCGTGGCACCGCCCACTTATGATCACATATAAGTATATCGGTAACCGTTCTACCAATTTGTACCAAACTCGGTATGGCTATTGTACTTGCCACGTGTAAGCAAAACGTTGAAAATTATTGAAATCGGACTAAAATAACGGCCGATTCTCATATAACGGTAAATTTAAGAAATGCTTGAAACTTCAATATTTCGAAATTGAAGGACGCTAATTTACTCAAAATTGATACACCTCGGCTTACCATCTAGCGGTAGCTTTCGGAAAGGTGAAAAAACATATATTTAATACTTGCGGGTATTTAATGTTCGGCTCCACCCGAACTTTGACTTTCTTACTTGTTATATTTATCTTTGTTTTTACTTTTGTGTTTATACTTTTTTTCATCTACATATTCCCCTTGAAAAAAGTGTTTATATTTACCTTGGTCTTCATTTTTGCATTTATCTTTACGCATCTTTGTTTATGTTTTTATTTTTACCTGTGCCTTTATCCTTTTCTTTATCTATGCACGTAGTCACCTTTACTTTCATTCTTGTATTGGTCTTTTTCTAAGTGTCATTCTTTAACCTTTTATTAGCACGTTTTTGTTAAATTAATACCATGTGCATACACTCAAGAAGCACTTGTTTCATGCCCAACCATTTCCGTTGCATGATTTCCGTTAAAGAAGTTTCACTTCAAAAATGTTAATCAAATATTCAGAATTTTCGAGTATGTAGTTTTATAGCCCATTAAATTTTAGTACAATAAAGTGCAAGTTTCAAGTCTTTAAAAATTTTTTTTTTGTCTAAGGTGTTGATCAGTTGCTTGAGTTGGGTGCTCAACGCCTCCTACAAAAAAGTTCTAAAAAATCCACGGCAATTTTTAGCGACGTGAAACCTTTATTTTATTATAAATTTTTGGAACGAACTATATTTTGAATTAAAATTATTGAAAATAAATGAGTAAACATTCTTTTGTCCATGAGTTTATATACAACCGGGCATAATACTTTATTCGTATAAATATTTTTTTTACTTACATTTGTAGTACATATACATACATGTGTGTGTTACTGGGCTCTAGGTTTTATATAATCGCATGAAATATCGAAGAGATTAATTTGCTGTTAATTGATCGAATTGAGAATAAATATTTTCACACCCATATGTACTACGCCCCGACTAATCACTTTCGCGCAATCGTTTTCCTTAAAGTTTGATCTTACGCTTGGATAATCGTACGTGGCGTATGAGTAACATTATTTCCTGGTTATAAATTTTTCATACAAAAAACTGTACCAATCGATTTCTCCAATTATGTAGAGAATTTCTTCCTTTACAATGTAGTATTTTTATCGTTTTGAATAATGAGTTAAACAAAATTTGCTAGTTTTTCATTAAATTAAAAATTCGAAAAAAGAGATGAATTATTATTGCTTTGTTGGACTAGGCTTGAAAGTTGCGGAAAAGTTTGTTAAAAAAAAAAAATCAATAAATCGATCATCGATCGAGGTTCTTTTAGTCCAACTACGGCTACGCAGTCCACCGTATTGTTGCGCTCAACTAGTTTCCTTATAGGAGGATAAAAGCGCTAGTTTGATTAACGGAAAACGCATTTAGCCGCACAAAGTGGCAGTCAAATTCAAATCTGGTCTTAGATACGATAGCTACACCGCTCTAAAGACAGCACTTTACAGCATAATCATTGTCATTCCCATTATTACTACTATTACCATTTCCATTATCATTACCATTACCCTTTAGCCTTAACATTGCAATCACCATTATAGCAACCATGACCGTTACGTTACAATTACCATTACCGTTACCCTTACCATTGCAATCACCATAACCATTATAATTACCGCTACAATTAACTTTATCTCTACCGTTACCATTACCATTACAATTAGTATTACAATTACAATTACCATTCCTATTATCATACAGTTACGCTTACCGTTATCATTACTTGCCTACGTATTGCGCCTGCTTCTGTCTGCCGAAGTCAGACCTACACCACGATCAGTTCCTCGTTGGCAAATAACTATTTCCGAATTCATGCCCATTGTAGGAAGATATTCCTCTCCGATCCGACTCCAAAGAAGAGCGAAGAGGTACTACAACTTCCGTCTTCTCCAGGATGCGCTTTCTCGCTTAAACGCTGAAGACTTGTGTGGTGGTTCCGCCCTGCGGAGGTTGCCCAGTTTAACCCAACTTCTAGGTTGCAGTTTATACTCGCTGTCGGCGTGGGCGGTGTTTCAGAGGGAATTCTATTCTTCATATTCCTATATCCCAAGTTCCATCAACGCCATTCGTATGGCTTCCACCAGTTGGTCTTGGTCACAGTTTATGACAAACATGTCTTACTGCGGCCATATTTCAAACCCCTATTTCGCAGGGACTAACTTTTTTGGTTATTGAAAGAACAACAGTTTCCAAAAGGCGCACTGTATTGTTTGTGTAAAAATTTTAGAAGCCGTCTGAAAGAACTCGCCCAAGTAGTGTTTTTGCGTTTAAGCTGAAGCGATACGGCCGGTAATAAAAGTTAAACTTTCATACATACATATGTAATTATATATCAGAAACAACAAAGAAGAAAACAACAACCACACCGAAACAAAGGGAACGCCACAACAAAAAAAAAAACAAATTGCAGTGTCACCGCAAAATGCGGAACACTTGGTACTTTAGCTCGACTCAGCTCTAGGGATGCAAGTCAAAAAAATACATCGATGTTTTTTTCGATTCGATACATCGAAATATAGTATCGATGGATATCGATGTATCGTATGAAAACATCGATATTTTCGATGCATCGAATGAAAACATCAACAGTTTATTACA
>NW_023458560.1:41328231-41332582 GCF_013731165.1 Rhagoletis pomonella
TTTTTTTTTTTTTTTTTTTGTTGTGGCGTTCCCTTTGTTTCGGTGTGGTTGTTGTTTTCTTCTTTGTTGTTTCTGATATATATGTAAGTACATATGTATGTATGAAAGTTTAACTTTTATTACCGGTCGTATCGCTTCAGCTTAAATGCAAAAACACTACTTGTGACGAGTTCTTTCAGACGGCTTCTAAAATTTTTACACAAACAATACAGTGCGCCTTTTGGAAACAGTTGTTCTTTCAATTACCAAAAAAAGGTAGTCCCTGCAAAATAGGGGTTTGAAATATGGCCGCAGTAAGACATGTTTGTCATAAACTGTGACCAAGACTGGCATTGGTGGATCCTGGGATATAGGAATATGAAGAATAGAATTCCCTCTGAAACACCGCCCACGCCGACAGCGAGTATAAACTGCAACCTAGAAGTTGGGTTAAACTGGGCAACCTCCCACATTTACAGTGAGTCATTGATTCCGCAGGGCGGAACCACAACACAAGTCTTCAGCGTTTAAGCGAGAAAGCGCATCATGGAGAAGAAGGAAGTTGTAGTACCTCTTCGCTCTTCTTTGGAGTCGGGTCGGAGAGGACCATCTTCCTACAATGGGCATGAATTCGGAAACAGTTATTGGCCAACGAGGAACTGATCGTAGTGTAGGTCTGACTTCGGCAGACAGAAGCAGGCGCAATACGTAGGCAAGTAATGATAACGGTAAGCGTAACTGTATGTTAATAGGAATGGTAATTGTAATTGTAATACTAATTGTAATGGTAATGGTAACGGTAGAGGTAAAGTTAATTGTAACGGTAATTATAATGGTTATGGTTATTGTAATGGTAAGGGTAACGGTAATGGTAATTGTAACGTAACGGTCATGGTTGCTATAATGGTGATTGCAATGTTAAGGCTAAAGGGTAATGGTAATGATAATGGAAATGGTAATAGTAGTAATAATGGGAATGACAATGATTATGCTGTAAAGTGCTGTCTTTAGAGCGGTGTAGCTATCGTATCTAAGACCAGATTTGAATTTGACTGCCACTTTGTGCGGCTAAATGCGTTTTCCGTTAATCAAACTAGCGCTTTTATCCTCCTATAAGGAAACAAGTTGAGCGCACCAATACGGTGGACTGCGTAGCCGGAGTGGACTGATGGGGGTTAGTTTTTGGTTTTGCTTTAACTCTTATCACACTTAAATGGGAAAAATTTGTTGTGCCAATACTTTGTATATTATAAAATTTTTAATATAAAATATTAAATTCAAAAAACCTCGATCGATGATCGATTTTTTAATTTTTTTTTAAACAAAGTTTTCAGCCTAGTCCGACAAAGGGATAATAATTTCATCTCTTTTTTCGAATTTTTAAATTAATGAAAAACTAGCCAATTTTGTTTAACTCATTATTCAAAACGAAATAAAAATACTACATTGTAAAGGAAGAAATTCTCTACATAATTGGAGAAATCGATTGCTACAGTTTTTTGTATGAAAAATTTATGACCAGGAAATAATGTTACTCATACGCCACGTACGATTATCCAAGCGTATGATCAAACTTAAAGGAAAACGATTGTGCGAAAGTGATTAGTCGGGGCGTAGTACATATGGGTGTGAAAATATTTATTCTCAATTCGATCAATTAACAGCAAATTAATCTCTTCGATATTTCATGCGATTACATAAAACCTAGAGCCCAGTAACACACACATGTATGTATATGTACTACGAATGTAAGTTAAAAAAAAATACTTATACGAATAAAGTATTATGCCCGGTTGTATATAAACTCATGGACAAAAGAATGTTTACTCATTTATTTTCAATAATTTTAATTCAAAATATAGTTCGTACCAAAAATTTTTAATAAAATGAAAGCTTCACGTCGCTAAAAATTGCCGTGGAACTTTTAGAACTTTTTTGTAGAAGGCTCATTCCCAACTCAAGCAACTGATCAACACCTTAGACAAAAACAATTAAAAAATCAAAGGTAATTTTTAATGACTTAAAACTCGCACTTTATTGTACTAAAATTAAATGGGCTATAATACTACATACTCGAAAATTCTGAATATTTGATTAACATGTTTGAAGTGAAACTTCTTTAGCGGCGGTTGTTTGGTTGGGAGTAAATTGGCAAATTCAACGGAAATCGCACATGGAAATGGTGCAACGGAAATGATGCAACGGAAATGGTTGGGGCTGAAACAAGTGCTTCTTGAGTGTATGCACATGGTATTAATTTAACAAAAACATGCTAATAAGAATAGCACTTAGGAAAAGACTAATACAAGAATGAAAGTAAAGGTGACTACGTGCATAGGTAAAGAAAAGGATAACACAGGTAAAAATAAAAACAAAAGCAAAGATGCGTAAAGATAAAGGCAAAAACCAAGGTAAATTCAAACACTTTTTTCAAGGGAATATGTAGATAAAAAAAGTATAAACACAAAAGTAAAAACACAGATAAATATAAAAAATAAAAGGATGAGGATGAGGATACCGATAAGAGTAAAGATGAAGATAGAGGAAGAAAGATTAAAATAAAGGTAATTATAGAGAAAATGATATAGATGGATAGACAGAGACTCAATCTCTGAACTATTTTGGGATTTTAGGCATTTTCGAGATTCTCGGGACTTATCGATATAATAATTGATATTTTTATCGCTTTTGTTATCGATTTTGTTATCGAAATTTTTATCGATATTGTTATCGATTTTGCTATCGATATCTTCGGAAACTATCAATATAATAATCGATATTTTTATCGATTTAGTTATCGATTTCGTAATCGACATTTTTAGCGATTTTGTTATTGATTCTTTTTATCGATATTGTTATTGGTATCGATATTGTTGTAGATTTTATAATGGATATTTTTATCGAATTTGTTATCGATATTTTTATCGATTTTGCTATCGATATTTTGATCGATTTGCTAAATGATTTTTGTTATCGGTATTTTTATTGATTTTCTAATCGATTTTGCTACCAATATTATTATCGATTTTGCTATCGAAATTTTTATCCAATTTGTCAACGATTTTGTTATCGATATTTTTATTGGTTTTGTTATCGATATTTTGTTGGATGTTACTACCGATTTTGTTATCGATAGAGTATAAAGTTAAAAATGAAGATAAAGGAAAACAGAATAACACACATAAATGTAATTAGAAGGAACAGGGGTAGAGGTAGGGATCCAGATAGGAAAAAGACAAAAAATATAACCAAAAGCAAAAGCAGATTTATGTATGTATGTATGTATATTGGTTCTGAGACAAGACATATATAACGTAAGTTTCACTTCTCCAGTGTGGCCCAGGCGCAGTTACTTTTTTTAAATTTTATTAATTTTTGTGAACTTTGTGTAAGCTATAAGACGATTATTTATGTGGCTGCGGTTAAGGATCGAACTATATATTAAATGAAAGTTATAAAACATAAGTACTTAAGCATAAGATGCAAACAATATCATTTTCAATTTTGCACCTATTCTCTTGTCCATGAGAGTGCCTTTTTTAGGTTTTTAAGAAAAGGGTTTTAAAAAAAAAAAACTGTCCCGAGCAACATCTAAATTAGAAAATGCTTCCAATAAACAACCACGGCGTGAAATTTTAAATCCCGCCATTTGTATTACAAAATCGGACAAAATTACACAAATTGAAGCAGAAGTTCGGCCTAGCAATTAGCAAAAGTGTCGGCGCCAAAAAAAGATTATCAAATAGTTATATGTACTTAACGAATTATTGAAAATGTGGCAAATATTCCAGGTATCTATTGAGATTTTCGATATGTGTATTTAAATACTCTGAAATAAGCGCAGGTGTGTGTACTTACATACTTATAAACATACATACCTGCTTACTTAATGTAATACTTTTTAAAAGTTGTTACAAATCAATAATTCGTAAACTATTAGTGGTAACCAGCCAGTAGGTAGTGTACATACAAGTTTGCGTATACATTAGGGTGGTCCAAAAACAGTAAAGTCGGAATTGTAATGCTCTCACCCCTTAGGATTTTTCTATATCGAAACAAGTAAGAAAGTCTAAGTTCGGGCGGAGCCGAACATTAAATACCCGGCGCAAGTATTAAATATATGTTTTCCACCTTTCCGAAAGCTACCGCTACATGATAAGCCGGGGTGTATACATTTTAAGTAAATTAGCGTCCTTAAATTTCGAAATATTGAAATTTCAAGCATATCTGAAATTTACCGTTATATGAAAAGCGGCCTCAATTTTAGTCCGATTTCAACAATTTGCAAAGGTTTGCTTTTATGTGGCAAGCACAATAACCATACTGAGCTTGGTACAAATTGCTAGAACGGTTAGCGAGATACATATATGTG
>NW_023458560.1:41332682-41343448 GCF_013731165.1 Rhagoletis pomonella
CGCCACAACAAAAAAAAAAAAAAAAAAACAAATTGCAGTGTCACCGCAAAATGCGGAACACTTGGTACTTTAGCTCGACTCAGCTCTACTCGGTGCAGTCTAGTTTGTTGTTGCCGATCGCGTCAGCAAAGTAGTTAGAGTGCGAGTGCAGTCGCCCGCCAGCATCAAATTTCCTTATCAGCAGCGGTACACACTCGCTCTAGCTTCGGCTGTCACACCAGCAACCACAACACAGCAGCGGCCGCAGCTATGGTAAGTCATACGCAACGTTCGTCGTACGCACAACAATAACTCCAATGACAGCGCGTTGACTGTGACTGTGCTCGGCTGCGGTGGAGGTGGCGGTAGGTGGCGGTTGGTGGCGGTCTTTCTTACCCACACCCGGATCTCTTAACCACCAACACCACAGCCACTTAGTCGCTTCATCACTTCGCCGCTTGGCACATTTTGTTTATGTAGTATGCTTTGTTTTGTTTTCATTTTTTCATTGACTTCGTTTTTGTTTTTGTTCTTCTGTCTGATAAGCTACAATTTCAATCTCGCCTGTCTGCTTTGGTCTTTATTTGCTTTTGATTTTATTTTTTTGTTGTTTTAATTGTAATTTCTCGCTTTTAATTATTAATTTATTTATGGCATAGAGCTGTGAATTTATATGCATACATATGTATTTATGTGTGTCGGTAATGTGTACCCGCATTTCTAAAGCGTGTTCACGTCTGCTCACTCAGTTGTCAGTTAAACTCTTTTTCATTTTGTCACTGCGGTTTGCCTCGGCGGTTAGCAGCACAGGCGGACGGACGGACGGACTGGTTGCTTGCTGGGTTGGTACGCGCCGTCACCTTTTTTCCAACCGTCAGCTCGTCGTATGCCATCTGCCATACACGCATTTATACCGACATAGCATATAAATATACATACATACATATACCCTATATGTATGAATACTAAAGTTTATATTACGTACTTTGGCTGCTGACTGATTTTAGTAGCCACTGCGACTATCTGTCTGATTATAATTTATTTTTGTTATTGTTCTTCTTCTTCTTCTGCGCTCAACTTTTGTTGTTCTCCTTAGTGCTATTATTGTGCTGAATATTGTTTTTCTATGCCATTTATTTTTGTTTTATTTTAGTTAGATAAAGTGAATGCTCTAAAGGATGTTGACTTATTCAGGGTATTCACCATATCAATGTAATCGAAGTGGTAAAGAGAATGCAACTGCATTAATGGTTGCAATATTTTACTTACATTTGGGTAAATCCATGTGAAATGGACAAATGGTTGGGATCGACCATTCGGATGAATTTTTCTCAAAACTTTTATTTTATCATATAACGAAGTTCTTCCAAAGAAAAAAACTTTTTTTCGAAAGTTAATCAAAATTCTAAATTTCACAATTTATTTTTTAAATATCTCAAAAACTACAAAACGTGATATCTATTGAGGGCTATAAAGCAAAAAAATATATACAAAAATAAAGAAATGCACAAAAATTACAAAATTTGTAAGTAAAAAAAAATATCGTTAAAGCAAACTTTTAAAACTTTTTGCAAATTTTCTTATACAATAACTCCAACTGTGAATTTTTTTTTCAAATTCTCAGAGAAGTTGTATTATTTTTTTCAGTTTATATTTATTTTTATTTTTTAATTTAGGGTTGGAACTTTTTTTCGAAGCTCAAAAATTTGTATCTGTAAAAAACACCGTTTTGAAAATTTTTTTGCGAACTCTAAATAAAGTTGTGTTAAAAAATTTTCAGTTTACATTTATTTTGAATTTACAGTTTTTTAAATTGTTTTTTTTTTTGAAGTTCAAAAATTTGTATCTGAAAAAAACACCTTTTTGAAAATTTCAGTGTCTTTTAAGATCAGTTAGAGGTATGTATTGAATAAAAAAAATTAGGCAAATATTTATGCACTTACTCCTACAATTTAAAAAAAAAAAACAACTTCTGTATTATCCATTTTAATTTTTTTAAATATTTTTTTTCCATTACAGAACTTTATTATATGATAAAAAAAGTTCTGACAAAAATTCAACTAAATCCAAAATCCAATCATTCATCTATGTGTGATATTGATCAAAGTGTTTAAATTTTAAGCTCGCGAAAGCTCGCCAAATTCTCTAGCAAATCCGAGAGGCTGCTATTGAAGATATTTATTTATTTATTTATATTTCAGTCAATGAATACATAGATTCTTACTGACTAAGCTTAAATACAACTTCAATTTAAGTTTGGGATCAACTAAATTATGACTTAAAGTAATTCGAGACTATGTTTTTTAAAACGACTCCAGGAAGGGACAGATCTATTTCCACCGTTTGGTTTATTTGATTGATTTTCCTGAGGGCTCGCCTAATAGGTGCATTCAAAGCATAATTCGAATTTGCGGATTGTACGTAAAATAAGTCAGAACGCCGCAAATTCCTTACAGGAATATTGAGCGGAATTCTTCGCAGAATTTCTGAGCAATCAACAATATTAATTATAACATTCAAGATAAACGAGCAGGATAGGCACTTTCTCCTATCTTCGAGCAAATCAAGATTTAAAAGTAAGCAACGTGACTTATAGGAAGGCATTGGCTCCGTAAAGCTGAGAAACCTTAGCGCAGACTTGATAAAAATCTTTTGTACTCGCTCAATCCTGTTAATATACGTCGTATGAAAAGGTCGCCAAATAACTGCGGCACATTCTAGACGAGACCTGACAAAAGCAATATAAAGTTTTTTAAGAGTGTACGGGTCAGAAAAATCAGAACTGTTACGACGCACAAAGGCCCACGTGGAATAGGAATTTGCAACAATGAAGTTAATATGAGTATTATAAGTGAGCTTGGGGTCAAAATAAACCCCTAGGTCTTTGACTTGATCAACAAATTTCAGTTTAGTACCTGCTATCGTATAAGATGTGCTTACTGTAATCGACTTTCTAGAATAAACCATATGAGAACATTTTTCAGTATTTAAGAAGAGTTGATTTCTTTCACACCAAGAGGTTACTCTATCTAGATCAGATTGAAGAGAAACAGAGTCCCCAGGTCACGTTACAACCGAATAAACCTTGAGATCGAATTGAATAAGAAACACGAGCTTATGTCATTGATAAAGATTATAAATAAAAGAGGTCCAAGGATACTTCCCTGAGGGACCCCAGAACTAGCGTGAAAATAACGCGATGTTGTGTCTTCGATTTGCACCCTACAGTACCTCTCCGATAGATAGGAACTGATCCATTCGAGGAAGACGGAGTGAAAACCCATGTACGCCAATTTACTAATTAAGATTTTATGAGACACCCTATCGAATCCCTTGGCAAAGTCAGTATATACTGTATCAATTTGATACCCAGCCTCAAAGCCTCGAATGCAGTCATCCGTAAAAATAGCAAGATTAGATATCGTGGATCTCCTATATATATCCTATATATCTCCTATATCCTCCTTAACGAAACCGTGCTGATTCGGACAAATTACGTTTTGAATTGCAAAAGCAATTTTATCTTTGATAATGCTTTCGAACAATTTACCAACCGTTGTCAATTTAGCAATCGGTCTGTAATTCGAAACATCACTTTTATTTCCACTTTTGAAGATAGGTGTAATATAAGCACTTTTCCAATCCGCTAAAAACGTACCCACGGAGAGCGATAAATTAAAGATCAAAAGTAGAGGCTTAATGAGAGCAGAGCAGTTCTTGAAGAGAATAGGAGACAGGCCATCTACATCAGTCTGAGTGGATGCTTTTAAACTCGAAATACCCTTCAGCACATCATCCTCTGTCAGCAACAGAGAGCCAAAAGATACGTGTGAGTCAGAAACTGTAGGATTAATAAGATCCGTATCATCTTCACTAACATAATTTGCACTAAAAAAGTCCGCAAATAGGTCAGATGAGTCTTGGGCCAAATTAGCATGTTTATTTTTGTAAAACATCGAGGTAGGAATATTGGATTTATTTTTCTTTGATTTAATAAACGACCAAAAGGCCTTAGGGTTGGTCTTTATATTGCTTTCGAAGTTCCTGATATATTTCTTACGAAGCGACTTATCAAGTTTTTTAAACTCTGACAAACAGAATTTGTATCTTGCATAGTGCGAATTATCTTGGGACACTTTGGATTTTTTGTAAAGCCTGTTACAAAGATTTTTTAAATGCTTCAGTTATTTGGTGTACCATGGTAATTTATATCTCCTTTCAGAAAAAATTGGAACATGATTCAGGCAATAATCATGGACCTTAGTTTTGAAAAGTTCGAAACTATGGACTAAATCAACGTTACCAAAAAGACAGTCCCAATCAAGCTCAAGCAGCTGGTTGTTAAGGATCTCAAAGTTAAAAGATTAAAATTAAATTTTACATTACCACTTCCGGAAGAGGCGTTTAAAAATTCATAGAACTCTAAATCTAATACTAACGGCAGATGATGAGAGTTAGCGGGGGAAATAGGCGAGCAACATTCCAAGAGCGTAAAATTTAAATTACTCGATAAGAAAATTAAATCTAAGATCCGAGCATACTTATTAATATAACTATTAACTTGACGCAAGTCAAAGCTTAAGAAACTATCAACTAGGTATAACTCAAAAGCAAGGTTAACACAAGACGGAGTTAAAAGGCCTGAATCCTCTAAATATGACCAAGAAATACCGCTTAAATTAAAATCACCCAGCACGCATAACTGCTTATCCGCGATCACTGAATGTAACGCTGCGACGTTGTCAACATGTAAATTGTATAACGATTCATGACTGTTGGGAGGAATGTAGGAGGCACAAATATACAGTTCCCCGGACGAACCAAATAGTCGTATGCATAATTGGTCCAATAAGGAATCATTATTTTCAAGCTGATGTATTGTGGCTCGCAAGTTACGCTTAGCAGCAATCTGAACACCCCCACCTCTGTTACATAAAGTTTTTCCAGCGTCTCTATCCTTTCGAAAAACATCATACAATTTGCAGTCAAAATACTCCGAGTCGAAAAAGGTAGGATTAAGCCAGGTTTCGATTAACACAAAGACATCATAGATTTCAAGCGAACTAATTGTAAAAACATCGTTTGACTTTGTTTTCATACCAGAGACGTTGTGAAAGTAAATTCGAATTTGCTTGCTTGCTTGATAATTTTCGCTTCGAGTTGTCGCTAAGTTTCTTTTACAACCGCTTTTGGGATAAACCGAAAAGGACGGACTGTTACATTAGCTGGCCAAAGCTCAGCGCTAAGCATTTTTTCGTACCATGACTCCGGAACTCCTAATTTAAAATTTATGCGCCTTAAAGACTTAGGAGGAGTATCTTTATTCACAAGACTGCAGCACGTAATATTTGAGGAGTGTCTAATCAAAAGGGGAGCCAGATACAAAAATAGTCAAAACCAAAATTTATTGCAAATATCATGATTTGTCGCGGAATCCAAAGTTTGAGCAGTTTTAGAAAATTATGTTTTGAAGGTTTAATATGATCTCGAAGATAGTGCAGATACCATCGTTTTCTTCAACACTTCTAATTTGAGGTTATGTTGAGCCTTATCGGATGCATAATGACTAATTAGAGTTTTAAGAGTATCTGGATCAGAGACCAAAAATAACTGTTATCTCGAATTTACGCATTGGCTGATATCTGAAATTTAACAAAAACGTTGTTTTATAACAGCTATTAGAAAAAAAATAATTTTTATTTAACCGATAAGAGTTAACACCCAAGATTTACTTTTTACGTTGTTTGATAACAGTTATTGCCCAACGCTTATTTTTTAGATTGTCTGATAAACGCTGTGAGATAAGAATAGTGACGAAAACGGAGATGGAGATGGAGAAAAAGATAAAGATGATGAAAATAAAAGAGCAGTGAAAAAACTGTTATCAGACAAGGTAAAAATAAACGATGGGTAATAACTGATATCAAGCAACGTAAAAAATAAACGTTGGGAAGTACATAACTCTTATTGGCGACGGAAAACATATTTCTCCAGCATAACAGTTATCAGGCAACGTAAAAAGTAAACGTTGGGTTATAACTCTTATTGGCAAGATAAAAAATATTTCGTATCTAATAACTGTGTTTCCGATAAAACGTATAACTGTTATGTCCCTGATCTTGATCCGTCATGTCATTACAAATATCACCGCGTGATCTATGTACTTTTCATTTCATGGTTAATATTTAAGGCTGTCCTGTTAGGCTATGCCATGATTCCCGAAATTCAATCTAGCTAAGTACTCCTTAGATGAGATAGGGATGGGTGAATTATCCACTCTGATCCAGTACGGACACAACTCAGCCCTGCCTAGATCAGCTAAACTGTCAATTGTTGTCATTAAGCTCAAGGGTAATTTGCTGTTGCGATAGGTTCGGATCGAGGAATATGCAGACTGCAAATTCATGACGCGGCATATTTTCACGTGGATAAATTTCCCTTTGAGCTGCCATACTGTTCGGATCGTAGTGGTGCCAAGTATGGCGGAGTTTTCGAGGTAGCAGAAGTTTCTTCTCTAAAATGGGTGGTAGCTTAACTCTTATTACGCCATTCAAGGCGCGAGTGTTAGTGAAGGCGATAAAGGTCTCTATTATGGCAGTTTGTTTGCTGCCTGTACATGGTTCTTGTTATTGTTGCATACAAATTTCGCAAATAGTTTTTGGGGAGTAACTAACTGAAGCGTCGTGTATTATTTCCATATTCTAGAAAATAATGGCTGCATTTCTTTATTCATTCTGAACGTTTGGAATAAACTTTTTTGTTTACTTATTCTTTAGAACGTTCCTGATGATATGTCAACGTATATTTCAAACGCATTCTGTTTATTCCGGCTGTGAAATGGGATTATCCGGAATGTATAAAGAAACGCAGCCAATAATTCAATTATTTTATATCACCAAAATCCAAAACAATGTCAAAAATGTGTCCAGAAATGCCTGATAAAGACGAAGCAATAACAGCTTAAAAATGTATATCAAAGTGTAGGGCGTGACAAGATTTCATTTGGAAGATTACCAAGCGCAATAATATTTAAACTTGTATATTTTAAACTGAATCTCAATTTTTAAGTTGTTGTGTTATGTGAGTTATGCAACAATTGCTAAAATACCATTTTTGTCGTATTTTTTTAGATATTTTTACTGATTATACATTTTTGGAATTTTAGTAAACTAGGACTTAGTATTTAATGTTAAAGTAAAGCGATGTTAACTTAAATTTAATTTTAGCAATTTATTAATTTCATTAAACCTGCAAACTCGTTATCCGCGATTATTCGATAAAGTTTGTATCTCAGTTTATTTGCCACTCCTCTTAGACTTAAAACAACACAATATTAGCTGCTGGAAAGTGCAGGTTTTGATGAAATTTTATTTTTTCAGGCCTACTATGAAGTTTATTTTCTTCAAGTTATTCCTTTGCATTTGATCTCGACCCAGACAAAATTTTGTATTTTCGCTTTTGAATAAAGAAAGCTTGATACTTTACTTTTCCAATGGTACCCCATTTTATGTAAATAGGGCGATAAATATTGAACTTATAACGGAATTTTTTTGATCCAACTTGACTTTTTCATCAATATTTGCCACGCCCATAATTAAGAAAAAAATATATATATTTTTAAGTCCATTTCTGTCAGTTTGCAATTCCTTGTTATAAGAAAATTCTAAATACCAATTTTGGGAATTTTAGCTAAATAATTCAGCTTTGGCTGTGTAAAAGTTACAGTTATATAATAGGATGAAGTGACAGTACCTTTAAATAACCAATTTTTTTGCAAAAAGCTTCGCCTATCTTATAACGTACCTTGTAGAAAATTTCAATAATCTATCTTCAATAGTTTTCGAATTACAGAATTAAAAGCAGCTAGATGGGTCAAATCTTACACTGTGCGCCGCATTGTTTTTAGACGATATTATTTAAAATACCAATATTTTTTTTATTAACTTGAAATTTATATTACGGCGAAGGTTTATGACATGTCTAGAAACAGTATTGGGTACCGAGTATTGGGTGGTACCGACAATTCAGCACATCACTAGTAGTAGCTGTTGCTGCTAATGACAAAAATTGCACACCTTTGCCTCTTAAAACATTACGGCACTTGAATTCATTCGGCATGTCTACTTCCTCTCTGTCGGTGTAACATAGCAAAGAAAAACAAACACCTGTTATTCACTAACCGTGATGATTTTTTTTTTTACAAAATCAATTCGAAGTTGGCCTTGCTGCGAAAATATTGGTGAAAGGAGAAGAAATTCCTAAATTAATTTATGCACAAAATTTTTGTGTAATTCTTTTCGGCAGCATTCGTTGCAGCAATGCTTTAAGTAGATACGTAACCAAAGAGTGCTTGCTACTTTTTCCATACATCTTTTGTTTTCATTGTTGTTGTATTTAAAAACAAGTAATTTTTAGCAAAAAAAAGTATGGGACCACCTCTGAGACACTACCTTTCCGTTGCAAAAAGAATTATTGAAATAGGTTGACGTGGTGCAAAGTTATGCGGTAACATACATAAAAAAAAAAAAAAATATTCCGACGAACTGATAACCTCCTCGTTTTTTGGAAGTCGGTTACTAAATCGCAATTTTATTGAATTCGTATTTCTTCTAACTACATTTTCAACCTGTTTGGCGACATTCCGCAGCGATCAATGTCGATGACGTTTGGTTTGAATGTACATATGTACCTACACACATTAATGCATTTGTGCAGCGGGCACGAGCTACATAGCAAGTGGCTAAGTAGCTGCGTGACGGACTAGCTGAGTGCGGGAATGCTTTGTGTAACTTAGTAACTAACTGACTGTCTATGAGATGCTGTCTTACTAAATGTGTTACCAAAATGTCTGCTGCATTGAAGAGCAATCTCTGGAGCAACATGTATACATATTTAATTTTTTGTTTTTGTAGCAGAAGCTGTCGCTGACTCGTTTCGAGGAAAAAAAAACTTTTAAAAGTTCATTATGACGAGATACCTCGAGATCACCAATCAAAAGCTCAACAGGCTTATTGTGAAGGAAGGTCGGTAGAAACCGCTCTGCACACAATTATGAGGGGGCAGCCTTCCTCGATATCGAGGGGTAGTGAAAGCCCCCTGTCCTGCCGCAGGCAATAGTTAATTCGTTGGATAAGCTTGAAGTTGAAGTCAGTCTCAGTGGGTTTCTCCAAGAGCTTTCCATCAGCACTAAAATTAGGCTTCCCGTCCGCTGCAGAGTATTTCAGGCGCAAGTGGCTGCTATTAAGGAGGCGGTGAAGTCACTGCTCAGGGGTGCGATGACAGTCAGGGAGGTGAGCATTTATTATGATAACCAAGCGGGTTTCAGGGCCTGCCCAGTCTTTAAGGTACAAAAAATTATTTCTAAATGCCATATTACCGAAAATTTATGTCCAGCTTTTAAAATACCAAATTTTTTTCCTATTTTTAACCGACTTCCGAAAAAGGAGGAGGTTATCAGTTCGTGAAAAAATTTTTTTTTCCTTTTTATGTATGTTACTGCATAACTTTGGACTACGTCATCCCATTTCGATAATCGGAATGGTAGTGTCTCAGAGGTGGTCCCATACTAATCTGGTGTAGATCCGATCATTGGATTATGAAAAAATTAACGGTACTGAAGTCGGAATTGAAGTCGGTTTTGTTGTTTGCTTAAAAATTAAAAACTACTTACAGATATCTGTTTTTAAACCTTCAAAAATTTATGTATGGTTTTTCAATCAAAAAAATGTATGGCTTGTTTTCAAAGTACGTATGTTCAGTTTATAAATTATAGAAAAAAGGAGTCCTGTTTACGAATTGTCAAACATTTATGTCGAGTTTTTGAATTAACAAGTATGTATATTCGACATTTAAATTTCCAAAAGTATTTATTATTTATATGTGACCTGGTCTACGGAAAGGGGGCTTAGGTGTCAAAAAATCAATTTTCACTTTTTGGTTGATTCGGATGGAAGATGAGATGCTTTTTCACGTGGTGAAAAGCAGAAAATCCTAACTTGCTTAGAAGTGTACTAAAAATATAGAGAAAGAAGAGTAAAAACGAGTAAACGAATCGAGTTGCTTACTTTTAACAGCTTTTTCACAGAAAACTAGTTTTTGCACGTAAGCTCCCTTTTCGTAGACCAGGTCACATATATCGTTTTTCAACTACCTCAAAATTTATATTTAGTTCGCTAACTATTACAAACAATTTCCTTTTTGGTTGTTGTAGTTTCCGCAAGGTGGGTGTATGATGTATTATGGAACGAATTTCCGTCATCCCTTGTCAAATTTGGTTTGGAGACAAACCGGTTTCGGCGTTGTGCCATCTTCAGTGTCATTTTTCGTTCTGCATAATTTTTGTTGGTTGCTCGTATTTATACTCCTTGTTAACTACCTCTTTCTTTTGTTAGGTACGTCTTTTTAGTTTTGCAGTGTTTGCGGTACTCAATAGGTAGATGAATTGTTTTGGCTCGTTTTTGACGGCAGGTAGAAGTCCGTGATTTTTACCCCCTTTGTTTTTGCAGTTGGTGTATTCCCTTACATATCTGCCCTTAATATTTTGTTGTTGTCATTCTTCTTCTTGTACAGTAGTTTTAGAGGTTCAAACAGTACGTCCGATACAGTATTTATTTGCTCATTTATTATTTGTCCTTTGAAGGTCTTCTGTTTATATATTTCCATATTTTCTAATATATTCAATCTTTGTCCTTTATGTTGTACACGGAGAAGTTCTGTTGTTTGTCCAATCTTCATTGGTGTGCATTTATTTTTGATCATGTGATTCGCGAAGTTCGATTCTATTGCAG
>NW_023458560.1:41343548-41362440 GCF_013731165.1 Rhagoletis pomonella
AAAAAAACAATGGTGAAAAGAAAGTGGATACATTACCTCAACCGAGAGGAGCTGCTGACCTATATGGCAGAGTTCGGTCTCGAACAGACCGGAACAGTCGAAGAGCCGCGAAGACGCTTCTCTGCATTTATTCAAGAAGAGAGTAACAACGAGGACTACCAAACGCGGTTCGAAGAGCTAGAAGCGAAACACTCGAAGCCTGCGCTGAATGTTACCGCAGCAACACCAAGTGGAAGCCAGGGAGCCAGTGTCATGCAGTCACCAATGCCCGTTGACGCGTTTGAGACACCACAGCCATACGCAACGTATCCTACGACATCGCTGGCAACCATCATGGACCGAGTTCGTAAGTGGGGTTTCAAATACGACGGCGGCCGAGACCCGCTCAGCTTCATCGAACGTGTAGAAGAATTGGCGGAAGTATACGAGGTGAATCGTGACTTGTTACCGCGAGCGATGCCAGAACTACTTAAGGAGAAGGCGTTGACATGGTTCCGCAGTAATAACCGGAATTGGCGACAATGGGAGGACTTCAAACGAGACTTTCTAAGGTTCTTCTTAAACTCTCGCTACCACGAAACCTTAGACGATGAGATCCGTCGTCGCGTCCAACAACCGAACGAGAAATTTAAAGACTATGTGTTGGCCCTTCAGAGTTTGATGCGACACGCGAACTACACCTCAGAGCAGAAGCTGACGCGTATCTACAGAAACTCTAGAAGCGAGTTCCAATGGTACGTCAAACGATCCGAGTTCACCACCCTAGAAGGGCTAGTGAGTTTGGCGGAAGATATGGAAAATATCCCCCCGGTGAGAGAGCCACAGAGAGCCGCAGCGCGAACCACTCCGCGGGTCACGGAGAGATATCAGTACATGCGCGAACTGCCTAGGAGTGACGAGACGGCTAGAGCAGAGAGGACACAGCGCCGACCTGAACCACACAGCGGTGTGGCAACACCACAGACGGAGTACGTTAATCCGTGGACTGCGTGTAGACATTGCGGAGAAGAGGGCCATTTTGCGAGAGAGTGCAGAGCTGCACGGAGAGAGTTTTGTTGGACCTGTGGTCGATGCAATGTCCCGACTCGAGAGTGCTGCCGTAGTGCATCGGGAAACGGGTCGAGGTCCCATTTGCGGCGAGGAGTGGGGCGTCAGGTAGAACAGCCTCGCCCAAACTAAAAAGTGTCCTAAGGCAGTCGGATGGCCGAATTATGGCGGCGATTAGAGTAAACGAGGTCGACGTAGTAGCTGCAGTTGATACAGGTGCAACAAGAAGTTTCTTGAGCGAGGCCATGTTTAAGAAACTGGATGTGGGAGAGGTTAGGAAGGTGAACACGCGTGTGGTAATGGGAGATGGGAGATTCAGAACGGTGCTGAAGGCTATAATGGCGCAAGTGGAGCTGGCGAATCAGGCGCATGAAAGCGATCTTTTGGTACTGCCTGGTTTGATGGATGACGTGGTGCTTGGAACCGATTATCTGGCAAAAGCGGGGGTCCGATTATGTTGCGGAGACTTAGACGTGACACTCCGAGAAGAGAGCTGCGCACAAGGAGTAGAAACGTTCACGGCAATACGCGAGGGGGGTGCAGAAAGGTCAGGTAAATGCGATGAACCCAAATCAAACCCCACATCTACAGAAGCCACGACAACCGACGAAGCGAGGGAGTTCTTAATGTCAGAGTTACGCAAATTTGGGAAGATGTCTGGAGTTTCAAATATTGCCACTCACCGGATCGTCATGAAGGATGACCGGCCGATCAAGCAGAGGTATTGCCCGAAGAACCCGAAGATGCAGGAAATCATCAACGCGGAAATCGACGACCTTATCGAGAAAGGGTGTATTGAACCCTCACACAGCCCGCACAGCGCCCCAATAGTGTTGGCGAAGAAGAAGACCGGCAAATGGAGACTCTGCGTCGACTAACGACAGCTAGACGAGCGTTCAGTGCCCGACGCGTACCCCCTACCGAAGATCCAACATATCCTTGATCGACTACGAAGCGCGCGTTACATTAGCAGCCTAGACCTGAAAAACGGTTACTGGCAAATCCCAATGGAAGAGCAGAGCAAGCAGTACACTGCTTTTACAGTGCCAGGGCGTGGCCTTTTTCAATGGCGAGTAATGCCGTTCGGGCTCCACTCCGCCCCCGCGACATTCCAGCGTGCGTTAGACCAAGTTATCGGTCCAGAGCTAGAGCCGTATGCGTTTGCCTACCTGGATGACATTATTGTCATCAGTGCAACCCTGCAAGAGCACGTCCAACATCTTTCGGAGGTCTTCCGACGGCTTAGGCAGGCGAATCTTAGGATCAACCCAGAAAAATGCGAGTTTTTCAAGAAGCAGTTGAAGTATCTGGGTCACGTCGTCAGCGAGAAGGGCATTGACACCGATCCTGAGAAGGTCGCGGCTATCAAAGAGCTGACACCACCGACAAATATAAGGGAGTTACGCAGGTTCCTAGGGATAGCTTCATGGTACCGAAGATTTGTCCCCGACTTTTCCAAAGTGGCGCATGCGCTGACGTCCATGCTAAAGAAGGGTCACAAGTGGAAATGGAACGACGAGCAACAGACAGCGTTCGAGGCGCTGAAGAACGCGCTAACCGAGGCACCAGTGTTGGCTTGCCCCGACTTTACGCAGAAGTTCACTCTGCAAACAGACGCGAGCGACTACGGGCTGGGAGCTGTTCTCACCCAAGAGATTGAAGGAAAAGAACGCATAATCGCATATGCGAGTCGCCGGCTCAACAAGGCCGAACTTAATTATTCACCAACGGAGAAAGAGTGCCTGGCCATGGTGTGGGCGATCAGAAAATTGAGACCCTACCTAGAAGGATATACGTTTACCGTCATCACCGACCACTTAGCGCTAAAATGGCTGAGTAAGATAGAGAGTCCATCCGGTCGGATTGCAAGGTGGGCGCTGCAACTGCAGCAGTACTCCTTCGATGTGCAGTATCGCAAAGGTAAGCTGAATGTGGTAGCAGACGCGCTGTCAAGACAGCCCCAAGAAACATTGCTTGGTTCGATGACGGCGGGAGGAGTAGCGGTAGAGTGCAAGTGGCTGAAAGACAAGATGGCGGAGGTGGAGAGGTCCCCACAGAAGTTTCCTGACTTTGTCATCGAAAATGGTGAGCTGTACCGGCGAATATCAGGCCAAATCGACGGTGAAGACGTGTTGCCATGGAAATTATGTGTACCGACAGAGCAAAGGCAGAGGGTGTTAAGGGAAATTCACGATGTTCCCAGTGCAGGCCATATGGGGATCAGAAAAACGATAGCGCGGGCGAAAGCGCGATATTACTGGCCGGGCATGTTCCGCGGCGTGAGGAAGTATGGGCGACAATGTCAGACCTGCCAGCTTTACAAACCAAGCCAGCAGCAACCAGCCGGAAAGATGCTGACGCAGCTAGCGGAAGAACCCTGGGCGACGGTGTGTGCTGATTTCGTAGGACCTCTTCCGCGATCCAAGCATGGAAACACTATGGCGCTGGTAATACTAGATCGTTTCTCAAGATGGGTCGAGATTGTACCAATGCGGAAGGCAACAGCGGAGGGAGTAATTCGAGCAGTGAGAGAGCGGATTATCGGCAAATACGGCATTCCAAAAATCTTGATCACGGATAATGGAACGCAGTTTACCAGCTCGAAATTTAAGCAATTCCTGGAGGAGATGGGAATAAGGCACCAATTCACTGCTCCGTACACACCGCAGCAAAATCCGACGGAAAGAGCTAACCGTAACATCAAGCGACTACTGGCGCAGTTCGCAGGCAAAGACCAGAAGAGCTGGGATGATCTGTTGCCAGAAATGACTTTGGCCCTCAACACTAGCGTGTGCGATGCAACGGGTTACAGCCCGGCGTTCGTCGTCCAAGGGCGAGAACCAAGGTTACCGAACGCATTGTATGACGGGAATACGTTAGGAACCGGCGAAGATGCCACAACACCGCAAGTAAAAGCGGTGAGAATGAAAGAGGTGTTTGAGTTAGTGCGACGAAACCAACAAAAGGCAACGACAGAGCAAGCGAGACACTACAATCTGCGAAGAAGATCGTGGAAACCGGTCGTGGGAGACAGGGTTTTGGTGAAAGAACACTTCTTGTCTAAAGCCGTGGACAATTTCGCGGCTAAGCTTGCACCGAAATACGGCGGACCACATCGCGTACTAAATTTTATTTCGCCTGTGATCGTCGAACTCGACAAGGTGCACAAAGGGAAAAGAAGAACAGCGCACGTGAGTGATCTCAAACCATTTTATGAGAGCAACGCCTCAGGTGAAAATTCCCCCGTGGCATCGTCTGAGCCTAATTCGGCGCACAGCGGCGAATAGGTAAATTTCAGCAGAGACTGAAGTGTGTGAACTCGGCAATTGCCAGCAGGGGAGCAACTGCCATGACAGCGGAGACCCTGAAAGATGAGAAGCTAGCCGAAGAATCCTAAATCTGATGAAGAAGAAGAATAATAATAATAAGAAGAAGAAGAAGAAGAAGAACAAATAAAGGTTCCAAGGGAAAACAATGAAAGTGGAGATGGCACGAAGCACAAAAGAAAATTATAAAAAAAAAATAAAAATAATAATAATTATCATTATAATATTAAAATTAATAATAACAACAGCAATAGTAATATAATTATAAAATATTGATAATAATTATAATTATAAATATTAATAATAGCTAAAACATTTATAATAACAAAATAATACTAATTCTACTAATAATAATAATCGTAATAAGAAGAGGAGTAATACCGCAATGGCAACCCGAAATCTACTCCAGTTCACATCAACGCTACAAAACTCCCTTTTGGATAGTCAGCAACCCCGACACCAAACTACAGCTGTGCGAGGATGACAAATAAACAAATAAAAACAAAATATGCAATGTGAAAGTGAAACGGCAGCAAAATTACCGAAATTTTGCTGGAAAAGTGCCGGAAAACTAGGAAAATACAGTTGGTCGCGCAATGGCCACTGTCGGCAATAAAAAGGATGTGCCGCGGGCGCCAAGGCACAAGTTCGCGAAAATATGGAGCAACAGCAGCAGCAACAGGCAAATTTTGTAGCCGAGCAAGTGGAGGGCGGCGTTTTGCGCGTACGTATAAAGCGCCTAACAGAGCACGAAATTCGACGCTACAGTAGAAGTGACAGCAGCGGTGGAGACCGGTCGAGTAATTCGAGCGACAACAACAGCACCGGAGGCGAGCATGACGACGCTGGCCGGCCAAGTAGCCCCAGCGAGGGCGGTAGCAACAGTGGCAGGCAACAACAAGAAATCGGCGTCGAGGACATCGAAAGCCCCGAAAGTACGCAGCCGTTCGTACTGCCCCAAAATAGTGAAGATGCAGAGATGGCTGCCTATTGGGGTGCAGAGTACTTGGCAAACAATACGCCACATTTGACGAGCGAAGAGGAGGAGATGGAGCACGAATCATCGCACGTAAGCGTACGATCCGACGACAGCGGGCCAAACGGTGAATGTGATGGCGAAGTAGAGCGGGCACCAACACCCATAACCATCTCGTCCGACGAGGAAGAGGAGTATGCCAAAAGTCAGGGCGAATTCTCCATCGCTACGCAAGACGCCAGACACCTCGGTAACGGGTACGTAGAGTATGCGCGCCATATTGACATGCGCATCAGGCTATACGACCCGATGGCATCGGAAGAGCCACATCCACCGCCGCAACAGCTGTGCCTTAGTGAGGGCGCGATCGAGGCGTGTACGTTGGCGAGCGGTGGACGAAGTGATTTTGTGGAGGAGGCGCCGGCGGAAGCGGATTTTAGTGTGGCAGCAGATGCCGACTTAGTGGCGGAAATAGAGCGTTGGCTAGAAGAGGCTGAGCCGAGAGTGCCATCGGAGTGGCAGGTGCATCCGGACGTAGGTGCGTTGCCGGAAGAGTTGGTGACGGAAATTGAGTCGCACGTAAACCACCAGCAACTGAAGCGGCAGTCATTCAGACGCATCGTGAACGGACAGGCGTACAGAGTGCGAATCACCAAAACTGGCAAGGTGACCGTAAGTCTTGCTGCCGGGAGTAAGGAGGGAGTGTGAGGACCCCGGATCCTGTGGCCCTGGGCCCCACAACAACTTTATATACACATACATATATATCCTTTGTACTATTTACCCTGAATTGTTGATTTGAAATTGTATACACACATGTACAAATATATATATATCTACACTTATGTTTTGAATTATTATATATATGCGTATGTATGTACATAAGCTTATTGAATTGCATCTATTCGGATTAAACTAGTACGTATGTATGTATCCAATAATATATTTTGAATTATTACTTTGTATGCACAGTATAAGAAATACCTACAACATACAATACCTACATAAAATGTATAAAGCACAAACAATTGTAATGAGGATAACTGTCTGCGGATGGACAAACATGGTATAAAAGGAGCAGTGCTAACAAGCATTGGGCATTAGCTAGGCATACGTGGCACGCGTCGCAACGTGGGTCACACGGGTAGTGGAAGAGGGATCAACCTCCGAGACTATTATTGTATATTCGAAGTGGGCTTTAACCACTGAGACTGGTGCTAGCTGTAGGGTTTAAACCTAGTCCTATACTTTAGAGAGTGGATATAGCGAGAGTTCAGCAAATAAAGAGGCTATAAACGAGAAGCGAGTGTGTTCTAATTTCACGAGGAGATAGGGTGTTTACTCCTTACAGGACTCTGGACAACCGAGAGCTACGCCCAGCACTCAGGAAAGTCCGTTACAAAATAGAAATTGCATCTTTAACGCGCTGCAACTCATAATATTTATATTTCCAGAGCAAATTATCAACACGTGCACACCGTCGGTCATATCTGCGAACTTTTGGCCTCACTATTTTGCTGTAGTTAAGCGTCGTTCGCCTTTTTTTGCCACAAAAAATTGTTGGAAAAGACAATTCCCCTGCATCGTCATCTCTTGTTATATCGATAGGAATTCGGCCCTCTCCAGGGGCTATTGCTACTCGCTCTAATGGAAGGTTTTCGATGAGCTCGTTATCCAAAAGTGTTTTTTGACCACCTGGAATAATCTCATCTTCTCCGATTAACTCAATTCCAACATTTACCTCATGGCGCGTCTGCAAATCTCTGACGATATGCACATCTGCCGGATCGGCGATAAAAGGCACTGATTCATGGTTCCGAACGTCTGCCAACCATCCTCCAGATGCCTGAATATTGTGCAAGCGGTATAGTTCCGTTGTCATAAGGCACTGTAATGCTGCTATTACTTTCGATGGCCTTATAGTTTCCGTTATAAAACTATGATTATACTCCAAGCGACGTTTCAGAAGAACTTGGACAACGTGCGTGTCTTCAAATCTGCGAGGAAGAGCGGTCACTGTCTCGACCACTGATATAGGCACATTTACAACTGCTCCTCTAATAGCACATTGGCGTTCGTATCCAAGAGATACAATTCTCATGAATGTAATCCTTGGAGAAATGAGGCGTTCTTCCAGGCATGTTAAATTTTTCAAGGCATCTGGTATGTCTACAAACTGCAGTCCATTCGCAAGACATATATTTTTAATTTTCCCTGACATTGTTTGACGGTAACATGTCAGACAAAATGTGGACTTTTCCGATAAGCTCGGAAATTCATTTTCCAAGTAAAATATTGTGTTGACGTCGAGATTTGGGTGCTTTGTTGCAATGTTACACTTTTTCAATTTTTTGGTTTGGTGGGGAAACCAAGTTCCACCACAACACACGCACACCATAGTAGGCCATTCTTTTATTTTGGCTTCATATTGCGCATATTGCGCCAAGTACTGTAATTGGTGCTGAGTATTATGAGCTTCTTCTAGTGCTTCTGGAGACAGATTTTCTTGGTTCGCTGCAATCGTCCAACGCTGCCTCTCGTTTTCTCTTCTTCGATTTTCTGGATTACATCTGTGAAGCTGGACTTGTTCAAGTGCGTTTTGCCTAAGAGTTCCTCTCGTCTCAAATTTTGCTGCCGAGTAATTCTCCTTTGGGAAGTATTTCTTAGTTGCTCCCGGCGTCTTGTAATAGGGTTTAAGCGTCTTTCGGTTCTCGCAAGTATATCACGAATACGTTCCGTTTCTCTTGAAACTGGGACAGTCCTTCTGGTCCTATGCCCAATAGTGTTCTGGGCTTGCTCATGTGTTCTCAACTCCAGATTTTGCCTTCGTAGTGCACGTGCCTCCGTGTCGCGAACCCGTTCAGTTTCCCTTAATTGCGGGACAGTCCTTCTTGACCGGTGCGACATAGTGTTCTGGGCTTGTTCGTCCCTTCTCAACTCCAGATTTTGCCTTCGTAGTGCACGTGCCTCCGCGTCGCGAATCCGTTCAGTTTCCCTTAATTTCGCGACAGTCCTTCTTGACCGGTGCGCCATGGTGTTCTGGGCTTGTTCGTCCCTTCTCAACTCCGGATTTTGTCTTCGTAGTAGACGTGCTTCCGAGTCGCGAACCCGTTCAGTTTCCCTTAATTGCGCGACAGTCCTTCTTGACCGGTGCGCCATGGTGTTCTGGGCTTGTTCGTCCCGTCTCAACTCCGGATTTGGTCTTCGTAGTAGACGTGCTTCCGAGTCGCGAACCCGTTCAGTTTTCCTTAATTGCGGGACAGTCCTTCTTGACCGATGCGCCACCGTATTATGCGCTTGTTCATCCCATCGCAAATACGGATTTTGTCCTCGTAGTACACGTGCTTCCGAGTCGCGAACGCGTTCATTTTCCCTTAATTGTGGAACAGTCCTTCTTAACCGGTGCGCCATGGGGTCCTGGGTTTGTTCCATAACTCTACGCATTGGTAGACGCCTTCTTACTCTGTGCAATGCTGCATCATTTTTCCGTTCTATTTGAAGAAACAGGGTATTTGAAGACCGAAGGTTAGCCATAAGACTGGCGCTTATTGTCCTATTTTGCGATAAATTTCGTTCATAGTGCTGGCGGCTCCGAATGACAGTTTAACGACGTCGTTGTTCTTGTGATCGCGCAGATACTCGTGGCATTTTTTTTATAAATACTTGTAGTAAATATATTTAAATTTCGAATTTAATGAATATTTTTTTTTATTATTTAATTTTAGAGATCAACCAGATATCGCTTGGAAGTCTAAATTTAAACTGAATACTTATATTTTAGTAATTCAAAATGACCATTCTGTGTTTTCTCACAAAGAAATTTCTGAAATAACCTCTTAAAGAGAGTAGGTAGAGACAATGGGGACCGCCGTTTAGCGAAATACGAGTAGCATTGTCTGGTGTGGAAGGAAAGCATCTATAGCTACTAGTCCCGGAGGTTACCTAAATGAATCACCGTCATAATGGACGATACGTCCTTAACAACTGTAAGATAAAGTGTGTTATTGAGAGTATGGAAATGTCTCCCCTGATCTATTGTCTTGAACAATGGTAGTCACATATGTGTGCACATATGTATGAACAAAGTGAACCAAACAGGTAGCAGTGCATGTACCAGCTGTAATTACTATTCTTTCCTTACAGATTTTGGAAATAACAAAGACCTATCACGCCTTCGGTCTGCGGACAAACAGTTGTTTGTAATTCAATGAGTTTTCAACAAAAAAAGAACCGGGTTAAATGACAAAGTGTTTAAGAATTTTGTTCCGTTTTTTGAGAAATGTTATTGTTTTGAATTTAAACATTCTAAGCTACTTCTTCGTAACAGGGAATCACACATGTGTGCGTTCCGCAGTTTCAGTATCTGGCCTCTAGATTGGTAGCGACTGCTAAACTTTTCATAAAATTCCAAATTTCCCTTTACTTCTGTATACGCGAAAAGAAATACTTTTAGCACATTTATCGGACTCTAAATAATAAAAGAAATCAATGAAGCTGTAACTGTCTGTCCGTCCGTCAGCCCGTTCGTCTTTGCACACTATAAATATAGTAATAATTGAGATATCTTAACGAAATTGGTACGTGTATTTATTTTGAGCTAAGGAGCGGTAGTATTGAAAATGAGCAAAATTAGACAATAACCACGCTTACATTCCATGTAATGGTAGTTTGGTAAAATACATAAACCGCGTAGGCCCGGCCACTTATGGTTACATGTGCATATTTCGGTAACCCCTCCACTAATTTCTATAAAATTTGGCAAAGATGTTGGCCTTAGTAAAACATTTTCAATAATTATTTAGCAAAAAATACGTTTAGAAAAAATTTTGGAAAATGGGCGCGATACCGCCCACTTGTGACCTCATATGTGTATCTAGGTGACTGTTCAATCCATTTGTATCAAACTCGGTATAATTAATGTACTTGACACAAAAAAGAAAGACGTTGAAAATGCTTGAAATCGGACAAAAATTACGCCCACTTTTTGTATAAAATGGTATATTTCAGAAGTATGGAAACTACGATATTTCGAAATCTAAATACGCTTATTAACTCAAAATTAATTCTAACAATAATCTCTCAAAAAAAAAAAAAGATTATTATGGAATTTGGAAAATGGTCGTGGTGCCACCCACTTATGACTGTATACATAAGTATATTTCATTATACTATAGATGTTGTTTGAAAGAAGGGTAAAACCATAACGGTGGTTTTCGGTATTTAATGTTCGACTTCGCCCGAGCCTAGACTTCTTGAATTGATTGTCATAACTTAGACAAGGTACAAAATAATAGGTCCTTAACCATCTTAAACGGAGGAGTTAAGTAAAAAAACTTATACCTGTAGCTCACAATATTTCACTGTTTTAGCCGTCTAAATAAAGGGGTTTTTTAAGAAAAAACTCAAATCCGAACAATTATAGCTATGGGTTACATACCTCATGGAGCACCGAATTGGCTGATTTCCTCAGTGGACTTTATATGGTTGATAAGTAAATAGCTCAGAAGGTGTCCCAGTTTTTGCTGTTAAAATGAAGGAGTTTTATTTGAAAACCTCATATCTCAACAATGTTGTATGGAGCCAATAGGTTAAGCGACCCGATCTTTGTAATTTTCATTTCTCTTGTTAATTAATGAAAATACTGCGAAATTTCATGCATTTCTGCATAAATTGAGGAGTTTTAACAAACAATTTCATATCTGAATAATCAGTTGTATGGGAGCTGTATGTTATAGTGACCCGATCTTTGTCATTTTCCCTGTAAGTATTCTGTTTATAATGAGTAGTAATAGTACGAAATGTCATGTTCCTAACTGCATAAATGGAGGAGTTATAACGAAAAATCCCATATCTGAACAATCAGTTGTATTGAGGATATAGGTTATAGCGACCCGATCTTTGTAATTTTCAGTGTAAGTCTTTTGGTGATAATGGGTGGAAGTATTGCAAAATTTCATGTTTCTAGCTGCATAAATGGAGGAGTTATAACGAAAAATCCCATATCTGAACAATCAGTTGTATGGAGGATATAGGTTATAGCGACGCGATCTTCGCCATTTTTACTGTAAGTAATATCTTGATAATTAGTGACAGCAGTGCAAAATTTCAAGTTCCTAGCTACATAAATAGAGCAGTTATAACGAAAAATCTTATATCTGAACAATCAGTTGTATGGGAGATTTAGGTTATAGTGACCCGATCTTTGTAATTTTCAGTGTAAGTCTTTTGATGATAATGGGTGGAAGTATTGCAAAATTTCATGTTCCTAGCTGCATAAATGGAGAAGTTATAGCGAAAAATCCCATATCTGAACAATCAGTTGTATGGGAGCTATATGTTATAGTGGTCCGATTCTTCCGGTTCCGACAAATGATTAATACATTATAAAAATACACCCACCTACGAAATTTCATCCGGATATCGCGAAAACTGAGAGACTAGATTGCATACAAACAGACAGACAGACGGACAGACGGACATGGCTAAATCGACTCAGCTCGACGTTGTGATCATTTAATTATACATTTTAATGTGTCTATCTCTTCTTATTCTGGTACTTACAAACATCGGACCAAAGTTATAATACCATTTCATGCTCATGAAAGGTATAACAAGGATGCGTACAAATAAAGGCAAAAATTGAGACCAAGGTAAATTTAGACACTTTACTTATATAAGGGCAAAGGTGAAGGGGAATATGTAGATGAAGAAAATGGTAAACATAAAAGTAAAAACAAAGATAAATATAAAGAAAAAGATGAGGATGAGGATGAGGATACCGATAAAAGTAAAGATGAAGATAGATAAGATAGATGAAGATAAAGGTAATTATAGAGAAAAGGATATAGATGGAGACGCCGAGACTCAATCTGTGAACTATTTTTTGGGATTTTAGAGATTTTCGGGATTCTCGGGACTTATCGATATAATAATCGATATTTTTATCGCTTTTTTATCGAAATTTTTATCGATATCGTTATCGATTTTGCTATCGATATCTTCGGAACCTATCGATATTATTATCGATTTTGTTATCGACTTTGTTATCGGTTTTGTAATCGATATTTTTAACGATTTTGTTATCGATACTTTTTAGGGATAGTTATTGGTATTGTTATCGATATTGTTGTAGATTTTATTGTCGTTATTTTTATCGAAGTTGACATTGATATTTTTATCGATTTTGTTGTCGATACTGTTATCCATTTTGTATTCGATTTTGTTATCGATATCGTTATCAATAATTTTATCGATTTTCTAGATTTTTGTTATCGATTTGTCTATCAATATTTCTATCGATTTTCTAGTCGATTTTGCTACCAATATTATTATCGATTTAGCTATCGAAATTTTTATCGAATTTGTTATTGATATTTTTATTGATTTTGTTATCGATATTTTGTTGGATGTTACTATCGATTTTGTTATCGACAGATTATAAAGATAATAATGGATACAAAAAATATAACCTTAAGCAAAAGTAGATGTATGTATGTACATATATTGGTTATGAGACAAAATAGATATGTATCGTAAGTTTCACTTCTCCAGTGTGGTTCAGGCGCACTTACTTTTTTTTAAAGAAATATAAAAGGAAGTGTTATATTTATCTCAACGCTTTTCGAAGGTTCCATTAAAATTCCCCAACAATGTCAGTCGAAGAAAGCGCCTAAGCAGATAAGATTTACATATATCAAGGCGCAATAAGCAAGTGAAGTAATAAAATAGCCTTTTCGCTTTATTTTTTGAAATTCGGCTGCCTTAAACCAAATTTTAAAAGCAAATTTTCAAATAAGGCAGTGTCAAAATATTTGTTCTCGCTCTGATTACTCCACCTGGTATAATCAAACCGTGCATTTATAAAAGGGACCGAGAACAAACTAAATCAAAACTAAATGTCGTTCTCGTAGGTTTGTGTTCCCTAGAATGCTTTAAAACCTGAACCGTAATTGAGAACAAGACCTTCGGGAATGTTTTCAGAAGAACGGAAGTGAGAAAAAAAACGGTCGAGAAAGTTATGAACTGGAATTATATAAGAACAAACCCCTGTGAAACGTTCCCAAAGAGAACTAAATGATAACAATACTTTGGGTAACATTTCTTAAAGAACAAAATGGGTACAAAGGTCTATGGAACATTCTGGCAAAGAACAAAACGGGAACAAGAGTTTAATTAACTTTCTCTCAAAGAACCATTTGCGAACTAAGGTCTCAGGAATTTTCTGACAGAGAACGAAAAGGATACAAATCTTCTCAGAACTAATGGAAGCGAAAACAAAATTTTTCTCGTAGGGCTGCAATAGTTTGAATTCTTGGAAGATTCAAATTATTCATAAAAGAACTGAAAGATAATTGTGCAAATTAAGTGAACGAAAGACTTAAGACACGAACTTTTCTTGCACAGAAATTGAAGAAATGTTCTATAAATGGATAGTCCATCCTAATGATAAACGATCTGGAAGTTGAAATAATCCAGCTTTCCTCTGGCTTAGAATTAACAATCATGGTTTCCACCGAAAAGATTTTTCTATTACACTTGAAAATGTTCGCAAGTTTTTTGTTAAAATTTTCTTCTTTACGGAAACGTTACCGAACCTTTTGTTCTCATTTTGTCCCCGTTCAAACTGCTCTCAATACTTGATGTTTCCATTTGGTTCTTTTACTTATTTATTTAGTGTTTTTGGGAATGTTCTTGACATTATATTTTGTTTTCATGCAGACTAGAAGTCCTTCTCGGTCCTTGATTTATATAAAAAAAATTTATTAAAAAGACTTGACTTTTCTTATAAATACAAAATAGTTTCAATACAAGAAATTAATTTTGCTTCGTGCTTTTGCTGAAACATTCATTTTCGAGTCTTCGAACTCCGCAATTGAACGACAGTAGGCAAGCTAGTTTCAAAGATTTTGTTTAATCTGGCACGAAAAAGTTTCCTTTCCAACTTTCATGGTGAAAAGCAATGGCCTAGTGAGTGAGTAAAGCAGTGGCGTGCCATCCGAGAGATTCGAGGTTCGAGTCCTTTGACAGCTGTATTTTTTTTTTAATTGTAATTTTAATTTTTTTGAAATTTTAAATTTAATTGTTAAAAAAAATATATATACATATATTATTTTTTTCATTTAATTTTCAAAAACTTATTTGATGCTTTGCTTTTTTATTTATTTTTTCCTAGTTTTTCAATTTAGTTTAGTTTTTAGAAACTTATTTTATTTTAGTTTTCTTTTTTAAATTTATGGTTTCCTTTTTTAATTTATGTTTTTTTGTTTTATTTTTAGATTTTGTTTTATGAATAAATTTTATTTAATTTGATTTAATTTTTAGAAACTTATTTTATTTTTTTTAATGTAATATTTTTTCTGTTTTAATAATTTTTTTAAATTTTTAGATTTTATGGATAAAATTTTGATTATTACAATAAATTGTTAGAAATTTCTAGAAATTTATTTAATTATTTTTTTAACTAATTTTTTCTTCTTTTTTAATTAAGTCCTTAGTGTTTTAGAAAAGTCGAAATTTTTTTTAGTTAATTTGATTTTTAGAAACAGAAAAACATCTTAGTCGACGATAGCAGATCATTCAATTAGACCTTCGAAAGACCGAAAACTGCCTTCAAGATAGTTATCAGAATAGATCTTTTTTTTGTTTTTTGAATTTTTTTGTGATTTTTGAATTTTTTCGTATTGTCTTCGAGTTTTTATATAATAATAAAAGTCAATAGAATACCAAATATTTTTTGATTTGTTTTCTGGGCATTAATACAAATATTATGTTTTTTGTTATTTTTTGGGATTTCCCTGCAAGGTATTATAAATTTTACGAAATTTTTTTGGCTTTTTCATATTTTTTTGAAGTTTTCGAGGTTTTTTAAAAACTAAACTCAACGGTACATTTAAATCTAAGCTTTGTTTTAATTAATTAATTATAATATGAAACAGCATTTTCTGTTCCATGGTCCCATTTTTTAGCAAATGAACTGAGCCTGAGCGATCTTGTGTGATATTAAGAAAAGGTAAACTAAAGGAACTACGTAAGGTGAAGAAAAACAAGCAATCAGCTGATGGAACGAATTCCAGTGTTGTAAAACATAAAAGAATGAAAAAGAAGAGATAAATATTAAAAAAAGGCAAAACATGCTGAAAAAGACAATATAGTCACAAAAGGCAAAATTAAAATTTTAATTTTCAATCAAGGAACACATGAAGCGCGTGATTCTTTAATTTGTTACTAGCCAAAAACTGTGATATTTCCTGCTAAAAGCTCAAAAACTTCCAGAATTTCAATCAATTTTAAACCTCAAAATCTTTGGAGGATAACAAAAAATGTTGATTTAAAATAATTTCAGAGGTGTTTTTCTTTTTATTAATGCATACCAAGTAATACTGTAGCTTTCGTAACGAATACAATAGAATTAGCACACAATTTCCTTATTTCGAAACTATAACAAAAGTGCCTGCTAAATCCACAGAAGTGCAATGAAATAATACAATGTTATGTAACTACGAAAAATAAGGAAAACAATAAAAATAACGAAAAAAGATCTACGAGTAAATTCGCAACAATTTATTGCAGTACGGGGCGATAATGATGTTGCCAACTGAAATTTCCCACATACTAATTATAAGTAGACGGCGCGAAGTACAAGCTTGTGCACTTAGGTAAGTATGTCGATACTTATATATGTACTTATGTATACAAGCATGAGTGGGGAACAACTAAAGTTCGGTTAGTTAGATACATAATTACACTAATTTTATATTATTGAGACCGGGCCGGGCCGACTCATACAGAACAAAGGTTAATAATAACAGCAATATTAACAGAATCAGGACTCAGGGAACTGCAAAAATTGTAAAAGAAAATATTGACTTCCTCTCGAACATATCAGACTGCTTCGCCAACAATATTTTAAGGGTTCCAGGTAAGAGAAATATTGCACGAAGTTGGTTGGTTGATTAAACTGGCAAGCTGCCACCGGATAAAGAGAGTGTGGTGGCTTACTTGACATCATGTAGTATTTTGCTGAATACGTACATAGATAGGCGCCTGGTAAGCTCACCGAGCGTTGGACGAAAACTTAGTCGATTGGGATCTGTGTAGAAAAGCTTAATGCAACATTAAGCCCAACTATTACAGATGTTTAAAAGACGATGAAGTGGAATCATCCGGCACTTACGACACCCTGGACATCGCTTTTTTCGCAACAGATATTAGGCGCTTTCGAAACTTTTATTGTGGATACATGACGTTTTTTTCTGCCCCAAACTCATACGGCCGTTTTCAGAGTAGTCAGTTAACTAAACGAAAAACCGCTGTTTTAACTATTGGCTGGCTTATGTTTGCACATTAGGGAGGCCCAAAAATGCATGTGAAAAAGTAAAGTCCGAATTTTAAAACTCTCACCCCTAGGACTTTTCTATATCGAAAAAAATTGACCCTTCTTTTATTTTGACAAAAAAAAAAAAATTTAGATGTCGCTTATAGCGCTCAAAGTTTTCCATGTATGTATTTTATACAGTTAATAATAACAGATGGTTAAATAAACAATTAGGTATTTTTACTGATTTTCCGTTCGAAAATATGAATTTTTAAGAATTCTATACCATTTCTATGTAAAATTGTCTTTTTTTTCAATATAAAATACACCACACATGCAACCACTTCTGAATATTTTTTAATTCCACAATAGAACATTCATAGGGGTGAGAGCATTAAAATGCCTTCTTTGATTTTTTTTTAACAACCCTAATGTATCCACATTGGTTATCTACAGCCGAACATTAGTCGAACTGATACTGTAAAATAAAAAATTAGGTCGTTCTTTACGATTTTAACTTTGTTTTTTCCTTTCCCACATATCTTCTCTCCCGATTCTTAATGTGTATAAGAAAGGGAAGTTTTTAGCTTACTCCTTCAAGTTAGTCTCTTTTACGAATATGTATTTAAAATGCGATTAGAACTGATCACTGTTACATAAAATCATATTGTATCGATAACGATATCGTAACACGGATGGATGGCATAACGATAAATAAATCGATAATTATAGCAATACTTTGAAGTTAATTTTTATGTATCAATGCATCTATACACTTTTTTCAAAAATATATCGAAACTTTATCGATAAACATATCGAAATTTTGTCGATAAACTTATCGACTACGATTTCGATAACTAAATAAGCCATCGACAACAAAATCGATAAATATACCGTTAAATATTTAGATATTTTATAACTGATTTACAAACATTTTTCATAGAACGAAACCGCAACTGCATCGAAAATAATACGACAAATAAAAAATTTCAAGCGAACCTTCCCCCCCTTATCCCCATCCGCAGTTGTACGTTTGTATGCATGTTCTTACGCATGTTAATAGCTAAACAAGGATGCATTTTCAATTTCTAATCGATTGCAACAAAGCGAAAAGAAACTAAAATTAAGCGATTAATTAAATATGCACGCGCTGGCTATACGCACATACATACATACATATGTACACTAAACTGAATATCTGATTGCACAGCAAAAGTTGCAAAAACGTGCATAATTTTTTTTGGTAATTTTTGTGCACCGCTAAATGTACACGCGTTTGTGATTTCGGTAACAAAGTTGCATTCGAGCGAGCAATCGATCGATCGAAATATGATTGCCGGTGAGAGGTGTGTTGCCGGCGAATGAGGCAACCTGCTGTGATGTCCTGTGGCGCATGCAACTGCACAGCTGCAGGTTAGCAGCCAAAAGTGTTGCGTCGCGCGCGGAAATTGGCTGGAAGTGAGGGAGGCAGTGGTGCGCGCAAAGCCACAAGTGTCTGTGGCGGCGGTGGCGGTGCACAGTGGTTAAAAACTGGAATTTAGTTGAGTCCGATTTTTAGTGTTACATAAAAAATTTACACAAAAATTAAAAAAAAAATTAGTTTCTAGAAAAATGTTGGGTAGGTATCAGGGATTGGCATTGGTTGATCGTCAACTGTTCATACTCATTCAATACCGCTGCTTTGTATGACTGAGCAGCGGCGTTGGCTTAGTAGTATCGATACCTAAACGAAATTAGAGGATGACTGAACACGAGCGCATTGTGTGCTGTCTTGCAAATACAGCCACCACAAGTGAACGATTCTTATAACTGCTCATACTGATATTGACTTCGGCAAATCTGTACTCTGAATGATCGTGCACGAAACCAGCAAACGTGGCAGTTGAACGGCTCCGAAAACATGGGAGTCATCATTTGTTGCAGAAGTCGTTTGACTTGTTGCTGAAAATCATCTGACTTGTTGCTGAAAGCCATTTGACTTGTTGCTGAAAATCATCTGACTTGTTGCTGAAAATCATCTGACTTGTTGCTGAAATGACGACGAATGTGGTAAAGGGTAATTTATCGTCTCGTATGCATGTATGTATGTATTTATAGCGCGTCTACCATTCAATTGCATTGCTCACTGCTGGCTAGTTGTGAGGAATGTGCATACATGTATGTATGCGCTCGTGTTCAGTTTAGACATTGGCAAAGGGTGCTGTTTTTGTGACTTTAAGCCTACTCACG
>NW_023458560.1:41362540-41372721 GCF_013731165.1 Rhagoletis pomonella
CGGTGTGGTTATTGTGCTTGCCACATATAAGCAAACCGTTGAAAATTATTGAAATCGGACTAAAATAACGGCCGCTTCTCATATAACGGTAAATTTCAGAACTGCTTGAAACTTCAAAACTCTAATTTACTCAAAATTGATACGTCCCGGCTTACCATATAGCCGTAGCTTTCGGTAAGGCGAAAAACATATATTTAATACGTGCGCCGGGTATTTAATGTTCGGCTCTGCCCGAACTTAGGCTTTCTTACTTGTTATTTTTTTATTACTCACAATGTCTTTAAAGTTGAATTTTCTTTGTTATTTTTACAACGCTTTTATCAACTTGCAATGTTGTGTTCCAGAAACTTTCAATGTTGTGTGTCCGACACCATAAAGCAAAGCTTTGAAAAGCTACTATAAAAAAGCATAGTGAATAGGGCGAGGTATATGACATCTAGATGTCGCCCTATGTACTATGTTTGCTACACCGGAAATAGACGTCACGCCATTTCTTTAAATAAAACTAATTGGTGCTCGTTTGTATGTACATACATATGTAAATGCATGTGTGTGCACCTTTCTATTAATATCGTTGAATTATTTTAATATCTATTGCAAACTTTTATTCAGACAGGACTAAAAAGTAGAAAATAAATAATATAAAAAAACTTTTTAATATACAACGCTTTTATAAATGGACTAAAAAGTAGAAAATAATACTTCTCAGTCCCATAGAATATGTTTTGATAACTTTTGATTTTGAAATTTTAGCAAAAGTCATTATAAACAATCTATGAAATTGAAAATGAAAAGCGTGGGGCGCATGACATACACTTAAATTGATATGAAAAGTAATATATGTATGTATGTATGTGGGTATATGAATAACGACCGCTTAAAATCGATTTCAAAGTTCTACTTTCGCTGTAGAAATTTTAGGTCTACGTTATGCAGTTTGACTATTGTCAACTAAATCGAATGCTTTGTAAGTGAAGTGAGTTGTGGTATAGGTGGACCAGTTGGTAACCACTTTGGGACCAGTAGGTAACTAGTTCGTGAGACCAGTTGGTAACCAGTCGGGGACCAGTCCGGGAACCAGTTGGGAACCAGTTTGGGACTAACCGAAACTACTTACGTTCGGACCAGTTGGGGACCAGTTGGTCTTTTTAAGCTCCTGTGGCCGTTTTAAGGGCAATTCTTGGGCTCCTGCACTGCCGCTCGGGGTTTCTGCCTTCTACGGTGGTAATTTTGGGCCGGGTTGCCTGTTTTGGCGGATTGTTGTGCTGTGTGCCGCGTATTACGTGTACCGGGTACCACTTTCTCGAGCGAATTGCTCTGGGGAACCTGTTGTGTGAGTTGCTGGCTTTTTGGCTAGACTTTGAGGAGGGTTTATACACGCATATCGGTGGAAATAGACGACACGCCATTTCTTTAAATAAAATTAATTGGTGCTCGTTTGTATGTACATACATATGTAAATGCATGTGTGTGCACCTTTCTATTAATATCGTTGAATTATTTTAATATCTATTGCAAAATTTTATTCAGACAGGACTAAAAAGTAGAAAATAAATAATATAAAAAAACTTTTTAATATACAACGCTTTTATAAATGGACTAAAAAGTAGAAAATAATATTTCTCAGTCCCATAGAATTTGTTTTGATAACTTTTGATTTTGAAATTTTAGCAAAAGTCATTATAAACAATATATGAAATTGAAAATGAAAAGCGTGGTGCGCATGTAATACACTTGAATTGATATGAAAGGTAATATATGAATGTATGTATGTGGGTATATGAATAACGACCGCTTAAAATCGATTTCAAAGTTCTACTTTTGCTGTAGAAATTTTAGGTCTACGTTATGTAGTTTGACTATTGTCAATTAAATCGAATGCTTTGTATTGCATGCGGTCCACGTTTTTCATTTTCAATTTCATAGATTGTTTATAATGACTTTTGCTAAAATTTCAAAATCAAAAGTTATCAAAACAAATTCTATGGGACTGAGAAATATTATTTTCTACTTTTTAGTCCATTTATAAAAGCGTTGTATATTAAAAAGTTTTTTTATATTATTTATTTTCTATAAAAATGTTGTCCAAGCTTTAGCCAAGACCGTATAAACCAAAGTTTCAAACTTTACACAAAGCACTATGGTCTGGCGACTATCATTTGCTGGCCAAAAGTCGAGAAGTAACCAAATTGATTTGAAGCTAATGGCCTTATTCATAAAAAATAAAATGAAGCTTATGGCCTTATTCATCTATACATATAATAAAATTGTAACAGGTCGATGTCTGTACATTATAGGTATTAAAGAAAAATTAATGTGGGGGGTCTTTATTAGAGCACCAGAAGCCAAATTAACCATTTTCAGAATTTTTGTCTGTCTGTCTGTATGTTTGTTCGCGCATCACTCGAAAACGAATGCATGGATTTGAATGAAGTTTTCACCGATGTATTGCTAGAGGTCTAACTTAAAATTTAGCAAAAAAAAAATACAGAGTTGCCACCTGTTTGAAAATTGGAGTTTAAGTAAATTTATAAGAAAAAATGAATATTGCAATATGGGCGTCAAAAGAAAGAGACTGAAGAAGGCTTACAGCAAAAAATATTTTTTTAGAGTTGCCAACTGTTTGAAAATTTACATTTAATTTAATTTATAAGATAAATTGAATATTGCAATATGGGTATCAAACTGAAAGGGTTTAGGAAATTATATTGCCGAAAATATTTTTAGGGAGGGCTGCCACCTATTTGAAAAATTTTATTGAATTAAATTGATAAAATAAATGAAATCTATATCTACATCTAGATATCTATACATATAGTAACACGTCGATGTCTGTACATTATAGATATTAAAGAAAAATTAATGGGGGGGGGTCTTTATTAGAGCACCAGAAGCCAAATCAACCATTTTTAGAATTTTTGTCTGTCTGTCTGTCTGTATGTTTGATCGCGCATCACGCGAAAACGAATGCATGGATTTGAATGCAGTTTTCATCGATGTATTGCTAGAGGTCTAACTTAAAATTTAGGAAGAAAAAAATGAGAGAGTTGCCACCTGTTTGAAAATTGGAGTTTAAGTAAATTGATAAGAAATTGATTGAGAAAGAATTGATAAGATTGATTGATAGAATGCTGCTGAATTGTTTGTAAATCTTTAGCAATATACATAATTTTTACGCGATAATTATACATGCTCTCTGTGTTTTGAATAGCTCTTACTTTGACAGAAGCTCTGACTAAAGCTCAGTCGTAGTTGATATAAGTTTTTAGGATTTTAGGGATACTGTGAGATAGTACATTCAAGGAAAAGCTTTACAATTTTTATTGGAAGGGTATAATTTGAAATATACATATTAAATTATTATTTATTTGTATTTATCAAACAAAATATTATATTTGGATTTCGAATTCGATGATTTAAAATCTGAGGTCAGATTTTTGAAATTAAAAACGGCGGATCCAATTTGGCGTTATCGTAAAGAAAGTTTAGTTTAAAAAATTTGCTTTAGTTTTTTCTATATATTTTTTTCTAATCATAGCTGCTCAAATAAAAACTTTTTCCTTTAAATATAAGATTATATTTGTATTTATTTGAAAGGGCACTAGCCCAAAAAGTATATTACTAATAACTGGGCTAGATATAAAGTTGACAAAAATAACGTACAAGTTTAAACAAAAAAATGCAAGAATGCATTTTACACCTAGGTACTTGCTATATCCTTTATGTAGTTGTTATATTCTTCGCATGTTCTCCCTATAATAATATTTCGCAGCAAAATGTTTAAAACAGCATTTTATTGCATCTTTGTTGACTGCTGATTTTCAAACATCGAAACACATGGCAAAACACACGTGGAAGTTTTCTAATAAAAAAAACCCATTATTCAAAAAATGCAAAAAAGTGCAACATGATTCTCAGCCCACAAAACTCTAATTTGAACCCTACAAAGCTTGAAGACCGCCAAATGAAACTTCTGTACTTTATATAACACCTGACCGTAGCGAAGCATCGGCATGGCTTTCGCAAAGCGCACAGCACCACAAGCACTCGTAATGCCATAATCACTCAGATTACTCGTGGCCTTAACCATAACCTCCCCTGTAAGAGGACTGTCCTATTAGCGTTGGATTTGTTCAAAGCTTTAGACACGGTGTTTCATTCCAGGCTACTAGAAGACGTAAGTACAGTACAGTACCAGCAATCAAGCATTATCTGAGTGATCGGCGCTCGTCAGTGATTTTCAGTGATAAAGCGTCACTGCGCCCAGAAAAATTAAACATGGGCTTGCACAGCGTGGTGTTCTCTCCCCGCTTCTGTGTAGTTTCTACACTTTGAAACTCTCTCAACCACCATAGCAAGTCTCCATTATCTCGTACGATGACAAATAGCTAATAGTGGCATCCGAAAACGGAATTGATGACTTTTGCGCAAAAGTAAACGGTTACCTATCCGAAATTTCTTGTTTCTTCACTGCAAGGAGCCTATATCACTCCCCTACGAAATCCTCCGCAGCCATTTTTACCACTTCGACGAAAGAGATCAGCCTACAGCTGGGTATTCACATCCACGGCGAAGCAAATTCGACAGGTCCCTGGAATAACTTTCGACAGTGCGCTCTCAAAGTACAGAGCTGCAACAAAGTCCTCTAATCGCTCGCCGGCAGAACTTGGAACTAAGTTAAGGAAACGTTGTTGGAAACATATAAGCCAATTAGACGAGTGGTTTTAAAATATACAGCGCACGTGTGGTCGCCGGGGACAAGTGGGACGCAGTGGACGAAGCTATACACATGCCACAACATCACACTCCGCACAGCCTGGGATGTCTTCTGATGTGGTCAGAACACAACCTACATGGTGACGCCCAGTAAGGGAGCACTTTATCATGCTCCGCAAGCAGTTCCTAGTAAGGTGCTACAGACGTGAGCACCTGAACAGACACCGAAGCGGAAGCTCCACCTAGGCACGTCAGAATGCATTTCTCAGAACTGAAGGACGACAATATTACGTACAACAACCAATGGGCCAGGCACTGCACAGACTATCTATCAATACACAACTCCAGTCCTATGAATGCCGTCATAATAGACCAATCACCATCTCTGGGCGAAAGTGAGCTTCAACCGCGTAAATCTGGCCCAATTGCGGTCTGAATATTGTGGCAGACTAAACTCTTATTTGTCCACACTAGACCCCGAAGGACTCAACATATGTCCCCCCCATTTGATTATCCACCTCTTCACATGTCCATTAAAACCCAACTCAACTAACACCCCCCTCTCTCCCTGGTCCGACCTGAGCAGCTACAATAGCAACCCGTTTACTTGCGTCCTTGAAAGTCAGTACCAGGTTGACCGAGCTTTGCCCGGAGTGCATATACTTTTTAAAGTTTTCAAGATTTGGATAGCTTTAAAAAATATTTTGGAATTAAACAAAAAAAATAGGATTTCGATATCTATCAAGTAAATTCCTTACTCTAAAATTTAGGTGGAAACCCTATTCCGAAATACGCTGGAATGAATGGTACATATCTTGAGCGTATATGTACTATGTATACATAAAAAAATGTTGATTGAGATTAACAAAATAATAATTGGTATTACAAGGAAGCGTGGCAACCCTGATGGAAAATATTTTCTGACCAAAGTTCTCAACAGTACCTTTCATTTGATATCCATATTGCGATGTTTTATATAAATTGTGTAGAATCGAAAATAAGTGGCAACTTTACACTATTATCCTAAGAGATAACATTTTGTATATAGGGAAAGCATTGTTTAAGAACCTTCTCTTGGTACCCATGAAGAGTAATAATTTACCTTTTTTTCTAAACAAAGATTTAAATAAATATGCGATTCAAAATAGGTGGCAACCTTATTAAAAATATTTTTGAATTAAATATCTTTAAAATACCTACCATTTGATACCCATATTATGATGCTTTAATCAATTTGTAACTAATTTCGAATAGGTGGCAACCCTATACGAGTCTTCTCGGAAATAATGCCTATTCAGATAACCTTAGAATGCAAAACATTATCTGTGTACAAAATTTCATCAAAATCGTTAGAGCCGTTTCCGAGAACCCTATGGATATATATGTATATATATATATAAGAGTTGCCCGTTTAATGTAATAAGATATTTACTCATGGCAGATAACAAAATTACTTGATAATCTACTATGCCCATACCAGTGTGCGACATTGCGTCGCCTGTTGTCATCGTGGATTCCAGCAAAAAAAGTAGAAATTTATCTCATAAGTGGTAGAAGTAGACACTACCTACATACATAGATACAAAAATTGTATCCCATGTATGTATGTATGTACTACATATACACAGCAAAACTGCCACTACCACCTGTAAAATATTTATTTCACTGAAAAGTACCACATCAATCCCACCCACACACACCCAACCATCGCCAATAGCATCTGCATGGGGGCCAAGTTGAAAAACGCCACTTTTTCACGTTTGCAAATAATTCCACTAAATTTTCCAGTGAAACAAACAAATGTTAATTTGCCAAAACGCATTTTCGCGTATCTTATTGTTGTATAGCTACATTGTATGTATTTATGTAGAGGAGAACAACAAAAAATAATTAAATATAGTGGAAACGATTTGTAAGAAATCGTATGAATATTTGTATAGGTATGAATACAATCAATTAAAATTTTGCGCAAATCGATCAGCATGAGAGTTGAATAAGTGGAAAAAGCATTTGAGTGCATGCTCCACCAGCAGAAGAAAACAACTCACTCAACTGCTGCCATGAGTGCTTTGGAGTGAGCGACGGAGCAGACTCTGCTGCTGAAACCATTTCTTCTTCTACTTAAAATTTGCTCCAGCTATTTGGGCTCATTTTCCAGCAATTACTTGCGCTCTCTCAGCCTTTTCTTATTCAATCAATTTTTTTTTCACTTGCTACAATTAACTAGTAGCGCGCTTTCACGAAATTGAGCAATATTGAAAATCAGCTCGCCGCTGCTTTAAAATCAATTAATTGCGTTTTTGCTTCTTCAAAAAATATTTTTTTTTAATATAGTTTTTCTCTACTTCTACTTCTGCTTTTACTTTATTTTCTCCTTTGGTTTCGCAATTGAAAATCCGGAAATTTATTGCCTTTAATTTTTATTTTCCTCAATAGCATTTTGTTTGCTTTGGTCTCGCATCGTTTGCACGGCTACTAGCGCAATAGCTTTTGGGGTGTACAAGTAGCTTGGAAAAACTGGCAATTAAACAATTAAAATTTTGGCGGAAAAGTAAGTATTAAATAATTTTAATGCAGTTGTGTATTTGAAACGTAAATTAAATTTTTTCGAAAGCAAATTAAATCAACAAATTTATAAAGCGGCAAAATTACAGCTATAAATTGTATGGAAATTTGTATTCTATGTACATAAATTAAATCTCGGTTTCTCTTGTTGGGGCTTAAATTGTAGAATTGTGGGCCCCTAAGTGGCAATATACATACATACATGTGTATTTACAAAAGGGATAGGTTATAATCGATGTGTGAAAATTTTTAGAAAGTGGGCGTATTTCATAGTAAAATTTCACAGTTGTCCTGTGTAGGAGATTAGCCAGCATGTTTTGTTATTATTTATTGTAGAGAATATAAATTATTTGGAATTTCGATTTTTCTGGTATTATTTGTGATCGAAATTTATTAATAACACATGATTTTTAGGTTATTTGTATTCAAGTTTTTGGAATAGCACGAAAATTTTTGTTTCCAAGAAAGAATACAATAGCAAAAATACGTATATGTAAATAGTTGTACCAATATGTACAAATGTGTATCTCCATAAACAACTTTCGAGGAAAATACTTCAAAAGCGAAAGATTTCTGAAAGCTACTTTTTAGCACTTTAGCAAAAAAGTAAGTGCCCCTGGGTCACACTGAAGAAGTGAAACTTACATTACATATCTAGTTCGATTAATTAATCGGGGACAACATCGATAAAAATATCGATGATAAAATCAAAAAAAAAAGCGATAAAAAATTCTACAACAAATTCCATGAAAATATAGATAACAAACTCGATAAAAATGTTGATAACGTGATTTATAAAAACATCGATAACAAAATTAATTTCGAAATCGATAACAAAATCAATACACATACCAATAAAAATATCGATAACAAAATGGATAAAAAATTTTGACAATAAATCGATACCAAAATCGAATATCATATAAATAAAAGTATCTATAACAGTAGTATTTATGAACACATTTGTAAATATATCAACAATAACATCGATAAATATGTTCATAAATATATCAATAAAAATATAACAATACCGACACCAATAAAAATATCAATAAAAAAATCAATTGCTATATCGATAAAAATAACTATAAATACCTACATCGATAACAAAATCGATTATGTCAATAACAACATCGACAAATAAAATGAATATTGCGAAATAGTCTCGAAAATCTAGAAATAGTCCCGAAAATCCCGAAATAGCCTTAGAAATCCTGATTTAGTCTCGAGAATCTCTAAAATTCCGAAATAGTTCCCAGATTGAGTCTCTGTGCCTCTATCTATATCCTTTTCTTTATTATTACCTTTTCACTAATCTTTCTTACTCTATCTCCATCTTTACTTTTATCGCTAACCTCATCGTTTTCTTAATATTTATCTTTATTTTTAAATGTATATGTATTATTTTCTTCATCTACATTACCTTTGCTCTTATATAAGTATTTTTGCCTATGTCGTTACGCATCTCTGTTTTTGTTTTTATTCTTATTTATACCTTTTCCTTTATCTTTTTCTTCACCTATGTACATAATCACCTTTACTTTCATTCTTGTACAAATAAACAAACCAAACAAAAATAACACCTTTTTAATACCCCTAAAGATGACAAAAATTGTGTTTTTGCAAAAATGTTAGTTTGATTGCAGATTCCGGTAGAATACCCATCCAAAAAAAAATTTTGTTTGAGGCGACAAACCCCTAGAGACAGATGTGGTATTTCTAGGACTAAAGTTATAAAAGCGCAGATTTTGTCGTCGATTTCGGCAGAATATCCCTTCGTAAATAACATTAGATCCTTCATATTAAAGACCGTCGAAAGACTACTATTTAGACCTACATATTAGGGATAAGCTGAGACACGCAACGAGTTATGCCTGCGCTGCCCCCATCACTGCTTTAGATAAAGATTCCTAATGGAAAAGGTGAAATAAAATAGTTTTTTTTAAAGTACCACATTTCGCTGATTTTGAACTGGTGGGGATCTAGTTACTATCGGACTGGTTCGTTTTTGGCGGTAAAGATCTAATACGGAACCAGAAATTTGATTTACTAGTTCGCGGTTTTCCTACAGGGGGAGTACTAAGAAGTGAAGTAAAGGCAAAATAAAAGCAAAGTCCAAAGTTTTCAAACAATAGTGTGTTATTCAAATTTGTCGGATATGGACATCAAAAGCACTCTTTCTTTGATGCGCTCCCTTGTTAACACACTTTTATTATCCGGCACAGCTGAATTTACCGCAGAAGCAAGCCTTTCGGACGATACTGAAGATGCTCTTGACAACTTACCCAAAACTGAATTGGATATGATTTTCTCTCTAGTAGTTGTTGATCCATATACTGCTTAAATTTGTTGGGGACACAACCAGAATTTGAAACCCCTCTGCTCTGATTGTGCTAAGTGGTATTAGTTTTTTTTATGTCTAGTCCAGACTGATAACTCATTAACTTCCGGTACTGCCTGAACTGGTCTTAAATCTGGAAAACGTTGTTCGCAACGCCTACGTTCTTAGCGAATATCATTGCTTATTTTCGATATAGCACTTGACACGGCAATTGGAGATGTAAAGTGAAGGCGCTTGAAGCGGGAATCTAATATTTCAGCTGCTGACAAAAAAGTATTATTTTCGAAAGTATCCAACTTTTCGTGAATTTTTTGATTAAAGAGTTTGTCATAAATTGGTATATGGAGTTGATTTTTCTATAATTTGGCGAAATAAATTTGAAACGGGAGTTGCTTACATTGACGTCACACACTTTTCCCCACCTGTATCTTGAGTAGCTTCTTTGAAAAGGCACAAGCTATAGGGTTACGAATCAAATTGAACTCACATAGATCTTAAAAAATATCGAACTTGATAAAAAATTTCATATTCGGAAATAAATGTGGAATATCGATGTTTC
>NW_023458560.1:41372821-41381859 GCF_013731165.1 Rhagoletis pomonella
CATTAATTGTAGCTTTTAACTTTAAAATTTGTTGTGGAAAGAAAAAATTTGTAGCTTTCGTTTTTTAAGAAAAAATGGTATGTAGTGCTAACTTGACACCATACACCTAGTCGATAGAATTGAGATATCGAGAAAGTTACTACGTAGCGCTTGAAATGATATTTAATAAAAGTAGGAAATAATAGATTTCGATGGGTACCAAATTTTTTTTTTTATTTATATCTCACTTCTTACTAATATTATAAATGTGAAAGTTTGTATGTTTGGATGTTTGGGAAATCATCACGCGGAAACGACTGAACGGATTTGCATTAAATTTTGCACGCAGATAGCTTATGGGCCAGATTGGTTAATAGAATATTTTTTTAAGTTGCCACCTGTTAAAAAAGTTTCATTAAATTAATACGCGGAAACGACTGAATGGATTTGCACGAAATTTTGCAAGCAGATAGCTTATAACCTACTGTAGAAAATAGGCTAATTTTTTGGAATAGTTGCCACCTGTTAAAAAGTTTAATTAAATTAATACGCGGAAACGACTAAACGGATTTGCATGAAATTTTGCACACAGATAGATTATGACCTAAGTTAGAAAGTAGGCTACTTTTTTTAAGAGTTGCCACCTGTTATAAATGTTTAATTTAATTAATACGCGGAAATGAGTGAACTGATTTGCATGGAAGTTTTCACACAGATAGCTAGGTTGAAAAATAGGCTACTTTTTTTAAGAGTTACCACCTGCTAAAAAAGTTTAATTAGATTAATACGCGGAAAAGTCTGAACGGATTTGCATGAAATTTTGCAAGCAGATAGCTTATGACCTACAGTGGAAAATAGGCAAATTTTTTGGAAGAGTTGCCACCTGTTAAAAAAGTTTTAATTAAATTAATACGCGGAAATGACTTAACAGATTTGCATGACATTTCGCACAGAGATAGCTTATGACCTATGTTGGAAAATAGGCTACTATTTTAAGAGTTATCACGTATTATGAAAGTTTAATTAAATTAATACGCGTAAATGACAGAACTGATTTGCATGAAAGTTTGCACACAGATAGCTTATGACCTAGACTGGGAAATAGGCTACTTTTTTAAGAATTGCCACCTGTTTGAAAATGAAATTTTGCTCAAAGATGGTTTATGACCTGGATTGAAGAACAGGCTACTTCCTTAACCGGTTTTCCGATCAGAACGAAATTTAGTACACTTATTACGGATTTCGGAAGGATGGTCTTAGACTGAAAGTAAGTCCGATAACTCAAGGCCCCTCCCATACAAATTAGAATTTTCATATTACACACATATCTCTGGAAGTATTTGTGGGAGAGAACTGAAACTTGGTATAGTGATATCTATGTGAAATCAATGATGGCATTAATCGATTGATGTCTTAATCAGTTAGTTAATTCGATTAAATTCAATCTGATTACAGTTAATCATGATTAATTTTAACCTGACTGAACATTTAATCGTGACCGCGATTAAAAAATTAATTTTTAATCATTAACTCTTAATTTGATCAAGTAGGTTTGGTGATTAATTAAGTAATGCTGGAATTTCCCTGTGCACACAAAGCAAGTTAATCCGGTATGGCTAAGTCGGGTTTCCTCATCCATCTAAGCAATTTCGTGCGCATTTTCATTAAGATATATACCAACAAACGTTTTACAAACTAGGTTTGTAAAAGTTCCCAGTTTATGTATTACTAATAACAATAATTATAATTTTTTTATATTATGTGCTTTTTATAAGCGTAAAACACAAAATAATTACTATAACTGGTGTTTGGTTTCAAACTCGGACAAACTAGACAAATTAATCAGATTTTATTTTTAATTGGATTAACATTAATGTTTTAAATTAATTAAACGTAATCGCAGCCAGCGATATACGATTCAAAAAATGTTATCATTAATCGTACAGTTGATAACGACTAATTAATTTTAATCGTCAAACGCGATTAACATTTTAATCGTTAATCAGATTAACAGTTTTCCAACACTGTGTGAAATCATGTTCATATTCACGGAGAAAAATGGACGTTTTTGGAAAAGAGGCGTAGCACCTCCAATACTGACTGAAAGTTTCATATTGCATATCCCTTCAAATGTTTTGGGGTAAAGTACTCAAGGTTGGTATGGAAATACATATGTATGTATGTATGTGAAACTAATACCATACTCATGGAGAAAAATGAGTTATTGGAAAAGGTGATGTGACAACTCCCATGCAAATTTATTTTTCTATGCTGCATATCTCTGGAGGTGTTCATTGCAGAGGACGGGAATTTGGCACCGAGATGTGTATACAAAATTAATTCCATACTCATGGAGAAAAATTTGCGTTATTCGAAAAGGGGGCATGGAACCTCCCGTACAAATTTACTTTTATACTGCTTATCTCTAGAGGTGTTCATGGTAGAGTACTGGACTTGGTACTGGGGTATGTAAAATCAATTCTAAATTCATGAAAGAAGATTAGGGTCATAAGAAAAAGGGGCGTGGCACTTTCTGTGCAAATTGACTTTTTCTTGCCACATATCCCTGGAAGTGTTTGTGAAAGAATACTGGAACTAGGTATGGAGTTGTGTATACAAAATGTTTCAATTGCTCATGGAAAAAATGTGATTTATTAAAAAAGGAGGCATGTCGCCTCCCATACATACTAAAAATTTCTTAGTACATATCTCTGGAAGAATAGAAAATATTTGGAAGTATTTTAAATTTGTTATGGAGATTTATTTTATAAGTGCCGTACTGATAGCAAAAATTTCTTTTAATGGAAAAGGGAGAGCCGGGTTCGGCCTTATAATCTAAAGCTCTCTTGAGGCATTTGCTACAGTAATGAGAAGTGGTATTTTATCAAGGCGCTTAAAAAATAACGAGCTATAACGAAATGGGCACAGAAATAAAATTTAACATCATTAAATTATTTTTCATATTTGTATAAAAGCGCGGGGTGAAACCCGCGGGTATAAGCTAGTAATTACATAAATTAAAAGACTTATCTCAATTCCATCGACAATGGAAGTGAGCGCTACATACCATTTTCTCTTAAACCACGAAAGCTACAAATTTTTTCTTTCCACAACAAAAAAGCTACAATTAATGCCGTTGTAACCTTTTCAATATCTCAATTCTGTCGTCAATGGTGCATGGTGTAAAGTTAGCACTACATACTAGATTTTGTTCGAAAAAGGGGCAACTCAATTTTTTCCAGAAAAACGAAAACTACAAATTTTTTCTTTCCACAACAAATTTTAAAGTTAAAAGCTACAATTAATGGCATAGTAACATATTGGATATCTCAATTCTATCGACTAGGTGTATGGTGTCAAGTTACCACTACATACCATTTTTTCTTAAAAAACGAGAGCTACAAATTTTTTCTTTCCACAACAAATTTTAAAGTTAAAAGCTACAATTAATGCCGTTATAACATTTTCAATATCTCAATTCTATCGACTAGGTGTATGGTGTCAAGTTAACACTACATACCATTTTTTCTTAAAAAACGAAAGCTACAAATTTTTTCTTTCCACAACAACGAGAGCTACAAATTTTTTCTTTCCACAACAAATTTTAAAGTTAAAAGCTACAATTAATGCCGTTATAACATTTTCAATACCTCAATTCTATCGACTAGGTGTATGGTGTCAAGTTAGCACTACATACCATTTTTTCTTAACAAACGAAAGCTCCAAATTTTTTCTTTCCACAACAAATTTACAACAAAAACACTACAATTAATGCCGTAGTTAACTTTTCCTATTTCCAAAAGTGTAGTGCTAACTTGACACACGTCATATAGACGCCTGCTGACGTGCCTTGGCAAGGGCTCTTCTGCAAGCAAGTGTCTGTTCGGGTGCCCTCGTCTGTGACTGTGTATGCCAGAGACGACTACACCACAACTTCACCTCTGTCAAGTGCAATGCCTGCGAGGGGTGGAGTCACCTCAGAGTCTGCTCAGGACTACGGACACATCGGCAGTGGACCACGTCTTTTGTGGCCCCCTGTTGCTCTAACAGAGCAGCCTCCACGGCTAACCCCAGTCCACCTGAGCAGTCCCACACAAACACCACAGCACAACAACATAACACAATAGACCACACCGCAACGGCTACAGATCACATAACACACACAACCACACCACCACCCACACGCCGCCGCCAACAACTCCTAGTTCCTCTTACAATCTGCACGGTATGTCAGACCAGGATATTCCGTAATGTGACATCAGTCAAGTGCAACACGCCTTGGCTGGTGCCACTTTAGGGCATGCTCAGGTCCGCGCACCAAGCGAGATTGGACGAGGAACTTCGAGGGCCCGTGTTGCGCTGCTGGGTCGCAGACCTCAACGTGCACCGTCGTGATCGCGAGCGGGATAACGGTGGAGGCTTAGCGTTCATTACGCACCTCACCATGCAGTATCGTCTTATCGATGCAGACATCGACCGCAGGGATACCACCCTAGAATGTCAGGGCATTGCTATCCGGTCAGGCGATGTTGAGCTCGAAATATTTAACGTTTATATACCCCCTGTCACCTGCTGCCCGGTAGGATATCACCCTGACATAGGTGCGCTCCTCAGAGGTGAAAACCGTATGGTAGTAGGCGACTTTAATGCGCACCACGATTTTTGGCACTCAAGCCTGTCAAACGATCGTAGGGGAACTGACTTGGCTGAGCAGATAGGCGATTCGACATTCTTCACAATGAACGACGACGCACCCACCAGGATTATGGGCAGCTGCTGCAGCTCGCCAGACATAAAATAGTCAGCGCTGGTCTGATAAACAGCGTATCATGGCGACCTATGCTGACTTTGGCATCAGACCACCTGCCCATAGTCATCTCCATCGATAAACCAACCGACTTTGCTTCCGCGAAGCATCTGAAGACCTGCAACTTCACCTCTGGTGTGAGTAAGATTTGGTCAACCGTGAGGTCACTGTCCAATCCGACGAAGCACGACGACAGAGTCGAAATTTCTTTCGGTGACCATGCTTCGTCGGACCCGGAGCGACGCGCGAGCTATTTTAGCCGGCAGTTCATACTGCATCCTCCGGTGGACAAAGCCAAGCGTCGAGTGACCAGAAGGCTGCACAAACTGCCAACAACCTGTGTCCCCCTTGCTTTCACTTGCGGTGAAGTTTAGGCGGCCATCGGGAAGGCGAAAGCCTCCAAAGCCATGGGTCCCGACGGAATATGCATGCTGATTCTGGAAAATTTGGGTCCTGCGGGGGTAGCGTACCTATCGGAGGTCCTCAATTTGTCTATGGCCACTCTCATCATCCCAGACATCTGGAAGGTGGGGAGAGTGGTCCCACTGCTCAAACCGGGGAAACCTTCCAACATAGGAGATTCTTATCGTCCGATAACACTCCTTTCCCCGGTAGCGAAGACACTCGAGGCTTTGCTACTCCCGTATTTCACAAACCACTTGACCCCAGCGAAGCATCAACATAGTTTCCGTAAAGTGCACAGTACAACAACAGCACTTAACGCCATAAACACTCAGCTAACTCGTGGCCTTAACCGTAAAGGTCCCTGTGAGAGAACGATTCTAGTTGCGTTGGACCTGTCAAAGGCTTTTGACACTGTCAGCTAGAAGATATAGAAGCTTCCTCTCTCCCACAGAGGCTCAAACGGTGGTCGGCAAATTATTTAAGTGGTCGACACTCGTCGGTAATGTTAAAAAACAAATCGAGCAAACTTAGAAAAATAAAACAGGGGGTTCCACAGGGTGGTGTCCTTTCCCCACTACTGTTTAACTTTTCCATTTCAAAGCTCCTTCAACCACCATAGGGAGTCTCGATTGTCTCTTACGCCGACGATTGCTCGAACATGGCGACTGGGAATGGAATTGATGACCTGTGTTCGAAAGTAAACGGATATCTCTCTGAACTTTATCGCTTCTTCACTGCAAAGTGTCTAGCCCTCTCCCCTACGAAATCCTCTGCGACCCTTTTCACAACCTGGACGAATGAGGTCAGGCTACCGCTAGGAATTCACGTCGATGACACACCAATTCCGAGGGTGAATAATCCTAAAATTCTCGGAGTAACATTCGACAGCCTGCCCTCCTTCTCTGCGCACGCAACCGCTATTGTCAATAAATTACAGAGCCGCAACACGGTCCTCAAGTCGCTAGCCGGCAGTACTTGGGGCAAAGGCAAAGAAACGTTGCTGGCAACATACAAGGCAATAGGCTGGCCGGTTTTAAACTACGCAGCACCAGTGTGGTCGCCGGGGACTAGTAGGACGCAGTGGACGAAGCTACAGACGGTACAAAATACAGCACTTAGGACAGCGATGATGTCACCAGAACACCACCTCCACGATGAGGTGAAAATGCTCCCAATTAGGGAGCACAACACGATGCTCTGCAACCAGTTTCTTGCTGGGAGCCACAGATGTGGCCACCCAAATAGACAGCTGCTTGCAGAGGAGACCTCGCCGAGGCACGTCAGGAGGCATCTATATGAACTGACGGACGATGTCCAGAGGTTCATTAAGCAGCCTCTGGACCCGTCAGCTCACAGACAGGCCCTGAGAGGCATTCACAGGGACGCAGTCTCTAGTTATGTAGACTCAAGACCTGTGAATGCCGTTCTAGGCACACAAACACCGGACAATGACGCGACGGAGCTCCATCTGCCTCGGGAGACCAGGACAACAATAGCCCAACTTCGCTCTGGCTACTGCAGCAGCCTAAATTCCTACCTGAGTAGGTTAAATGCGGATGTGCCGAACGAATGTCCGGCATGCGGAGAGACCCCTCACGACTCGAAACATCTCTTCGCATGCCCGGAAAACCCACAACCCTAACGGCGTCGTCCCTATGGACCGACCCCATAGAGGCTGCACGCTTCTTGGGGCTGCCGTTAGTGGAACTCGACGACAACGACTGAGAATCAGCCGATCTGGGCGGGGTTGTTGTAGCCGCTACAACAACAACAACCGCACTGGCGCTGCGTAGTTTAGAACCGACCGTTGGTAGACGGCGTCGCTGTTGGAACTTGGTGCAGCGGAGCACGGACCCTCGAAATTACTCGTCCAATCTCGCGTGGTGCGCAGACGCATGTTCACGTGGCTAAAGTGTCATCAGCCAAGGCAGGTGTTGCAGTTGTCTGATGTCACATTACGGAATTTCCTGGTCTACAACACCGTGCGGATTGTTGCAGGAACCAGGAGTAGTTGGCGGCGGCGTGTGGGTGGTGGTGCGGTTGTGTCTGTTGTGTGGTCTGTCGTTTCACCAACCTAAGCGGGGTTAGATCGCCGAACCAACAGACCTTGGTCGGGTAAAACCCCGAGTCATTCCGGTACGTAGAACCGGCTGTCGTAGAAATGTTGGCCCTCCGTCATTATCTCTCGTCAGCTAGTATCTAAGGAGATTATAGATGCCAAAAGAGTAGACTAGATGATACGGTCCTGAAACACCATCTATTTAATATAAATTGTTCATTATCCCTTAGGTAGTAGAACTACATTTTCCGAAATGGGGGAGATATTTGCCACCCGACACGCAACAAAATACGAGTTTTTCATGTTATTCATCTTCGATGATCATTCCATTATAAAAATGACACCACATTGTCTAATTACGATTTGATAACTAATATTTGCCAACAAAATTGATATCCGTACCTAATGCTACCGCCAAGCGTTGTGAAGCGATAGTATATCTTATCGCCACCAGCCAGTGAAGGCGCTCCTACGCCTACGCCTCCATCGCCTTCCGCTATATACACCCGCATACATACATACATTCACTTTCCTCTGCCTGTCGGGCTTTCGCTTTTGCCAAACACATTTCATAGCCAACACTCACTGTTCGCGCTTGCCGATTAGTATGCTCCGCAAGCACCGCGTCCGCGTCCGCGAGCGTACGCAACGCTATGTGCTTGACGTTAAATGGCCATATCGGAATTTCAGATTTTGTTTGGCTTTAGCGCTATTTATTATTATTTTGTACTTATGTATATTTTTTTTTTCATTATTTCACCTCCTTTTTGTCTACTTCTTGATGTTGGCTGCCAAAAAAAGATTTGCTGCTCTTTTTTTCTGTGCTGTGCGCTCTGTGTGCAGTCATTTACACATCCACAATCGGTCGCGGTTCAGCCATTATTTCGGTGCTGAGGTAGTAAATTTTTAATAAACTGTTAAAATATATTTTTTCGTTAACTATTTAAATAAAATTCAGTTCAACCAAAGTATTAAATTTTCATTCCGAGTTAGCGACGAGCCATAGTGCGCCGCACGCGTGCCTGACTAATGTAAACTTTTTTAATACTTCTAATGAAAATGAGAAATTTTAATTTATCATTTATTATGATAAAATTGTACATATGTATGTATAAATGTGCACTTAATGCATTCCGCGAAAAAATATTTTTTTGCTATTATTTTTGTAAATATTATTTTTGCTCATCTAAACCCTTTGTATGTGCATACATTAGAATGTACCACCATACAAGCGAACGAAAAAAAATTCGACGTACACCCCTGATTCCAAAGCTTTTTTGGCAAGGCAATATCGAAAAAAAACATTTTTTTCGCCGAACCCAGGGTTGCCTTTTTACATTGTTCGGTTAAATTTAAAATAGTTCTACTGGAATAATCAAAATACTTCCTTAGCAAAAGTTTAATGATTTTTGGTGATATTTAATTTAGTGACATTGGGGTGGTACGTTAAGGCGGTAGGAACTGGATCTGGTGGTTAAGTACTAGAGTGGGATTACTTGCGGTCAATGAACTTTGAAACAAAAAATTGCTTCCTCGAGACTACAACATCGTTGTATCATACTTTACGATCCGACTGTAACTGCCGAAGATGCGATGAAAAATGTGACAAAACGACCTTACATTCGGCCAAAAAAAAATATTTGGAAATTGCCTTGCAAAATTACTTTACACTCAATGCACGCTGATGTTTTTTGGGCAGCCGGATTCATGATAATTTTGCTTAACTACATACAAAATATTTTTTTATTTTTAATATTTTTATTGAGCTTTGTACCACGATTGTTTATT
>NW_023458560.1:41381869-41395285 GCF_013731165.1 Rhagoletis pomonella
TTTTTTGTATAGTTTCAGGCAGGCTCTTCCTAAACTATGTATTTGTCAATGTTAACAAGCCACAATAACATTGACAAATATTTTTTTAGTCGGTAGCATGACGTAATTACTCTGGCTCTTGCTTGGAATTTGTAAAGTTTTTTCTCCCGCTAATCACAACCGGCTGCTATGTCAAGTTGTACTGATGTTCATATATACCTAGTCAGCAAAATTCGAAAATAAAAGGCCTTCTTAGAGCCCTTACTTGGGATCTTGTGAAGCGATAGGCCTTCCGTGGCTTACTCATACTTTTAAGTATTTGACTTTGGTTGTCTTTGAAACACAACTTCAAGTCTGCCATCGAGTGGCAGGGCTATTAAAAGAAGCTATTAAAAGATACTTATTGACTGTTGGGAGATCTTCTAAAAAGCTTCCTTATTTAGCGATTTTTTATAAAAAATATTTTCAAAAAATAATTTTGTTTATTAAAAAATCTCGATTTTTAGAGGTATATATTTTCAAATAAGTCCAGCTCAACTAAAACTTAATATTTTTCCAGAATATTTTGGCGGAAGTCTTAAAATATAATACATTTTATGATTCCGTTGGAAAAACAGTATCGATGGATGGAGAATGATGCACCCTAATGTGCATAGGTTTATTCTGAGAATACCTAGAATGTACGTAATGTATTTTTTTCTTTTTGGTAAACTCTGATAAACATTCTGTGTTAATATTCCTAATTTTTAGTTCCTTCCGGTTTTTGATGAGCTTAGCTGAAGGATTTTTATTTGTCCAGAAATTCAAGCTATATATTATATTGGCTTATGAAAAGCTATCTGGACGTGTGCATATCGTCGCTGCCATGTCAAACTATTGCATGTGCAAAAATGTTTTTTTCATTTTCGATCCTTGCGCATACATTTATAATGATACGTAGGTTGGCAAATCGCTGAATTTCGCGTCTTCTTAGAAGCAGAGATACAAAGTGTCGAATCCCACGCGTTTTCCTAATGACAACAACATTTTTTGCAACAATTTTTTTGCTCGCCTGAAAAGTACCCATTTTCATATTCGATAGTTTGACATGGCAGCGACCTGAACTAGAGGCATTACCATTCAGCATCAGAAAGCTTTTTTGACTTGATTTGAATATTTTTTTATTTTTATTTTTTTATTTGCACTCAAATAACTGTAAAAATTAAGCTAATTTGGTTTTTTTTTTACCAAGATGTTTAAATAAAACACGCCTATTATTGAAATTTACTTAAGAGCTTTATGTATTACTTAAAAAACTCCGAAAGCTCTGTCTCAACTTGCAAGCCGTACAACTGCTGGATATCAAGGAAGGTAGTTAAGCCTAAGTAGTGTGGTGTTGCAAATATAAAAGGTCAACACTACGGGAAAGTCTCTATCTGAGTTTTTCCCCGACATATCAGCAGCATTCAATAAGGTATCCAGGCATTATTGAAGGATCCAGTACAGACCCAGTTGCACTTAATCCCGCCATTTAGCACCAGTTATTTGAATTGCCTAACTGATATGGCAGCGTGGGGTTCAGCGACGATGTCGGGGAAGATAAATAGAGGCACCCCTGAAGAGGGTTTTCTATCCGTACATACATATTTATGGGCACTGGTGATCAACAAAATTTTATTCGAGATGATTACGCAAGCTAAAAATTACCACGCTAACCTTTTCCAAATACCTACGAGTTATTATAGACAGTGAACTGATGTGAAAGAATGGATTAAGCAGGCCGCCGATGTCAGACAGAGCAATGATTTCGAAGGCGAAATCTCAGCTTATCTGTGTATTTGGTGGTGCTGTCTTCTGCTGATTTAAAAAAATTACTAAACCATGACAAGCAGATCCTTACAACTTTCATACAGTGTACTACAGCTAAGGTTTAAGTTTAAGCATTTAACTTCTTGATAACACTAAGCACTAATTAATAGTCTAACTCAGATCTCACAGATCTCTGGCAAGCTAACCTAATGCTAAAAGCTATTGTTATTTGAAGGAATACAAGTGCTGCGACCTAGTGCATGTGTATTTAGATGTAACTATTGTGCTAACCCTATCACAGTTCATTTTAACCTCAGGCTGTTAATGAAGTGAAGCACTGAAGTATACGTATCCAGGGCACAAAAGCTGCGTCCAATTCTGTAGTAGGGCCCATCCTACTAAGCTACTTAGTATATATCTTAACTCTCAGTGCCAAGTCAGGTAGCCAGTGAAAACCGTCAGGCCCACCCGACTAAGGTTCAAAATTCGTTCAGGGAATCATTTAAGCGAGTTATGAATCTCTCAAATTGCCTTTTTCCCTCTACCAATGATCAGTAGAGCACTTCATACCTAGAAGCACTCGATCTAAATGGCATTCAGCCAAAGAACCTCGCGAGATTTCTTAGCAACAGATCGTTTCGCTCGCGTTAACTAGGTGACCAGCTCCCTCCTATGAATCGAATCTAATCTAATCCCTTGCCATTAAAACTCTCATTAAATAATAATGTTTTGCATACCTAATTTTCTTCAAGATAGTATTATAGTTGCCTAAAAATCTTGCTGTTGTTTGGACTGGAGTCATGTCTTTTTAGTGCTCTCTGACTGTTCGACTTGGCTTTTATTCTGTCCTCAATAGTCCTTCTATGAAAATACGTGAAATCAGATAGAAGGATATGCGCCCATTGGTGAATTTTTCTGGCCGAAATACGCCTGCCCCAGTGTTGACATGATCGATCTTGGATACATAAGTACATATAGGAACCTAACAGCCTACGCCACTCGCTGCGTTCAACTCTCTGCAAGTGTTTTTGAGACTTTTCCAGTCTATTGACACTTATTGTTGTTTTCGAGGTATTCAGACTTTTTAGATGCTTACGGATGGTTTTGAGTTGACGTGATTGTAATAATCATATGAGTAAATAGTTTGCGGGACTTTTTACTGTTAATGGACATTTTCATAAAATTTGCTGGGCTTTCGGGATACATTACCTTTTTCGGGAGTTTTATGAAATTTTCTGGACTTTCGGGATCTATGGAGACTTTTCTAATTTTTTTTTCAGGACTTTTCGTAACCTATTGGCAGTTATTAGAGTTTTCAGAATTTTTTGAAGTTCGATTGAGAAATATTAAGTAGCATTTATTAATATTTTTATGAAGTTTTCTAGACTTTGGGAATTGACACCTTTCTAAATTTATTCGGTACTTTCCGCAACCTACATATTGACGCTTAACAGAATTAAGTAATTTCGGAACTTTTTGGGGTTTTCCGGATTTATTGATATTTTTATAATTTTTTTCAGATCTTAGTGATCTACTGACTTCTATAGGTTCTTTCAGGACTATGGTTTAGTTTCTTTCAGGGTTATTGACATCGATTCGAATTTTTCGGCTTCCCAGACATTTTATGTATTATTCGGGATTTTTCGTACCTTTCGAAATTTTTCAAGATTTTCGTGACTTTTCGAAAAATTTCTAGACCTTTGGGACTGCTATTTTTATGAAATTTTCCAAACTTTCGTAGCCTATTGAGAGACCTATAAGATTTTCAATATATTTCCAAGGTTCCTTGGAATTTTTTGGTGTTTGGAGGATTAGAGAAATTTTGCGGTGTTCAAGTTTTATAGAAATTTTAACCATTTTTTCGTAACCAAATTTTTTTTTAATTCTGTTTAGAAAAATTTTAATTTTGATGAAAACTTGTTTCATTATTCGTTTTGTACAAAGTTTGAAATTTTAATTTATAATATTTTTATTATAGTATGGACATATTTTTTGACAAAAAATTAACGAAATACATTTATTCTAAAAACATTGCGAATATTGCAAAATAATCACTGTACAGACAATTGTTTGAGTCACTGTATGTAAATAACAAAGTAACAAAACCTACATTTTCAAGTTTTTGTTTACGGCCTCTTTGTTTATCTCAAGTAAGAGCAGCCCTATAAATTACTGTCTTCCTACGTTAAGACATCTCTTCTATGATTAATCACAGCTTTATGCGTATGTAACTGTCCTATTCGGTGTACTTGACTTACATATGAAATTTTGTTTTAAAAACCCTCCATCTGTAATCTCGGAGCAATTCTATTTTTTAGCTATGAAATCATCATCACCAACATCACTGATAACCTAACACCTACTAAAAATAATATGTAGCATAAATAGGCTCACAAAATCACTTAATTACTTACATACAGGAACAAACGTACACACCCACACATGCATACATACATCTAAGCTATGTAGAAGTACACAAATTATAATTAGTTGCAATATTTGCAAAGCTGCTGCTCCGTCCACCCTTTTACATTTTACGACATAAATCATTATACGGACAGACAGCGACTTGGCACACAACTAGACCTTCCGTTGCATGAGACCCTAAGGCGTTGGTTAGACGGAGGCGTGGAGGAGGACGGGTCGAGTAGTGGGAGGTTGGTGGATGCCAGCGCAATTGAAGTGCAATGAGTGCATATATCAGTGCGCCTCGCCATCATTGGCTCATTATCATCACATGCAGCGTTTCGATTTAGAATGCTTATTAGCTGCTAAAAGATAAAAGCAAAGCCAAGTGGCTGAGGCTAAGATGCGCGTTGTGTTTGAGTTGATGGGCTAAAAATGGCAAATGATCAAGTGATAAGAGCACTTCCGCTAAGATGAGCGTGGCGGTGGCGGACTTTTGTTGGGGCAAGTTCATGAACGTCCACACTTTAGTATGTATGTGTATTTGTATACATACATGCACGAGTGTGTGCCATAGCGCATTGCTGCATTTTTAATTATAACTGTTGATTGATAGTCATCAATAGAATGCCCAATGACGATTATAGTACATACATACATGCTTATGTATGTAGATGTGAAAAGGCATAGCGTGAACTGTGCAAGTTGTTGGCGTGAGTCAGTCCTACCCCAAAGAGCAAAAATGTAAGTACTGGTATACATATACTTATGTCTATATGTAACTGGTATACATATACTTATGTCTATATGTAATTGTTGTAAGCGTTAGCTGCAGCTTAATTAAACATTGAAATCGATATGGCATGACGTGTTGTAGGTTCACATGCTATTGTTCAAGTGCCTTATGAATGCCCATTAGGATGCGTCACAAAAAAAATATTTGCGGTTTTTCCACCAGAATTATAAAACTTATTATATTTTAAGACTTCCGAGCAATTGATCAAATGTTTTGCATTTTAAGGTTCTCAAAATTGGTATTATCTCCCCGAATACTCGTATAAGGTTGTCACCTATTCGAAATTATTTACTTACTAAATGAAGATGAATATATTGTTATCAAATGGAAAGTATTTTAAAAATCCCGAATTAATAAATATTTTTAATAGGGTTGCCACCTATTTTCCATCGTATATCTATTTAATTTTATTTTTTTTAGGCAATTAAGATACAATATTCTTTATTCTGGTTAAAAAAAAAGGTCTTGAACAATTCTTTGCCCATATACAAAGTGTTATCCCTTAGGATATTAGTGTAACATTGCCACTTATTTTCCATCCACAAAATTGAACTAAAATAACTTAATATGGATATCAAATAAAAGATAATTTTGAGGACTTTAATACAGAAATATGTTTGTTTAGGTTTGCCACGTTTGTTTAATTTGTAGCTTACTAATTTTACCGATCATTGTTTTATGTTGGTATGTATATATGTATGTACATACACAGTACACTTTAGGGATATTAATTTTTCGCTTTTCGTGATCCCGAGATTTTCGAGATGGCGTTGTCACTATCCCGGGATCTCGGGATTAGTCCTGGGATTTAGATATTCATTACTTTTCAACAACTTAAATCGAAAAAATGGCTTATATATTGTTTGAAAAGCTCTCCTACCATAAAATAAACAATAAATAAATGGGTTTGAAACCTAATTTTTTATTTAAAGTGACGATTTTTATTTTTTCTCTCTGACGTCAGCATTTATTTTATTTCACAGACATGATTAATTCCAAAAATTATTTAAAAAATTCAATGCAATGTAGAATCGAAATATGGGTACCAAATGAAAGAGAAAATTTCTTTAGAATTAAAAAAACTTAAATTTTTTTGGATTCACAAGGACGAATAGGTAATTTTATAAGCTAATAAAGATAGAAGGACGAAATTCGAGGATGTTATCGAGTTTACATAAGCCCTTAAGAAATCATTTTTTCAAAAATAAATATTGCAAAATTTCAAGGATAACATTTTAAAAGGACATAATCAATACTTACTCGTCCTTATGCACCCAAAAATTTAATCTGTTTAAATTCTACAGAATTTTCTCTTTAATTTGGTACTTATACTTTTTCTCTTAGCACATTTCACTGATTTTTTTAAATAATTTTTGAATCACTGACGTCAGAGTGAAAAACTAAAAACGCAATTTTACTATATTTGGCCCATGGTTTCGCGAATATATATTGATTTTTGTGTGCAAAATTTACTATCACACGGGGTTATATGTATATTAAGCTAGACATTTATAAAAAAATATTAACCATTAAATAAAAAAAAGAAATATAGCCAACACTGCTCAAGAAAAGCAGTTTCTATTATTGCCATCAGTGCAAATTACAAATCCCGAAAATACCGGGATTATTTGCCAAGAATCCCGGGATTTTTGTAACCTAAAATAGGTCGGGATCTCGGGATTAACATTCCTAGTACACACGCACTCAAAATAAGTATTTTCAACCTGCTCCATTTTTGCCACCTAATTTTGAATGCAAGATATTTATTTAATTTATTAGATTCAAAAAGAAATATATATATTTTTTTAATTCGCTTCCAAAGTGTATTAATTGTATAGAATTCTGAGGAACTGAGTAGGATGATATTTTTTTTATCAACATTGTTTTTTCACAGTTTATTATTTTAATTTTGTTTCATTGAATATTGAAGTACTTATTTAGCTTTGCGCATTGATCATTTTTTAATCGACATAATTTGTATAAAAAAGTAGTATTGTATAGGTGTAATGTTAAAAAAATATTTTTAAATTAAAGTTTTCGAAATTACTATATTTGATACCCAATCTGCAAATAAAAAAAATAGTTTTAGACAATTTTTTTTTCTAAAAATTCCCCTTAGATGATAAAAGAGTTTAAGCTTAAAAGGTCTGCATACAATTTTTTTTTAAATTGTATCAACAGAATCATAAAAAAGAGCTTTCTGGAGTTTTTTTTTTTTCAAATCGGTCTAGCTGAAATAATTCCTAATATTTTTCCGAAAAATTTTGGCGGTAGTATTAAAATATACTCAATAGATTTTATACCATGTTCTGACCGACAACGAAAACACTTTGAAAACGAGTTTTGGAATTGTGGGCTGAAGGCTGTTCACACCGGCTGTTAGTGTTTTCGTTGACATTTCTTACATCCTCGCATTGCAGTTTTGCTACACAAATACAAAACCAAAATACTTTTCCTTCAATTTCTTTTCATTAACAACCTCTTACTTTCATTCTTATTTTACTTTGGCCAGCCAATTAACAATAAATACGAAATAGCGTATTAAAGATGATAAAATATGACTTCCACTTCGATAAATAATCGAAAAAAACTAGCGAAGACACCGATTGGAACGAGTGGAACGTGAGTTTTCAAGTAGTTTTCAGCGAAAACTGGTTTTCGTTTGACAGATTTTACATGGACGAAAACACATGTTTTAGGTCGAAAACTAGTTTTTGCAACGAAAACATGTTTCGATGTCCGAAAACCGAAATTTTTTGGTGATGCACCTTAATGTACATATGTATGTATGCCTATTTGTGCATACATAGTGACCATTGTTTGTATGTAAGGAGCTGCAAGTGCGCCACTCTTACTATATTTGTTTAACTACTCGCCTTTGCTGCTATTTATTTACACACATTTTATTTGCACAGGCCTTGCAGCGCCCATTCCATTGACGCGCGCACTTGTTCCCTGCAAAAATCGTTGGACCATGTAGTCTATGTGGGGTATATTGGAGTACTTACAAAAGTGTTCCTCTGTCATGCTATAGCGGACAAATTCGTGTCTCTGCACCAGCTTACTGTTACCCGATCACTGCTCGTGTTTTAACGAAATGTGATTGAAGTTCAGCATTTGAAAGCACATTTGCATTTGCTGTAGCTGAACGTGTAAAGATGCTGGCTGTTAATTCTTAGTTCCCAGCATGTTCGGGTTCGAATGTCGTCAGAGGCAACATGCAATTTTTAATTTTTGTTTTTGGTTTTTATTAATTTCAAAAAAAGCACCTGTGAAGTGAAGAACAAAATCGTGTACAAATGAAAAAAATATAACAACAATGTCATTGGAGTATGTTGGGGTAGTTTTGTGCTACTCTGATGTAATGCAGAGATGGAGTATATGGTCCTGCCCTAGGACATCGCAATGTTAATTGGACCATATTTTTTATATGAATTGTGGTTAATTTTGGAGTACTCCTTGGTCCTTCGGGAGTACTCTTTACATGCATGCATGGAGTAGTCGCGATTTTTGCAGGGTTGGCGTCCATTGCCGGTGGTGTTATTGTAGCTGTTGCGTTTCTCAACAAATTGCAAGCTTTCAATATTTATTTGAAGAATTCCTCTTCAGCAAATCTGGCTGTCGTTATTCTTGGTTTTTTTGTTTACCCACTTCTTGTGTTCAATTTGTTGTAGATTTTTTTTTATTAAAAGTCCATCAATCATACAAGTATTGGATGATAATAAAAGCATATGGAACACCTGTTTAAACTCGTGGGGCAGTCGGTGCACAAATCAAATATATTATTATTATTTTATGGAAATAAAAGTCAAGCCTTTTTTTAGAGATTTGTGGAGGAAGACTACGTATTTTTTAAATAAACTCGATTCCTGCGCCACCTAGCACCTAAACCTTTTTTGTGCATATCTCTTTTAAGTGACTCATCATCATTTAGCTTTTTTCAGTTCCTGAATTCGATTTGGCATACTGGATGTGTATGTCTGTAAAAACTCAGGAGTTGTAGCGTCAAATACACCCTTAGTTTGCTTCCACAGCTCATTTACTCTATTGGGCGGACGTGAATATGTGATTCCGCAAACTCTTGATTAGTCGTCTAACAAGAGCTCTAGAGATGACCCATACAAATTTATTTGAATTTCCCAGAAACCAAGTCAGCAACTTAAATAATTTCGGCAGCACCTAAATTCCTCAATAATATTTACCAGTGTTCTACGAATCTTTTTGGAATTTCTCCTAAACTAAGTGGGCGCCTAAAATAACTTTGGTGACCCTCAATAGCACCTAATTCATCAATTTGTATCAATATTTAGAAAAGAGGTCCGTTAGCCGTGAAGGAAGTTGGGAAGTCTTAGGGAAGTCCCACTTTGAACAAGAGGCCTCCAAAAACTGAGTGTTCTGGTAATTTATGTAGTTCTTTAGTAAGAAGTGGGGTCTGTTACCTAGAGCAATGTTATGGTTATACACTTCTTTTCTCAGACCCTTTATCAGCTATTCATCTGTGTTGTGGTGGAGCTGCAGACTCGTTTCCCTACAACACCTGTGGCTGCTCTGGATGCACTGCTAAATCCATCACCACGTAACGTCTTCATCCGTCAAAAGCCTGTAGTCTTATTTATTCGAAAAGGTTGATTCAGTGTGGAGGGAAGCGGGAATTTCAAGAAGCATAGATCTAGATTTTAATGTCTTTTCAACGCTATAAAAAGGACGCCAGAAGTGCTTCTCCTAAATTTACACGAAAATGTTGAGATCTCTGGGGCTGAGTGCTGTCTCAACCCCAATACTAATCCCTGTCTTACACATTGTAGAAGCTTTACTGATGGCTCCACAACTGATATGGAGTCAAGAAAGACATATGTATGTACTATATATTAGATAAAATGCCACGGTGTTTCATCCAAGGTGTTTTGCCATCCTCAAGACTTTTTACCATGTACTTAAATATAGTTGGAGATGTAGGCGTTTACGTGCCTGAAATGGCATCCAAGCCGCGGCTAAAACATTTACTAGCGCTCCAATTTCTTCCAAACTAGTTCGGCAATGCTGGTCCATATGTACTAAACTATTAAGGTAAACGCAACGAAATTGTTTTACTCTTCGTGCCAGCTCACTTGGTAAATACCAGCTGGTAATGAGACGTCTAGCTAGAATGTTACAGCACTCTCACCCCCAGCCATCGAAGCCACCGTCAGAGAGTGGATGACTATTTTACTCAGCAATGACTGCGCGGGTGCGAAGGGCTGTAGATGCTCCTTTTAGGTATTTTCTTTCATTGAGAAGATGAGACTGCAAACAACTTTTGGGACTGTTTACTGGTCACTTTACGTGGCACAAACACCTCACTCTCATCGGCATCCTTGACATCCCTATTTGCACATCCTGTCTTTAAGAGGATGAGACGGCGGAACACTTTGTGTGCTCCTGCGCCGCCCTTGCAAGGATTCGGTATAAGTATTATGACAGCAATTTGTTTAGGCACCTAAGCCCTTTAATACCCAAAAATCTTCACAGCGTGCTCATCGGTAAGACTTATTGACTATAGACTGTGAGGAGGAAAGAAAAGAAAAGACATTTACTTCTCGATAAAAAAAAAAACGTCATCTCTCTCTACGCGGACGACTCCAAGATGCGCTGCAGTGTCGATACTTATTTCCGAAGGAATACTTATAGTGTCGCTCAGTCACTAGCTTTAGAAACCAAACAAGCTTCTTCGACAATACTCTGTATATACGAGGAATATGTTTCATCAGAAACCAATAATTCTGTCTGGGTTCTTGGGTATAAGAAAATCAATGACAGAACAGACGAACTGACTGAGACAGGTGAACTTTTTGGCTAAACGCATAATAATAATACTCAGAAAAATTCAAATATGGGAAACAAACAAGTAATTTTTAAGCAAAAAAAAAAATCGGTTTCAATGCTCATATACAAATTTAGGATTACCGTTAGTTTCTTCATGATCCACTGATCGGATCCAAGCCAAATTAGTATGGGGCCACCACTTTTTCCAATAAAAAAAGAGACATCTAAAACGGATCTCTAGTCCAAAGTCCACATAAAAATACGACGAATGGTTAACCTCGTTCTTTTTTTTAAATCGGTTAAATAGCAAAACAGCTTTGGCCTAATTTCTGCAGCACATAGAACATGTGCTTCGATTAGTCTGGGCTCAAATGTGCATGTAAAGATCAAACGGGAACAACTAAGGACCGGTTGTTGAATGTCCGGTTAACACAAATCGGAGGTAGAAGCCAAGAAGTCGAAAACGTCGATAATGATGTTTAACTGGGAGGTCGTGATAATCTGATATTGAACAACCGGCCATAAGCATGCTTGAGCGCTCGCGGAATCTACACTGCTTTACCGGCCTATGCTAATGCATATGCACATACGTCTCCAAACCTTTTCATCATTGCGCAATTAGAATTATCAACTACATATCATCTCTGTAATTCTCAACAAGATTTTCCAAAGAAATTACACACAGCTTCAGAGCTTAGAAGATACAAGTTCTTAAATTTAAGTTTTAATAGATCTCCCAAGAATTTTCACACGACTGTACCCATTTCAGGCATCGTCTTTCGTTTGCTCTGACATTGTTTTGTTTCGGGCCTTCAACGACAATGGGCCACAAATATGCATAGAACAAAGTAACTGTGGGCCCCCCGTCAGCCGCTTCCCCTCCCCGCGAGCAACAAAAAGGAAATTGTGAATGGCTGCAACGAACGCTTGTTCCCTCGCCGCACAGTGGGATTTTGGCGGGAAAAAAATCAGTTTTTCGAGCATTCAATTCTTATATTTGGATTGCTTATATTATAAAGCAATATTTGAATAAGAAAAACTCATCATAACTTTTTACGAAATTGATAATTTCTGAACAATATGCTCATCGCTCTGCTTTTTATAGCCTTTTTATGGCATTTTTAAAAGAGAAATCGATTAAGCGGTGACTGTCTGTCCGTCCGTCCGTCTATGCACATGATAGCTCTAGTAAAAATTTAGATATCTTAACAAAACTCGGTGTGTATGTATACTTCTTTTCAGCATAGGACGGATGGTATTGAAAATGGGCAAAATCGGACAATAACCACGCCTACCTCCCATATAACGGTAGTTTTCAAAAATACGAAATTGATATTTGCATACAATGATTTTTTGACGAAAAATAAGAATATTATAAATTTTTGGAAAATGGGCGTAGCCACGCCAACTTATGATTACATGTTATATCTTCCAAACTTGGTTGGACTTGGTACAGGATACCAAAAGGCTGAAAATTCTTAAAATCCGACAATAACCACGCCCACATCCGATATAACGGTAATTTAGAGAAATACGAAATCTTCGATAAATCAATAAGTAGGGAAGCTAATTTATTAAAAATAGATTTTCATATAACGGTGAATTTCTGAAATGCTTGAAGTTTCGATATTTCGAAATTTAAGGACGCTAATTTACTCAAAATTGATACTACAAACAATCCCTTGAAAATAAGTAAAATTTTGGAAACTATATAAGTTTATCTCATTATGTCTAACTGCATCGAAGATGAAATAGGGGTGAAAACACCCCTGCTTACCATGCAGCGGTAGTTTTCGGAAAGTTGAAAAAACTATATTTAATACTTTTGCCGGGTATTTAAGGATCGACTCCGCTCGAACTTAGACTTTTTACTTGTTGAGGTTAGGTTTGTAAGGGAAGTATAAAGCATACCATAAAACAAACCGACTGCTTACGTCAATTTTTTCGGAGTTCACATACAACATTATTACTAACATATGGACGAAATTTCGAAGTCATATATTCGTTGGTGCGCTTTTTATGCTATTTTAAGGCATTTTTGAGGTCAGGTTTGTACAGGAGGTATGCTTTAAAATAAATCGGTTAGGTTCATATGGGAGGATGCCAATTTTTCGTTTTTTTTTCTTGATTTATGTCCATAAATGTTGCATTCGGAAAATTGAGGTTCTAGGCCGATTCCCAATGCATATTAAAAAAAAAAATGTATGGGTCAATACCACTGTGCACCGTGCCTGCGCTTGTGTGTACTTGTATGTTATTGCATGTAGTGGTTGTTGTGCAGTTGCCGGTGGCATCTGTTCGACAATCGTTGTTTCAAAATAAATTTACTTTGCCTGTTTGCTTTCATCGTTCACCGTTGCTGGGTTCATTGAATATTGTACGATTTTCTTCCTTGTATTCTGGCTACGCTTTGTGCTGCCATGCGATGCATTTCATGTAGAGTATTTTTATACCCGAGCGCACTTGTGCACAAGGGTATTATAACTTTGTTCACATAACGGTTGTTTGTAACAGGCAAAACGAATGGGGATAGATATAGACAAATGTATACATAAATGATCAGAATGAAAAGAGAAATCGATTAAGCGGTGACTGTCTGTCCGTCCGTCCGTCCGTCCGTCCGTCCGTCCGTCCGTCCGTCCGTC
>NW_023458560.1:41395295-41396344 GCF_013731165.1 Rhagoletis pomonella
GTCCGTCCGTCCGTCCGTCCGTCCGTCCGTCCGTCCGTCCGTCCGTCCGTCTGTGCACACGATAACTCGAGTAAAAATTGAGATATCTTAACGGAACTTGGTACGTGAACTTCTTTTGGGCGTGGGACGGATGGTATTGAAAATGGGCGAAATTGGATAATAACCACGCCTACCTCCCATATAACGGTAATTTTAAGAAATACGAAAACTGCGATATTTTAGTAACTACTGAAGATAATTCACTCAAAATTGATACTTACAATGAGTTTCAGACGGAAAACATGAATATTATAAATTTTTGGAAAATGGGCGTAGCCACGCCCACTTATGGTTACATGTGTATATCTTGGTAACCGCTGCACCAATTTCTTCCAAGCTTGGCACAGTTGTTGGCCTTAGTACAACATACTAAATGGATGAAAATTTTAAAAATCGGACTATAACCACGCCTACCTCCCATATAACGGTAATTTTCAGAAAAACGAAAACTGCGATATTTTAGTAACTACTGAAGATAATTCACTCAAAATTGATATTTGCAATGAGTTTTAGACGAAAAATAAGAATATTACAAAATTTTGGCAAATGGGCGTAGCCACGCCCACTTATGGTTACATGTGTATATCTTGGTAACCGCTACACAAATTTCTTCCAAACTTGGCACAGTTGTTGGCTTTGATACAGCATACCAAATGGCCGAAAATTTTTAAAATCGGACAATAACCACGCCCACATCCCATATAACGGTAATTTCGAGAAATACAAAATCCTCGATAAATCAGTAAATATTGAAGCTAATTTATTCAAAATTGATGATTGCAACAATTCTTTGCCAAGAAATACGTTTATGACAAAATTTTGGAAAATGGGCGTAGCACTGCCCACTTGTGATCACATATATGTATCTCGCTAACCGTTCTAGCAATTTGTACCAAACTCGGTATGGTTATTGTGCTTGCCACATAAAAGCAAACCGTTGAAAATTGTTGAAATCGGACTAAAATTGAGGCCGCTTTTCATATAACGGTAAATTTCAGATATGCTTGAAA
>NW_023458560.1:41396444-41397028 GCF_013731165.1 Rhagoletis pomonella
ATTGAGGCCGCTTTTCATATAACGGTAAATTTCAGATATGCTTGAAACTTCAATATTTCGAAATTTAAGGACGCTAATTTACTTAAAATGTATACACCCCGGCTTATCATGTAGCGGTAGCTTTCGGAAAGGTGGAAAACATATATTTAATACTTGCGCCGGGTATTTAATGTTCGGCTCCGCCCGAACTTAGACTTTCTTACTTGTTTATCTATGTGTTCATGTCGAGTAGCAGCGTCGTTCGCCGTTTGCGCTGAGATAAAGCCAAAAAAAAGTTCACAAAAAAACGAAAGCTTGCCATCTGTAAAGGCCAAGGATTCGTGCAACTGACCCAGTTATTTGTATCAGCATTCGACATGGACCAAAAAGACTTTCCAAACGTTTTGCGGTTACTTATTACATTTAGAGTGGTTGCACTTTATTAATTGGCTCCAATTAGGAAATTAAATAGAAGTGTGCTGCATTTAAAATGTGTATTATGTAGAAGAATCAATTTCTTTTGGGCTAAAAAATATAAAATACCTAGAAATTCTTCCTCACATTTTCCGTATAAGTATGTAGTAGCTGTTCAAATGCTTGTGCAG
>NW_023458560.1:41397128-41405121 GCF_013731165.1 Rhagoletis pomonella
TATCCTCATCCTCCTCTTTGTCTTTACTTTCATGTTCATCGTTTTTTTGAGCTACATATTCCCCTTCACATTTGCCTTTATATATATAAGTAAAGTGTTTAAATTTACCTTGGTCTTCATTTTTGCCTTTATCTTTACGCATCTTTGTTTTTGTTTTTATTTTTACCTTTGCCTTTATCATTTTCTTCATTTATGTACGTAGTCACCTTTACTTTCATTCTTGTATTGGTCTGTTTCTAAGTGTTAATCTTTAACCTTTTATTAGCAAATCTTTGTTAAATTAATACCATATGCATACACACAAGAAGCACTTGTTTCAGCCCCAACCATTTCCGTTGCACCATTTCCGTTGCATCACTTCCGTTGCATAATTTCCGTTGCAACATTTCCGTGTGCAATTTCCGCTGAATTTGCCAATTTACTCCCAACCAACCGACCGCCGCTAAAGAAGTTTCACTTCAAAAATATATACGAATAGTTTTCTCTTTAAGACAATACAATCTAATAGATAACTAAAAGAAAATTAAATAAAAAAAAAAAAATATTTAAATAGAAAAAATAATAGGGATCGAACCCGTATATCTCGAATGGCACACCAGTGCTTTGCACATTTGACTATTTCGACTCTTGGAACGGCGCAAGCAACAATGATATATGTACAAGTGCTTTCTGGCAAAAGAGCTTTTCACCACTAGTGGTAAATGAGAGGGCTTTTTTTTAAGACTTTTTACTCTCTTAGCCAGAATTGTCCTGTTAAATTTAGCTTGTGAGCCGTGAGATCTCAAATATGCTATTAGTTGTTCGTTATACCGGTTTCTTTTCTTAACGAAAATGTTGCCTCAATATGTGGAAACATTATGTAAATATTCCCCTGCTCCTAGTAAAAAGGTTGCATTTTACGTATCATAAAACAACGAAAAAATGCGATCTTGAAAATGCATGATCCCACTAACTTATTCGCAAATTACACTGTGCGATAATTTTATAACATTTAAAACCAGCGTGGAGTTTGCTAATATTTTCTGAAAGTATACATATCCAATAATAAAACGCTCGTTGGATTTGCAAAACTTAACTCATATTTTTGTTGTATGGCCTACTTAAGTTTTCATGTCTCGTCCTATCAGTGGCGGATCCAGCGGGGGGTTTTGGGTGTTAAAATACGTGTCAGTCAGTGGCGGACCCACGGGAGTGTTTTAATATGGCGCATATGTATGTATAATATGGCGTCTATGTACTAAAACACCCCTCGTGGGTCCGCCACTGACTGACACGTAGTTTAACACCCAAAACCCCCTCGCTGGATCCGCCACTGCGTCCTATATATATTTTACTTTTGGGATAAAATTTTATTTATAGGAAGAGCTTTTGACTAGCAAGTCGGCCTGCTACATAACTACATAGATGCATACATACTCACTCACATACTACACACCATGTACTACTTGCCTCGTAAAGTGTTCAAGTCTACTTATAGTCTATAGACGCCATAAAATTTATTAAAAATTTATAGAATTATAAATTGAATGAAAACTTGACCCGACCGGATTGCCAACATTATTTTTTCTCACTGCGTAACATAAAAATACAACAGACTGACAGTTTCTGTGTGTGTGTTAGTACTAAATAAAATAAAAAACTACAATTTATTTGAAAAACGCAAAACTTGAAAATGATGACTAAACCACCTAAAAAATATAAAAAGAGTTGTTTTTATAGTACACTGCCGGAACAAAGTATTGGCTCAGCAAATTTTTCACAATATATGCAGCAATTTTCATTCTAATATTTTTCCGCTAATTTCGTATAAAAATATGGTTCGTTCTACAACAAAAAGCGTAAAAATATAATTCCTACACTTTGTGCGAAACTCGCGAAAATTAAGCAAATTTTCATGAAAATTTTCAACTTTTTAATCAGATTTTTTAGAATTTTTTTGAGTATGCAGATTTGTAGCCCAATCAATTTTATTATAATAAAGTGCAAGTTTTAAGTAGTTAGGAATTACCGTTGATTTTTGGCATTTTTTTCACGCAGTCTCTTCCATAAAAATTTTTTTTTTCGAAAATACTTGATATGGAAAAAATGCAAAACACCTTCAACAAAACAAAATTCTCAAAATCGAACGCGATTTTTGACTAACTCCGAACTTGCATTTTCTTACAAGAATTTATTGGGCTGCAAAACTGCATACTCAAAAAATTCTAAAAAATCTGATAAAAAGTTGAAAATTTTTATGAAAATTTGCTGAATTTTCGCGACTTTTTCACAAAGTTTAGGAACTATATTTTTATGTTTTTTGTTGTTTAATGAACCATATTTTTATACAAAATTTTGAAAAATTTGCTGTGCCAATACTTTGTTCCCTCAGTGTATGTACATACTGCTTGTATGTACGTGTTCATATTTATTTCCTCTCAACTAGTGGGTCATTAGAAACATCAAGTTTATTCACTAGCCGGCATTTATAAATTTTTTTTTGTTCCGCTGGGCAGAGTGTGTGAGTTAAAGATTTATAATTTTCTTTGCATAAATTTGTGACAATTTTATTTGTCTTTGCTCTTTAATTTGCTTAGCTTCTACCTCGAAATAAATTTTTTTTTAATATTTTAGTTTTGCGTCAAATTCACGCCGGCGTGGGTTGTCTGCTTTTGTATTCATTTCGAGCTTTTTTGACACATTGTCACACTATTAGCGCTAGAATTTTAAATTTATTACAATTTAATTTTAAAATTCCCTGTCCCTATTTATGTATGTAATTGCACTAAATTTCTTTCGTTTTTGTTTTTCCTCGTGAGCTCTGAGTGTGCTGCTCCATTTGAACTCTTTAATTATTACAGTTTGAGCGTCATATAGCTTAAATTAGAAACTACTACAAACTTCTACTTTGCTTTCGTTTTAGAGCAACTTACTAGATACTCTGCTACGCTGTTTTTTCATAGACACATATTTTCTTATTTAAATTTTTTATTTTTTTTTTCCAATTTGCTTCTGCCGAATTTTTGCGGCTAAGCTTTTCTCTTTCTATGCGTAACTTCATCTTCATCTCTTAGATTTTCGCTTTGTTACTTATTTATAAATTCGTATTTTATGTGCATAAATCGATTGGAGCAGCCTTTCAAGTGCTCTTTGTGAAATCTAGACGCACTTTGTGCTTGCGTTTGTGGCTTACACTTACTCATTTTTGCGATCGGATTATAGAGATTTATTCAAGAAAATATTTGTGATTTGTGTGATTGAAAAGCTGCTGGTTTACTGCCTGTTTACTTAAGTCTGTGGACAAACACTTTTTTGAAAGTCATACAGGCTACATACACTGCCGGCAAAACGTATTGGCACAGCAGCTTTTTTACAATATATGCAACAATTTTTATTGTTATATTTTCCCGACAATGTTTTATAAAAATATTATTCATTCCACACCAAAAAAATTAAAAGTATAATTCCTTTGTGCAAAACTCGCGAAAATTCAGCAAGTTTTCAACTTTTTAATAAACTTTTTTCCGAATCTTTTTGAATATGCAGATTTTAGCCCAATCAATTTTATTGTAATAAAGTAGAAGTTCTAAGTAGCTACGAGTTACCGTTTATTTGACAATTTTTTTTCACGGACTCTTCCATAAAAAAAAAATGTTCGAAAATACTTTAAATGGAAAAAATGCAAAACACCTTCAACAAAAAACAATTCTCAAAAATCAGTGCGATTTTTGACTAACTCCCATTACAGCCCATTAAATTCTAGTATCAAACCCCGAAAACGTAGCCTCCAAAAAAGAAATTCTCAAAAATCAACGCGATTTTTTACCCGTTTGAAACTTGCACTTCATTAGACTAAAATTATATGGGCATAAAACTGCATACTTTTTTTTGTTTTGTTTAAAATTCGAAATAAAAAATTGAAATTTGTTGAATTTTCCTAAATTTGGTATAAAATTTGAGACTGTGAATTACACGGTTTTGGTTAAAGCTTAGACCATACTTGAATATAAAAAAAAAAAAAAAAAAAAATTAGCTCGAAAAACGTTACGAATATTTGAAGAAAATCAACACGTGGTCATTTGTTTGAGTAACTGTATGTATATACACAGGGCACCGGCGAATAACTGTTACCCAGGTTTTTGAAAAATAAAAGGGACATTTATAGGTTTTGCGATAAAAGCATTTTATTGATAATTTTTCACAGATTTTATTTTAATTTTTTTAATAAGTTTTTAAATTTTAACTTTTATTTGCGTCTACCAGCGGTTAACACTTTGAGAGAAAAGCGCAAGCGGCACTCAAGTCTTCGTCTCAGTAATCGAATAGACTCGGAACTGGTAACTAGGAGGGCCATTCATTCGACCAACCCTATACAGTTTTTCTTTTTTGTCTTTTCTTTATACAAAATCTAAGAAAAAATACATATGAAAAAGACTTGTGTGCCGCATGTACTTAACTCCCAACGTTTACACTGCTGGCAAAAGAAATAACTCCACAATAAATTTAGACATTCGGGGGGGCGGTGGTCGATTTTTCTTTTCTTACTAACTTGTCTTAATTTTGTTTTTATTAATTGTTTATATTTGTCTTTGCCTTTTATTGCGTCTTTTCCTGAGTCTCTATCGTTATAATTATCTTTGTCTTTACGGCGTTCCACGCAGTCGTACGTTTTTTGTCCATGCATTCGCCATATGCCCATACCACCGTCACCGTGGCGTTAAAGAGAGTTTTTCTATTCTATTTCTGCACTTGTCGAACCCAAAGCCAGTTTGTCATTATGACCATTACTGTCCTGTTTGGAGTTAGAGACACTGCCGACTCGTCTGTTTTACATAGTCGAAGCATGGGTCTCGGATTAGAAAATGTTGTAGTAGTCCCCAAGTGATATGGTTGGTCTTGCCTATGCTTTGGGCTAAATACAACAGCTCACACTTCATTACCAATTTCAGATGCATCCGCAAAGGTATATATTGTAAGCATGGGGATTGGTACAGCCTCCCTTCATCCACTCGTATTGTTCTATTATGACGCTAGTTTGCAGAAGAAGGACATGATTATAAGGACTTAACTCGTCGTCCTAATCCAACGTTGGCTCTACTTCACAAATACATAAAATAGCGCGCCCTAGGAACGTCAATCGTAAGGCATTTCAAGTTACGTACTTGATTTAGTTTGCGAATTGGGATTCCTTTTAAATTTTTATGTAACTCAATGCCACACAATTTTAGTCCCATAGATGTCCTTCAGAAAAGTTAATATTTTATAACTGCTAACCACCTACATGAACATCTAGTAAGTATGTACATGCATGTCCAAATCGCACATGATCTGCAAAAGTGACATAACTCAAAATTTGGCATTTTTGAAACCATGCACTAAAAACGCACAAAGAGCTTTTATTTACTTTTACCTAAGCTGAAGTCCCCATTCCCCATATGATTAGCATCTGCTAAGAATTAATTCTTCGCATTTTCTGACGGACGTACGTGTTATTTTGAGTTGTGTCACTTTTGAAGATCGAGTGCGATATATGTGTATCTATACATACATGCATATAGATTTATAGTTCCATTACTTTCACCACCAACAATTAAGTAATACAAATTGAAAACTTTACTCTATTCAACTACCATATTTTAATAGTCCAACACCCCCTCCTGCCTACTCACTTGCGGCGCATCGTTAACAAAAACCGAAACCTTACCTCAGCTACCTTGGTGTATGCCTGTGTCTAATCGTATGAGCTTATAAAAAAATTTTGTTGCTACTTCTTTGGGCACCGCCTTGTTGCTCTTGCGTCTGGTTTCTACTTTTAGCACAAATCAAATAGCAATAGCAAACAATAAGTAATGCTCGTACGACAAAATCTATTTGTAAATTTAGTGCCTGATTTTATTTGTATCATCTATTTTTGCTCTGAATACTTTTTTCTATTTTACTTGAATTCTATCAACGAAATGACGCTCGGTTGCGTACATACATATGTATGTATGTAGTTTGAAAAGTACATTAAATTTGATTTAGTGCAACGGAAACTTGTCACAGCCAAAATAAGCAACACAAAATCACAAATTTTACATTTGTATGTACAAAGCATCCTCAAGTAAAAATCAACAATGTACATATTTCTTTTCACTTGGTTGCCTCTTTAGCTACTTTTTCCGCATGCTTTTCTAGATTCTGTGATAGGTTGAATAATTTTTATTCTCAACTTAAATTGTTGAAATCAAAACACAATTAAGTTTTTTTAAAGTTATTCACTAATGTTACAAAGTGAGAGAGTGAGTGAATATGTTTATTGCTCTTTCACGCCAATGCGGCTGGCCGTATTTCAATGAAATTTGGAACACAGATAGGCTATAACCTGGATTAAGATAAAGGATATTTTTTGGAAAGAGTTATCCCGTTTTTCGAAAGTAACATCAATTAATTAATAAGTTAAATAAAATATTACGAAAGGGGTTTTAAACGATTAATTTCGAAAATTTTTCTTAAGAGGGTTGCCACCTTTTCAAAAAGTTAAAATCAATTTCATTAACAAGTTGAACGAAATATTTTGATATGGGTATCAAAGGAGGGAGGTTTAAGAGAGATTTATTTAAAAAATATTTTTGAAAGTAGCTGCCACCTGTTTAGAAGTTCACAATAAATTTTTTTAACAAGTTCAATAAAATATTTTAATGTACAGTTATAAAACGAGAAGGCGTATACGAAATCTGCATCTATCCATTTCGAATATATTTTTAACCAGGGTTGCCACCTGTTTAGGATTTCAATTGACAAGTGTGTGATGAGTGTGTGAGTATGTTTGTAGGTCTTTCTTTTCCTGGTCGTATGGCCAAGGTTAACAAATATCATATTTTTGAAGAAAGATGCCACCTGCTTAAAAAGTTAAGTTATACTTTCAGTTGTAATTTAGTCGAAATTTTACAATATGGCTGCTAATCGATTAGGATGTAAAAAGCTTTTTTTACGAAAACCTTTTTAGGGGAGCTGCCACCTATTTATAAAGTCAAATTCAATTTTAATATTAAGTTAAACGAACTATTACAATTAGGGGATTCACAAGACGTGTTAACCGTCGTAAAATCTTAAGCTTAACATTTTTTTTTATGTAAAATAACAGTTAAAATGGTTCTAGGGGGGCTAATTATATATTTTTTTATCGAATTAAAAACATTTCGGTGTAGTTAGAAATCCTCTAAAAGCATTTTATCCGTTATTTTATATATAAAAAATAGGCTTAAGATTTTACGACGTTAACGCGTCTTGTGAATCCCCTAAATATGTTTGACAGACGAAAGTGGCATAAGAAAGCGTTGTTGCGAAAGTATTTTGAAGAGTGTTGACACCTGCATAAAAGTCAGATCACATATTTAATAACTTAAATAAAGTATTAGAATATTGGGAACAAACGAATGAAGTTTAAGAAAGCTTTATTTAAAAAATACGTTAAAGGGGGTTGCCACATGATAAAAGTCAAATCACATACATATTTAATAAATTATATAAAGTATTGCAATCCGGGTGGCAAACGACGGTTTGAAAAATCTTTATTTTAAAAATATTCTTAAGTGGGTTGCCACCTGTTTAAAAGTCGAATCTCACATTTGATAACTTAAATGAATTATTACAATATGGTTGGCAATCAAATGAGGAATAATAAAGCTTTGTTTAAAAAATGTTTTTATAGAGCGTTGCCACCTGTTGGAGAGTTTTGAAATTTTATAATTTTTTTTATGAAATATTTCAATATGGATATTAAAAAAGCTTTATTACGAAAACGGTTTTGAAGAGGGTGTCACCTGTTTAAAAAACAAATTCAATTAAAATTGACATTAACAGCACACATTTTTTACCTTTACCAAATTTTAATCTATTTCTTTTGTTTGTGCTAAATAAATGAAATATAAGAATAAGATATTGATAAAAAGGTTGGACTTTCATTCAGACCACCAATTTTTTTTTAATGTAAATATGTACATATGTATGTAGATATATAGTATAAAGACTA
>NW_023458560.1:41405131-41421880 GCF_013731165.1 Rhagoletis pomonella
ATGCCGGCATAAAGTATTGGCACGCTTCGCCAATTTTTTATAAAAATTTGGTTCAAAACATGGTTGTGCAACAGTCGGAAAAATTCAATAAATTTTCATGCAAATTTTCAATTTTTAAATCAGATTTTTTTAAATTTTTTTTGAGTGTGCAGATTCGTAACCCAATAAGTTTTAATATAGTGCAAATTTGAAGTAGCTAGGACTTACCGTTAATTTTTGACAATTTTTTTCACGCAGTTTCTTCCATGCAAAAAAAATCGAAAATAATATGTATGGAAAAAATGCAAAACACCTTCAACAAAAAAAAAAAGCTCAAAAATCAACGCGCTTTTTTACTAACTTCAAACTTACATTTTTTATACTAGAACTTAATGGGCTACAAAACTGCATACTCAAGAAAATTACAACAATCGTTTTAAAAAGTTTAAAATTTCCATGAAATTTTATTAAATTTTCGCGGGTTTTGCACAATATTTAGAAACTATATTGTTATGTTTTTTGTTGTAGAACGAACCATATTTTTATAAAAACTTAGCGGAAAAATATTATTATTTCATTCAAGTATCACGAGGTTAATGACCTCAAATTTAGTGCATATAATAAATACATTTGTGTATGCATTGTTTCAATTTTTATAAAATCAAGAAAAAGGAAAAATTCAAAACAAAAACAATTTTAATTTTGAACATTCGATGCGCTGAAGTGAGACCAATCTGTAGTCAAAGTCTCTGCCACTCTCATCCGGAATACAGTTTACTGCAGTATCACCAAGACCTGCTACCCATATGTAAGTCTAACTAGGAAATATTCAGACTCAACTAAAAGAGAAGAAGGTATTCCACTACCTTCTTTGGTAGTATCGTGAGCGAACTCAAAGCTCTTATTTACGCTGGGCTATCAGTGTACTACGTAGTAGATAGCTATTTATTTACCTTCGTATCCGCCATTACGCATATTAGCGGCCAATCGACCGCTTTCTTAATTACAGCTAAGTACTTATGAAGCCCACATTTAAAACTGCTTAGTTCTTTGCAAAATACAGCTCCATCCGTGTAAAAAGTTTGCCGGTGTCTCCCGCCAACCACTGCTTCTCATCCACTCAGCCCTAGATTCACAAGTAGCACAAAAGTCAAATATACACCAAAATATTTTGTGTATTTTTTACATCGGCGTGATATACATTTTCAATATAAAAAATATGCCATTTCTAAGCGCAGTTTTTGAACAGTTTATTTCGATTCAGTGTAAAGGTTATACCGCTTTTTCGTGCATTATTTACACCTACCGTAAATTTTTTTTACTGATTTTCGGCATATATATTATGCTAGTGGTATACAAGTTTTCTTATTTCTAGAACATAATATAAACTCCGTTGGTGTAAAATACGTATTGGTATTGGCTCAAATCATACACCATAATGGTAAAGAATTTACACCATATTCTAGCATAAATATATTTTCATGAGTGTGAAGAGTACAAAACGATTCGAGGAATAAAATTTACTACTAATCAAATTTAAAATTAACTCAGACATAAAATTTACACCGAAGCTCTTTTTTAATCTGCGCGACTTGGAATTCTTTTTATAAATCTCAGCATTCCTTTTCGTAATATGCAGGCAAGAAAATCGCGAATATATATGAATGTGAGTTCCTAATTTAAAAACGAGGTACATTCTGTCGAGTGAATTTCGGTACTACCCCCTCTAAAACTCGAGCGCCTCAAAATTTATAAGGATTTGAAGATTTTTAAATAAATCTGGGAAAACTTATATTTTGAAAGCAATGAATTTTTCGCCATTATTAAATTTTTAAGAGATGCGCTGTTTAAAAAAGGTTCGAAAATACACATAAAGTGGCATAGTTGAGCCAATGTACATAATGGAATTGTTAAATTAGTTAAATAATAGTCATACAGCTTTAATATGGCGTCCAGCTGAGTTTCAGTATTAGGCTAAGTTTACAACCAAACGTATTAGCGTAGCGAGAATACATAAAAATCGCTTCTAACCAACATTTACACAGTCTTTAGTGTTTATCGCTGTGCAAGCAAATAAAAATTATGCAGTTTGTTAAAAAAAGCTTTTCTCATACTTAAAGCCCAAATAAATAAAAAATATACATATGTACATATTTATATAATAAATTAAACATCTCTTCTACTGCTATTATATGCAATACAATATGCTTAATTTTCGGTATAAATTGTCAAAGGGTTGTGGAAACAAAAAAAATATATTAGGGGAATCCCTACGTAGCAATGTATCACACGTTTTGTTGCTTTCCCAACAACAAAATATGTGCTAGATTGGTACGTAGCAACTTTAAATCTAAAATGCTACTCATCGTAAACTTCCCTATTATAAAAAATTAGTCTTGTATATTTTTGCTGCAATTTAAACACTAGCTACTTTTTAATCGCCAGCGATTATGCTGGCAAAGAAGTTTCTTTGGATTGAGCGATTTCCATTGCATCGCGTAACGTTATTACTCTAGGTTGTGAACTTAGCCTTACTTTTATAATACTTTGAAAATATGGTCGTCGTTGAAAACTTACACCGATTCTTGAGTTTGGTACAAAAATATTTACCAAGCCAAGAACGGTGTATTTATTTTGCCCTAGACACAATTCAGTTTGAGAATTTGGTATAAAAAATGTTTCTTGCCAAATGAAGACAGTTGACAGAAGTTTAAGCGCCTACCACACGTCCATTATTCGAACGCAAACGCGAACGTATACATTTCAACATGTTTTGTTAACGTTCGCGTACGAACAGAAGAAATCAAATCAGCGTTCGCCTATGTTATGTAGAAAAAATTCTCGCTGTTGTTCGTACTCATATATACTATGCAACTTATAGCTGCATTTGTGAAGGCATGATGTTGAATCATTAGTACCCAAACAAACTTTAAGCGTGTAGGGGTGCCTTATTGATGCATATTTCACCACTGGTGTATTAAATATACCAACCAGTGGTAGCACTCGACAATATTTTTAGGAACAAAAAATCCTACCAAATCAGTTTCCAAACTACCAATTTTTTTTAATCATCAGATATTGATATTTTATTTCGTTTCTGATTTTACTTCAAGCAAAAGTATGAATCTTTGAGATTAATTCAATTTATATCAATTATTTTATGTCTGAAATGTAAAAAAAAATACAATCGATATAAACATTTTATATTTGGTAACAAAAAAGATGTATTACTGTGCTCACGCAATTTTATTTTTATTTATTTGTTTTCATTTAACCATGATGCAATAAAATTACGGAATGTCAGCAACATAATCTTAATATTTCGGTACGACTTTTAGGCCATTTTAGCACGCCTTCAGTACGCTTTTCTACTTTCACATCACCATTGTATTACCGCCATTCGACAAAATTTATTTAAAATTTTTACAAATGTTCTAATAAACGAATACTATGCAACAACAGCTCAATGCATTTTTGACATTTCGAATAGGATTTATTTTCTATTATAACTTCAAAACTTTGATAGGATTGCAAAACATCTTTAAAATTTGGAATCGGAAATCCAAATCGATGAGAAATCAATTTCGAACGAAACCAGAACAGCCCTGAAATGAAACTACCAATTTATCAAAACGGCAACACTGATAGCAGCTCTACTTGTGGTATGTATAATAAGCTCATATTAAAACAGGCAGTGTATTATGTACACACACACTAGCTTTGTTTCTTTACTTTCCTAGTAGATCATGATCAGGAAGAAGAATGGGAAGAATTACAGAATTACGCTCACAGCGAGTGAAATATAGAAAAAGTCAAGAAACGCAAACTAGCAGAAACTAGCTAGTAAACACCTGACCGATGCTTTTGACAACTGAACATATGTATTTGCTGCGAATTTTTAATCACATTTTATGTTTAAAAATTGTTCACAAATACTCAGGTTTTGCCACACTTTATCAAATTTAATAAATCGCCCATTTTTATCAAAAAATACAAAAATATGTAAAAGAAGCAAATCAAAGTAGCAGTGAAAATTATGTGTTTCTTGTAATTTGCTTTCGTAATTTTTTTCTTATATTCGGCTAACACTACCTTGTGTAAATGCGCCTATCTGTAAAGGAACAATGCTACTGTGTGGTGTATTCAATATTCATTTTTTGGTGAATTCTTTGGACCACTGTAAACTGCTCTCAGAATTTGTGATGTGCTGAGTCGCTACTTTTAAGTATTGATCGATACTCGGTACCGACTTAAAAAGTATCAAATACTTTCGATACTCGGTACTGAAATCTTGGAATTTCTAATAAAAGCGCGCAACAGCCAAAAATATGAGTTATATGTACACATACATATAGTGTCAGCTATTAAAAATAAATAATATTGCCACCAGAACTATTGCAGTTGGAAAGATGGTTGGGATAAGTAAAAGAAGGCGAGAGTGTGTTTTGCGACATCAGTATCAGGGCGAATTTAATAAGGTGGTGTTACCGGCGTATCTGAATTTTTCGCCGTGGAGGACATTACATCAAAATTACGTGTTTGTTGTAGTTAATACTAATGACAGTATGAATATCTGCGTATAATTTGTTAGGGTAATTTTTTACTTATATACGGCTAACACCACCTTATTAAATTCGCCTTGATCATTATTAATTGCCTGCCTTGTTCGCCGCACACATTATGCTTGCTTCACTTAACTACATACATACAAACACATTGCTCATCTCTTGAGAAAGGACCGTCTCATTTGTACATTTTGGGTTTTTAGGCGATGTCTTATAAAATATCAATAATTTTTACCCCCAAAAGTAGCCTATGTCGAGATAGGTCCTTTTCTCTTTAAATCCACATTTCATTGGATTCCCAAACAATATTTTATCGTTTAACTAGCCAAAGATGTAGTTCAAGATGCCCCTATAATAGAATCTTAATTAAAATATAAAACAATTTCAAAGGAAACTGATTTTTTTTTTAATTCGAAGTCAAACCATCTAAAGTGACTTAAGCTACTTTAATTGAACGGCACAGATATAATGACGAAAGGTACCGAAAAGGAAGTATTGGGTACCGAAATTTTTTTCAAGTATTGGGTACCGAGAATTCAGCACATCACTACTCAGAATGTCGCCTGAATAATTTTAATGACATTTGTTAACGTGGAGCTATTTGTGAACCAAATGAAAAAAGTGGCGCATTTTAGGAGCTGGTGTAGTTTTCGTACTTATCTCAATGAATAAATAGTACCAAAATGTTAAAGGTAGAATTTTGATTTGAAAGAAATACTGGTGGAATAACAAATACACCAAAACGTTTTTTTTTTATTCAATCTAATCAGATTTGTACCAAAATCCATAAATTTACACCAATTTATACACCAGTGTGCTACTTGAGTTCCCTTTAGTTAGAAAGTAGAGAGAGCTAATTGTTGCCGGTCTACTGGTAGGATGTCCAGATTCCGAGTCGCACTTACACAAATCTGACTGCAGCAGCCTTGCCTGCGATGTTGACGAGTGCTATGTACAGTGACTCAAACAAATGACCACGCGTTGATTTTCTTCAAATATTCGTAATGTTTTTGGAGCTAATTTTTTTTGTTATTTTTATATAAAAATATCATCTAAGCTTCAACCAAAACCATGTAAACCACAGTTTCACACCTTATAAAAAATTTAGGAAAACTCAACAATTTTTCATCAAAATTTCAACTTTCTATTCTGAATTTTTAAAAAAATTTGGGTATGCGGTTTTATAGCCCATACCATCTTAGTCTAATGTAGTGCAAGTTTCAAACGGCTAAAAAATCCCGTTTAATGCTTGAAATACAATACCGGCGAACGGCAAACTTCGCCGAATTGGGCGATGCTGTCGTTCACCGTTCGCCCAGCTATTTCGCCTACTTAAACAGAATTAGAGCGGTAGCGAAAACAGCTGATCCCATTTGGTCGCCTTTATAATTTGGGTGACCATATTTAGAAAAAACTAAACCATATTTAGAAATGAGGAAATGATAACAAATATAAATGTAAAACAAAGAAAGATTATTATAAATAATTTGTTTCAAGCCAGATGTAACGAATCCACAACTATATTTTTCAAACAACAAAAAAAAAATTGTGTTTAGGCTGTTTTCTTTTAAAACTTTGAAAGCAAAAAAGAAATACGGCCACCTTTGGCACGCACAGCTCTCATCGCCCAGCAGGGCGATAGAAATAAATCTATCGCCATGAAACGCCGCCAAGCGAACTTCGAATTTCGCTTTGGCTGTGTTCAATTTCATATGCGTGCGGGTGTTCTAATTTTGACAGCGCGAATTTCGCTGTGGTGAGTTCGCCGTTCGCCGGCATTGTATTTCAGCTATAATTCTGAGAATTTTTTTTTGGTGACGGATTTTTGCACTTTTTTCATATAAGTATAAATTTCTTATGAAGTAAAACGCGGGAGACCATCAGCAACAAACTTTCAAAATATCAAAGTTTTAGTAAATTGCGCTTGTTATATTAAAAAAACTGGAAAAAGCAGCCTCCAAAATAATTCTCGAAAATCAGCACGTGGTCTTTTGTTTGAGTCACTGTATATCAAAAGAGATCGTTAAGAGCCGGAGAAAGAGTGTTTCACAATTTTCATTGTACCAGTTCAAGCTCTTCGGCTGCCGTAGTCCTTTCTAGTGCATTCTACCTGACGAGGAATCCATAAAAGATTAGGCGCTTTGATGTAGTTTTACAGAGTCCGGATATTAGCTTAGACGCTAGCAATTGCTCCTCTGCCTCTTCGCCTTTTCCTAAATATTCGGTTTCTATGACAGCTTTCTATCTAGAAGACCAAGTTATAGACTCAAGTGGAAAGCGCAGACGAATCTCGTCGGGTGTCTTATACTTCCTAGTGAGAAACTACAGCAAATCGACTTATTCACCCTGTTCAGGGTCGCCTTTATCAGATCATAAATGGTATCACTGCTCCATACCGCGGCGACAGTTCTGGCGCAGAGCCCCCAAAACTAACTGACGATCGCGCCCGAAAGGACTTTGTCGATGATGAGACAGTGAAGTCTGAATATATGTAAATTTTTGAGTTTTTTCGTTTTTGGGTGAATCCTACAATAGTTTTTATTATGTAACATTTATTAAATAGAACAGGATAATCGATTTTCTTCAAAATAGTCACTTTTTCTGCACGTTGCACTAAAAAATGTAATACAAGGTAATGAAAGTTCAAAAATTAAATTGAGCAAAAAATAAAGGCTCCAGTGAGTTATGAACAGTAAATTCAAGTTTTTAACCACTGTGCAGCGGTGATCGTACCCAAGCGATTACTCGCGCCTGCTTTCTGATGGTCGATCGAATGTCCGAATTCTCGCTGACCTCTTTACCAAGTAAATTCGGTTCTAAAAAGAAATGAAATTCATTGATAAAACTTAGTATACAGCTCTCAAGAAAAAGCTGAACAAATATTTTTTTATGTCTGTAGCTTGAAAAAGTGCTGTGCTTTAAATGCTAAATATACGAGCATTTTTTTCTTAAGAGATGTAAACTGAGGTTAAGGAATTTTACTATTTAGAAGAAAATTCCTTCTCCATTTCTCGTATGTCATTTTATTTGGTAACAGTTTATATGCCCCACCCTGTACTTGATGTCTTACAAACGTACTAGCTGACCGGCTTAAAACTAAGTACATACGTACATACTATTTCAGTTTTGCCTACGTTAAGTTTTTTTTTGGCTCAATGAGATAAAATATAAAAAAAAATGTTAAAGAATTAAAATAAAAGAAATAAAATCATTAAGAATTGCCAACAGGCATTCAAAAAGAAAAAAATAAAACATAAAATCGCCGAATTTAAGCTAATTTTAAAGCGAATGATGACGTAATTTCTGGTTTCACTAACATTTGTTTTTCAATGTTCACTTCTACTCACATAGCATGTCGCACTCTGAGTGATATTTTTTAAGAGACTAGCGATTAAGAAATGCGAATGAAAAAAAATATTGCCATGGATTGGAATTATGTTTAACGGAGAGGAATGGAAGTGAGATATTTATGAACTTATGTACGTATACATATATGTATAACAAAAAGCAAGTATAAAAAACTATGTATGTATGTATGTATGTACATCTGAGCATTCATAAAAGTATGAAATTAAAGTAAATGAAATAAATTCGTACAAATAAAATAAATCTGTGTTCGTATGGAAAAGTAGCTTATGTCGAAAGGCTGGCTTTAGTATAAATCGGCATTCGCAGCATAGAATTGAGAATGACTCACTGGCGCTGAGCCGTTGAAGAACTTTTCGCAAATAAATATGCAAGAAGTAGTTCCAATACTACCAAGTCAATATTATTATTAAGTCTCATCATAAAATTCCTTGCCGTTTAAAGAGTAAAGGGAATGCCACATTATACTAAAGCCAGCCTTTCGACATAAGCTACTTTTCCATATGAACACAGAAATAATAAAAGCATGGAAACAAAGGAAACTAAGAAACAAAAGTTTGGCATTAAAAGATAAAACAAAGATCTCGATTAACATAGGTTAAACATACATACATACTTATGTATAAGTACATATATGCATATACAGTCGTATGTACATATAAGTATGTACACATCTACATGTTTAGGTACGACTGTATGTAGAAATATGGAGACTGTATCCTAGAAAAATATGTAGCGACCCGGCTATTTTAATTGTATGTAAATTTGTGTGTGCATATCGATGTACATAAGTGTGTTCATCTCCATTCATTGGTTACCAAAATTGGTTTTAAGCGCGCAAGTTTCTTTTTACCTAGAAATTAAATTGCTATCCGCTTTTCTTTGCCTTTTTTGATTAAACTAGTTTTCCGGCCGGTTTTTTTACTGCCTGATTGTAATTTTTAATGGCTTGCCTGACTTTCGAGCCAGTTGGTATGCGTTGCCCTTTGCTAACCATCAAACTAGAATATATATTTGTTTCTTCTTTTGACTAGATTTTTGCTTTCAAAGAAGGTATTCAAACCGGTTACACCGCAGAGAACAATAAATAAGGTCCCTTATATACATATGTACAAGTTTGTAAATATGTTTGCATGCTGCTGCCTTGCACTTCAAAACTTATTATGTACAATTACAACATTGCTTACGAATTTTAAATTGAATGCGTGGCATTTTCCTAAAATGAAATCATCATTATAAAGGTCGTCATGCAATCAATATATACATACATTCACAAACAGATACAGGAGTAAGTACAGTGCTACGAAGACATTATGTAGAAAAGAGACCATGTGAATATATATATATACATGCATACAGTGCCAGTCGCAAATATTCACATGCTGAAGAGTTCTACACAATTCCCTTAACCCTTAAGTGCTTACTTGTGATCACCACGATTGCTCCCTTACATGAGGATAAATATTTATTACATATCGCTAGCTAAGTGAACAATAATTTTTTTTCTCTCGGCAGCCGGTTCGAAAACGTCCTTTCTCAGAATTTGATTGAAGATCGTGCTATTTCAAAATTCGGTTTAAAAATGCCCTATCCTAACTGAAAATATATTGAAATATGTTGAGATAGGGCGTTCTTCAAGAAAGTTCTGAAATAGGGCGTTCTCGAAAAGTTCTTCTGAGATAGGTTGTTTTCGAACTGGCTGCCGAGATAGGTCGATCTTCCACTCAGCAGTCGATATACAGTGACTATGAAAAAAAAATGTCTACTTATTATTGCTTTCACCATCAATTTAAGTGAACATTATTTTTTTTTACTGCTTTGAGTCTTCATATTTAATTCAATTAAAAAAATAATGTTTCACTTAAATTGCTCACGTGACGTGAAACCCCCTATTAGCCGTCGTTTTAGTTTCATTGTAGTCCAATACATCCAATCGAGCGTTTATCCAATTTCTTTTTCCTTTACAAAAAATATGTTTCATAAAGGTTCTCAAAGCAGGCGTTTCTTCCAGTTATGACCTGGTCATTCCAAAAACTCTAACCATCAAGTAATATCTTCGGGTTTGGAAACAAAATTTAGCCAGAAAGGGCTAAATCGGGTGAAAATTCTAGATGAACTAGCAGTTCGTAGCCCAAGCTATAGATTTATGCCACATTTATAAATTTTAATCTTTACATATACAAACAAGTTATACACCAGACTCATGTCAGAGCCTAAAGTATGCCTCTTTGGGCTGATCTACCGTCTTCTCTACGCGTTCTGATTTTCCAATTTCCTTTCTTGAGCCAGCAGGTCTGTAGATGACATGCCTCTGATTACTAGCTTGGTATGTTCGGTATACAGAAGCCACTCACTCGGATTTGCGCTGTGACTTTAAGTCGGGAATCCAGCCTTACCTGGTTGTCAGTGTCCCGGTGCAAGTTTGTAGATCCACTTCTAGTGTTGCCTGCTTCTAGTCCCTCTCCGTTCTAATCATGGCATGATTCAGTCTTCCGCCTGCTGCTTCTATGTTTCGTGCAGTAATAAGGGCAACTATGTCGTTTGCATTTCCAATGAAGTAGATCTTATATTTATGCCATCTCAATGTTGAATACTTAAGTACATATGCCGTTCCAGCTTTTGTTCTTGTTATGCACTTCATGACGCTTACTATTTCAACGCTGGTTGAAACCGTGCTGACTGGGCGATAGTCGACCGGCTTCACAAAGGGTTATTAGGAGGCAATGTCTCAGTAGCCTCTCTAGAAGCTTGTCTGCTGTGTTTAGCATCCCTACAGGATGGTATGCTAATGGAGTAATCGGATTGATTTTTAACTGACTTCAAAAAAGGAGTAGGCTATCAATTCGTCGGAATATTTTTATTTGTATGTTACCGGATAACTTTGAACCACGTTAACCATTTTAGAAAATTGTTTTTTTTTTTTTTATAGGAAGATAAGTCCCTAGCCAACAGCCTGAGTGTTTTCCAATTCAAATATCCGATGCACAAATTTAAGATCTTTTAAGTATATGAAATAGATTAAGGCAACCACTGCTGCTTGTCGTAGAATTTTCAATAAAAATTGGTGATCATACGTGTAAGGCACTGTATGTTTAGGTATGTTACAGTGCTTACATACAAATGCACATACATATGTATGTACATATGTGTTTAGATGCAACACACGATAGATACAATGATGCATACTTTAACGCCAGCCAATTCAATTCGACTTTTGTGTGGCATTCTAGCGTGCCACCGATTTACGGGGCAATTCTGGCAAGCGTGTTTCAACTCACCAGTCTTTCGTGAGACAATTGTCAATTCTGGCAACTATCTTGAAAGCTCGTTTCTGCCTTTCGAAAGACTAATTGAAAGATCTGCTAGCGAGGAAGTCTTAGCGTTATGCTGTTCGCCTTTTAGCAATAGGTTTTTTTAAAAATTAAATTGAATTATAATATATATATATATATATATATATTTCTTTTTAAAACAATAAAAGCTTATAAAATAAGAAAATTAAATTAAAAAAAAGAAAAAATGATAATGCGATGAAAATAAAGCACAATAAATAAAAAATATTTTTAAACATGTAATTAGATTAAAAGATATATATTTTTCTTTTTAAAAATCTAAAAATTAAGTTTGAAAAAGAATAAAATTAAGTAAAAAATAAGAAAATAGTACTTAAAATGTAAAAAAAATATATAAAAACAAAATTTTAATTTTAAAACAAGATCTAAAAATTAAAAGAAAAATATCCTAAAAATGAAATGAAATAATTTTTTTTAACAATAAATTCTAGAAATTAAAAGAAAATGAAAGTCACAAAAGAAAAATTAATAAAACTTAAAAAAAGAAAAAAATAGATTTAAAGAAAAGAAAAAACGGAAATAAAATAAGTTTCTCAAATTAAATTAAAAAATATCTTTGTTTATAAAAAAGAAAATCTATAAATTTAAAAAAATTTAACTAAGAAAATAAATAAAATATTTAAAAATAAGAAAATAAGTTCCTATAAAAATATATTCTTCTTTTTAAAATAATAACATCTAAAAATTAAAAACATTTAATTAATAAAAAAACTTAAATTAAACAAAATTAAAACAATGCAATCTAAAAATTAAAAGACAATTAAATAAAAAAAAGATTTTAATTAAAACAAAATTAAAAAAATTCCAGGACTCGAACTCTGATCATTCGAATTGCACACCAGTGCTCTGCTGAGAGAGCTTTTTTTCTAAGACTTTTATGCTAGAATAAAAAGGTCTTTTGAGCAATCTTGCCATCTGTTTTTACTATCTTAGCCAGAATTGCCCTGTTAGCGTTGTTGCCAAAAATGAACAAATGTATCTGTTGTTCTTGCCTAAATTTTTATATTCTATTAAAAGCAAGCTAAGGCAGATGCTGTCATCATTGAGTAGCTCGAGTAGCCTACACTTGGCTTATGGAAATTATCATCGCCAAAACTAAATATTCATAACAAACATATTGAGGCGTTATGTTTTCGCAATCACAATACATTATTCATGCGCACAACTTCCCAGTGGCAAAATGTAATATATGGTAATCCAAAGTATAATCAGTAACGTCATGCCCGTGCTGGTATATGGCGCAGAAGCATGGACAATGACAACAACCGATGAGGCGGCTCTTGGAGTATTCGAGAGAAAGATTTGCGGAAGATTTACGAGCCTTTACGCGTTGGCGACGGCGAGTACCGCAGACGATGGAACGATGAACTGTATGAGCTTTACAACGACATGGACAAAGTGCGGCTCCGCTGGCTTGGCCATGTCGTTCGAACGGACGCCGACGCTCCAATTCTTAAAGTAGTCAACTCGGAGCCCGCTGTTGGGAGCAGAGGAAGAGGAAGGCCCCCACTGCAATGGAAAGACCAAGACTTGAATTGGCCGATCCATATATTAGATCCTGATATTTCTGCTAGTTTTGTTTGTATGTGGCTTCCGAGCTCTTTATGCCTAATTGTGGCTAGACTTGGATATTCACAAAGGAAATGCTGGACACCTCCGCAACTTTCTAGTTGACAGCTGCGGCAAGTTCTATGTACATATTATATGGAAGCCGAATTCTCTCTGCATGTTTGCCTATGGGCCCGTGGCCCGTAATGGTTATTATATATATCCGACCACCTTTTTCTTGCTAGTCCAAGAAAATGCAAACCAATTTTTCTTTGAACGACTCAGTGGGCGTATCCCAGTGCAACAGCCTCGGATTCCTCCAGGTAGACTCCTGGCTTCGCCAATTCATCGGCCTTCTCATTGCCTTCAATGCAGACAAGAAAGAGGCTTAACACTTCTGGACTAGCTTCAAGGACGCCTAAGACTTCCGCTTGGAAGATGCTTGCAACACTCCCTAAACGGAGAGACAAGATGACACCGAGTTTCTCGGCGTACACATCTGCCTCTACACCACTGTCCATCTTTGAGCCGTCGGTGTAGAGAGAGATTGCCTCTTTTCCCCTCCTCCACTCTAATTTGGATGGGACTCTCACTTGTATGTTGTTGAAGCTGAGGTTAGATACGGTCTTTTGTTGCCATTGTATTTCCTTGATTAATCGTCCTGTGCCAGTATTGTCGCGTTCGCCATAGTCCTGACTCTCTGACTTTTTGACCAGCCCTTTGTTGAGAACTTTCAGTACGCCGTTCAACGCTATTACCCAGATTAATAGTGATAGAACGCCTACATCCCTGTAGGGAATGCATAAATTCCTTAGAATTGTGTGCTGTTTGTTATAAGTACATATGTAGAAGCATGTTCGCATTTTTTTTTTGTTCAAATCATTTTCTGTTTTATAGCCACAATCCGCCATACGTTTTCGCGTGGCAACAATATTTTCATGCAACACAGCTAAAATTGCTGTCATTGCTTCCGCATTTCCTTTAAATATTTGAAGCGGCTCGGCTCTTGAAAATTATTATTTTTTGTTCCCACTTTTGATTTACAAGTTTGTAAATAGTGCACGCTTTTATTTATTGTACTCGTACCTATGTATGTATGTATATGTGGAGTGCATTTACATTTAACATTCCGTTACATTTGTTGTATCGCCCATCAACCATGCAAACTGTCTATTTATGACGGATTGAAAACGTGTTTATTTGGTGGCTGAAACGAAAAGAAAAATAAATTTTTATAGGCAAATACACGGAATCGGAATTTTTGTTTTCGATTTGCTAGATGTGCATGCAACCAATAAAAGGAAAAAACAAAGCTTCAAAAATTAAATACATTAAAAATGCAATCGCAGTCGAAATCTCTTGCGTTTTATAATTTTTTTTTAATTATCGAATATACATATTCCATATGTGACATGGAACGAGATAGAGAATTGTGGGCAATGAAATTATGAAACAGCTAAACATATGGGAATGAGAAATTCTTTTGAAAAAGGTTTAGAAAAGCCTGAAACCTCTGGTTCGGCTTTTAAAGAGCGATCTTGCCATGATGCTAGATTATTCAAGTATTAGCTGCCCTAATGCTATTTAAAAAAAATAAAATTATTCTTGTATCGCAATAAAATATTACTAATTAAAATTGAAAGTCCTTTCAACTGGTGGAGCGTCAATAGAAACGAATTTAAAATATATTTTCAACTTTCGCACGCATATATTTGTCGCCTCCACTAGCAAGTGTTCCAAGCGAGCAGTTATCTATAGTGGCGCAGTGTATACAAACGGCGTACGCTTATGTTAGATTCAAGGCGAATTCATATAAGGTGGTGTTACTAGAACAACTGATTTTTTCGCCCTAATTCGCCTTGGTACACGAATGTCAAAAATATGTTTTGCTTACATTTCATAATTTAAATTTTAATTGTAACGTGAAATTTATTATTCGAAGTGGAAACATTTTTTTAAATAAAGCTTACATATAAAAAAAAAGGGAAAATGTGCTTTGTGCGCTAAAAGGTTGGAAGGGGTCCTTTTTTCCAAGTACCCAGAGAGGCGGAAAGAAGGTTGGTGTGGGGCCGAGCTTGCCGTACGGAGTTTGCAGCAAAGGAGAGGATATGTGCGGATCACTTCTGGCCTTCAGATATAATAACCTGTGGGGCAAGAAAGCGTTTGTTGCCGGAAGCTGTTCCATATCCTCCACCGTTGCTAAATACTAGCTCCAACTTTTCGCCGGTTGTGCAGGAGAATTTTAGCTATAGTCAGATGGAGTAAGTGATAGTTATTAGTTTTTAAGTTCATATATATATCGAGCATATATACGCGTAATGGAGTCTACTTGCACGCTAATAGTCTATTGCGGAAACAAGCTTCACTCCTGGGTGAGCCATTACTCAAGCAAACGATTTGTATATATATGTTACATCACTACACCTTTTTTTGTACCTTATAAAACACCTATGATGAGAACGCAAGCTTCTAATAATCAATAACACTTCTCTTCCATTACACACAGGTGTTTTTGAATTGTTAAAAGCATTAATTGAACTCATCCTAAACATGTTGCAAGTGGAAAATGGTCTCGCGTTTTTTCGAATGCTGTCTCGTTCGATTGCTGCAAATCGCGTTCGTCACGCACATCTTTAAATATTTACTGCTTCACTTATAGCTCGCAAACTCGATCATCGGGAAGCCAAATGATCGGTGATCAAATTCCTTAGTAATCTCTTAAAATAAACTCGAAAATCGAATCAACTTCATCTCGAATGCCGTCCGATGGTGAAGCAAACACTCATTATGAGTCGAATATGTACATGTCTCTATCTTTTGTCTGCTCTCTTACATTTTGTCTGATATGGCGGACGTAATCATTAGTTTATTTTAGTAACAATGGGTTTTGCAATGTATATATCATGTATTAATTCCATTAAATTAATTTAAAATTTAAACATAAAAATACATACATACATTGGAAGCTCTAATTTTTAATAAACGTTACTGAAAGAGAAGGTTATTGTTCTGCTAATCTTTGCCTAGAACTTTAGTTATATACTTTAAAACAAAATAGTCTCACAGTGCCGACATTGCATTGATCGCTAAAACCAATAAATTTAATGTATCTCTCTGTTCGATATACTAGGATAAACTCACATCCAACGACAGAAGTAAAATGGAGGGTATTACTCACAAATGAGTTTTACAAATATGAAAAAGTGCAACTAAGCTGCACATCACGTGAAATCATGGGCCATGGAACCCACTTTTTCAAACGCATAATCTGCGTGAGGCAAACGCTTCTTCAGCAAGTTTTCCAGCTTGCGTATGCGCCCAAGATCGCCACCATCTTCAATTTCATTTGAGCCACCGCTAAAGCTGTCAACACTAAAAATAAATGCACGTTTGGCATAGATGTGGAAGCACATCTTGACGCCGCACAGTGTAACTTTTTTCACTTTTAGGATGCCAAAAGTCAAAAAAACAATGTGCTCCAATCTTCAAAATTTTTTGATATGCTACAGATAAATAACCAACTGTTAAGAAAATGTATTCAAAGCAAAGCAAACAACCCACAATCCTCATGATAACCGTTATGTAACTTTGCTGATTGCAACAAGTCTAAAAATTTTGATTAACTTTGTGGCCACGTGGTGGATTTTTGGATAACTGGTTTGACTTGAAACTATTTTATTTTACATACTTGGGTAGTTTATAACAGCATTGGTAAGTTTCAGCCAGGTAGGTATTTTTTGATTTTTTGTTTTTTTTTGTTTAGACAGCCACTAAAAATTTGGAAAGCTTAGAAAATTTTTCGTTTTCAATAGAATAGAACTTCCTTACTTCGCTCGAATTCGCCTTGATGATTACATACATATACAAAGGGAATTTAATATAGTTTCAGATAAAAAAAAAACCAATGCAGAAGTTTGCCGACACTATGTCATTTTTGC
>NW_023458560.1:41421980-41424409 GCF_013731165.1 Rhagoletis pomonella
ACAATGACACCTAAACAAACACTTGGCAGCAAAGAGTAAATATTTTTTTATTTCTGTAGCTGTTATTGTTGGTGTTGATGTTAATGTTTTTGTGCGCTGTAGGCCGTGGGCGATCGTGTGAAAATCGAAATCAAGCTGAGGTTAGTAAGCGAAGTTTCTTCCCCTTCTTTTGTTTTTTTTTTTGGTTTATCAAAAAGGCAAATAAAATATTTTAATTGTTTCTTTCGGAGTTGGTAACTACACACCATGGGGGCTCAACATGTCTTTGCGCTTGTTATCGATATTTTAAGACTACTCTTCTTGCTATTATAAAACTTCTTTGCTGCTATTCTTTTTCTTCAACACTCAGCACTCGTCTGCTTGCCTTATTATTTGCTTGCTTGCATAATTTATAGCCACCATATTCACAACAAAATCTTCAAAACTGCCTTGCATCCATTTACGAATTGCACGCTGTGATGGCTCTTGCTCTTATGTTGCTTTTGTTCTTGTTGCAATACCTGTATAACTGCATAATTAAATATGTGCGCCGATCGAAACACGCGCGCAGGGAAACACTTTATCGCCACACAAATGCACTTTACTACAAATTCCACACAAAGTATATGTATACACTTTGAACATCATAATCATCTACCTACTAAATGACTAAACTGACGCTGGGCAACGTCGTCATCTGCATCATCATCAACATCAGCGTAACTTGTGTGGGAAAGTAATAAAATATTGTGCTTTATTAAAAATTATATTCTAATTTTCTGATTTTGTTCTCAATGATTCCTATTAATTGTTGTTATTGAATTTTAATTTGTTTTCTGTTCGCTTTAACTGCGGCTGTGGGGATTATATGGGAATGCAATACTACTTCCCGTTCGTTCTGGGCGTTTTTCGAAATTCCTAAGTGCTGCCTTAATAAAGAAACCAGCGCGTTGATTTGTACTAAATATGAACGACAAACTACATTTTAGATTAAGTACTTTTGACTTATCGTAGTAGCACGGATCTCTGTGCATCTGGATTGGCCTAAGTCTGCCCTTTGCCTTCTTAAACAGCGTTTGGGTAACTTTTCAATGGACTCAGGGGTGCACCCAGGAATATATTTTAGGGGGGGTTTTATATTTCTGAAGATATATCACCGGAAAATACTGAAAATTTGCTTCAGATAATACCCTCTTTAAAATACATTTGGCAAGTTTTATGTACAGTATGTAATAAATAAATAAACGTTTTAAAATTCATAAACTGCACTTTATTTACGGATAAACAGAACTCAAACGCTTTTAACCGACTTAAAAAAAAGGGAGGTTATCATCTCGCCGGAATACATAACTTTGGACCACGTGAACCGTTTTCAATAATCCTTTTTTTATTAGAAAGATAGTACCTCAAGGTTCGTCCCGTAATTTGTTTTAGAGATCCGATGATTGGATCATGAAGAAATTAACGGTACCCCTAAATTTAAATATGAGAATTGAAGTCGGTTGTGTTCTTTCCTTAAAAACTACTTGTTTAATAAAAAGTTCTATAAACTCAAGATGCGCTCAACTTTCAAAAGTACCTAATCAAAAATTTTAAAAAAGAGTCAGTAAAAATAAATTTATTGATTCCATGAATTTTTGCACTTCTATGTTAATTTTTTGATTTCTGGTTTTCGATAGAGATGGTGATTTTTCACAATTGCTAAATTTTTTTAATATTTCAAATACCGTAAAAATTAACTGAACTCTCAAGAAAAACGAAAAATTCATATAAAACGACGGACGAGAAATGGAAAAGAAATATTCTTCTACCAAAATTTCTTAAATCAATTTGCAGCTCTCAAGAAAAAAAAGCTCGTATATTTTCACGCTTTTTCAAGCAACAGAAATTATAATAAATATTTCTTATAATTTCTTTCAGAGCTGGATTCTTAGCTTTAAGATACATATTGTATTTGAGGTTATTAGCTTTAGGGGGGGTTTGAACCCCAAACCCCACCCCTTGTGTGCGCTAATGAATGGACTTAACGAACGAGAAGCGTTGTTTAAGACGTCTTTTATAGCCAACTCTTCACTAACCTTTAATTGAAACCACCAATGGATTGGATTCTGAAAAGGCGGCTATCACCTTTTATAAAAGCTGCGCAAAAAAGCTACTGGGCTGAGTGACATTTAAAGAGCAACTCTGGCAACTTTCTTTCAACTCACCACAGTTTTTTGTAAACAATTGTCAATGCAGGCAACTATCTTGAAAGCTCTTTACTGTCTTTCGAAAGACTAATTGAAAGATCTGCTAACAAGGAGGTCTTAGCGTTATGCTGTTTACCTTTTAGAAATAAGTTAAAAAAAAAACCAATTAAATTCGATTAAAAAATATATATTATTTTTCTTTTTAAAAATAATTAAAACTAATAGATAAAAGCAAACTAAATAAAAATTAAATAAAAATAT
>NW_023458560.1:41424419-41437727 GCF_013731165.1 Rhagoletis pomonella
AAAAAATATATTTTTCTTTTTAAAAGAATAAAACCTAGAATTTAAATAAGAAAAAGAAAAAAATTTTATCAAAAAAGAGGACCGTAGTATGTAAAAATGAAATCAAATTAAAAATAAGTATTTTCATTTTTAAACCAAAATCTTAAAACTAAAAGAAAATTAGATTAAAAAGTAAAAAAAAAAAATCTAAAAAATGAAATCCTAAAATTCAAGTGAAATAAAAAAAAATATTTTTTTTTGTAATCAGTAAAATATAAAAACTAAATGAAAATTATATAAATGAGATAAACAATAAAATCTAAAATTTAAAAGCAAAATCATAATTAAATAGAAAAAACTAATTAATCCCTAAACTTAAATTAAATAAAACAAAAATATTTTTCCTTTTAAATAGTATAATACAAAAATTTTAAGATAATGAAGTTACAAACAAAAACAAATTAAAATTTAAATAGCGGCAAATCAGCTGCACTTGATAGTAGTTGGTTGAATAAGGAAAATGAATTAGCAACAAGAGTTTACGGGATGTACATAGCTCAGTGGTTATCGCTTCTGACTTTGAACATCGAATACGCAGGTTCGATCCCTGCTGAAGTCTAGCAAAATGATTCTGATGAGGAGATGTGGTGATCTCCGAAATAGTGCTATACCTTCTACCGCTTAGACTTTGTTGCTATTTCAATTTTTCCTACTAAACAATCGTGGTACAAAGCTCAATAAAAATATTAAAAAAAAAAAAATGTTAACAAGCCACAATAACATTGACAAAAAACAAATTAAATTAAAAGAGAAGAAACAAATAAAATAGAATTCTAAAAATTAAATTAAATGGAGAAAAATATATATTTTTTTTTAAAGAAAACAATTTTCAAAGTAGAAGAAAATAAGCTAAAAAAGAAAACATAATAATTAAAACAAGCAAAAAATAAGTTCTTAAAAATTAAATGAAATAATCGAAATATGTTTTCCTTTTAAAACAGTAGAATATAAAAATAGAACGAACATTTATTTAAAAAAGAGAAAATGTTAACTAAGAAAAAAAAAATAATAAACTAAAAAGTTCGCGGCCCGAGACTCGAACCCGGATCTTTCGAATCACACGCCTGTGCTTTCTCTCAAAATAGCTTTTTACCCAAAATGGTGAATGAGGGAGCTTTTTTCTAAGACTTTTGTGATAGAATAACACAGCAAGATAGTTCGAAAGACTTTTGTGATAGAATAACAAAAGTCTTTCGAACTATCTTGCTGTCTGTCTTTCAATTGTCTTACGAAAGACTTTTTACTATCTTAACCAGAATTTCCCTATCCGCTGGCGTATGTCGAGCGTTCTTTCCTATCGCTGGAAGGCAACATTCTCTAATTATAGTACCCTCGATGAGTAAGTGTCGGCAGGAGGCACCTTCCTCTAACCGGCGTTCAAGTCGAGGCATTATCCGACTAACCCATCTGCTACACCAAATGAAATTTTGGAAAACCACAAGTTTCATCTCCACTATGTAGCTCTGCTAGACTGATGAAGAAGAGTCCTCCTTCGTTTTTGAGTCGCTTCGACTGAATAGATTCGTCAAAATTCTCATCGCGCTAAGTTCTGCTAAGTGAAAAATTTGGTATTCGAAATCGTGGCAATAGTACAGTGAACCGCCTGATGCCGATAAGAACACTTACTGAAAATCTCCTACTTTTTCCTGTTTAACCGCGGAAATAAAGACCTTAAGACATCACGGTCATCTCGTTCGGTCCATAAGTTATTTAGTAGTATATGGTATAGTATAGTAGTTTATGGCTATACTGTATTCAACGACCTAACCGGTAGTTGTATAGCGTTCTGTGGCTCATTTATTGGCTATCTCATCAGCAGCCTAATTTTTTCCCTACCCGAATAAGGTGGAATTGACTATGGAAGAAGATAGTAGCTCCAGCGTAATGGAGTCAGCGCTGAAAACTGCGAATCCATACAGCTGGCCTCTTTTCATTACATAAGTGAAATCCTTTGCTTCGGAGGTATTCAGTATCCTTTCTTAAGTCATAAATATACACGTACATAGATCTCATCTCTCTCCAGGCTTTCTGTAGGTACGCGTTTGCAAAGCATATTTAAAATATACTTTTTGTATGAGATACTATTTAAGCCTTCTGTAGGGGTCGAATGAGACAGAGTAAGCCCTTTTTGGTCTATCCATAATGCTTGAGACTTCTTTCTATGGTAAATAAGGTCGATTTGCTGCTCTGGATGTTTAAAATTTCAAGCATCAAAGCAAAAAATCTGCCTTAAAAAAGTGCGTCTCATTTAGAATCTCAACAAGCTAGGAAGATTCCTTATCACCGTAAACCCGCAACAGTAGAGTGGAGATCAGTTGAGATGTTGGATTCCTATTCTAACCAACATACAATACATGCAAATAGTGATCCTCCTTCGGAAGGCAATACGAAAACTTCACAACCTGGAATCGTCTTGAGCAGGGTAGGAGTAATTTACGAGCAGAGCAATACGGCTGTTAAACGACAGTTAGGTTAGGTTAAGTTGGTGTGGCAGTCGGTGCCAAAACCAACACTCACTTAGTCCTTGAAGGTCCATTGTTGTACCGCTTCAAAACGCGGGAACCTCAGTGGCTATTCTTTATTGAATCATTTTGAAGCTCACATAAAGCTTAGGCTTGGCTATATTCCTACGCCTACGATAATTCCGTAAGAGAGCTAAAAGCGTGCATACCTAAAAAGTCTATTCTGCTCTTGGCCAAAGCTGGGCAACTGCAGCATTGCCGCGTTCATTTGCCGCATGGCTGTCCGAGAAGATGTTAAATGTAGTCTTCGTTACGGCATGCGTACTAAGGTACACAGCCACCTCCATTATAGCTAAAACTTCTGCCTGATAAACACTGCATTCATCCGGAATTCGGACGGATAATTTCCGTCTTTGCTCCTTAGAAAACCCTATTGTCTAGCTTGAATCCATCCGTGTAAAAATTCGATTCTCCCGCATGACCGAAGAACTATGCGATAAATATAAGGTGGCACTTATATCAGTTACCCGTGACACTTTGTTCCCGGTAAACAGCGTTAATCTCACTTTTTATTTTAGTTCAAATACTATTAAAAGCGTCTAAAATCTACATATACATATTTATGTATGTTTCAAAAAAATATTCACAAACATAAAATTTTTGCAACATCAATTAAGTTTTTTTTATCAGAAATCAGCACTCTGGGTCATTTTCTACGCATATTTCGTAACCTCAATTTTTATGTATTTTATGTGTACGCCATAAATTCATCAACGAATCTCATTTGAATGATCATAGCCAGAAGAAATGAATAGATCAGTAAGAATATTTGCTTAGCATGTTTGTTGATAATGAAGTATGTAATTGATTAACAACAAAAAATCGATTCCAATCACTTCCTAGTATTCATCAAATGTCAAAATGTAGTTGTGATTTCCGCTACATTTAATTTGTTGCTTATTGTGAATTGCTGCTAAGTCCATTTTTTCGTTTATCAGCAGAGGGAGAAAAAATTCGCAAATTAATTTTTTTTTTCAGTACATATTTGCTAAATTTTGAATTCAACACTTTTGCATATTCAAATCAAAACAAACCTGCATACGAATCGGTAGAATTTGACGTCCTCAAGGTTTTTTCTTTATGACTTTTGACGTATAATGAGGTAGACATGCAGCAGGTAGTTCGATTTTTTTGAAAGTATATATTTTTAGTTATCTTTGCCTTCTTCATTAAAAACTGACTTGTCGTAAAAATTGGACTTAGCAAATTTTCACTCTAAGCTAGCGATATGTATAGCAAAGACATAGGGTTGTACAATAAGAAGTTTCTTTTCGAGTATAAAAAACATTGGAGAAAGGTTTAGGTCATTCGTTGATTGATATAAGTTTAAGTGCCGTTTTCTCAAGTACTTAGGTTTCAAAATTTATCAACCCTTTAAAAACAAATTTATTCCGAAAAAATTGGTTGAACGGCACTAGATAGCAAAGACTTAGGTTGATTGTTTATTTAGGCGAGATGTAATGCAATACCCCAAATGATGTGAATCTAATGACTTGAAGTCAGCCTCGAGGGATCACATACTGTTTTTTTTTCGGGTAAAGCTGGGCGATGACCACCAATTTCCTACCCCCTACCAGTTTGAAGGTTTCTACAAGCGCAACTAACTACCCGCTTTGGACGCAGCAGTGAACAACCATAAAAGACAAACAAGCGAGCTGTCCAGTAATAAAACACTCGATGGATTTGCAAATGTTAGCTCGTATTTTTATTTTATGGCCTACTAAGTTTTCAAATCCCGGCCTAAGTAGTTTTCACACAACGTTTTCACAAGACGTATATAGTACAATTGCTTGGAAAATATTTTCATAGAACATTTTAATCCATTAGCTCCCGCCCGAAAGAGTCGTTTTGACCCCTTCTTCAAGAAACCCCCTCAAAAACCAAATTTGGAAGTTCGTTAGAGGATTGATGTGTTCTAGAAAATTACTCTTTAGAAAATTTTATTAGGGCTCTTCTCAGGCAAAAACTTCATGTAACCAACGTAAAAGTCTCTAAAAAAAATTAATAGAAAAAGATATGCCGGAAAGGAATAACAGCCAAATTTAAAAAAAGTCTTTGCTTTTTCCTACAAAAAAATTTCAAATTGAAATTATATATTTCTTCTTGGCATAGATTTTTTTATTTAATACTAGCTGAGCCGGCGAACTTCGTCCCGCCCAAAATTAATTTTTTTATTGAAACATTTGGTCCAACGTTTTCACCACAATCCACGTTCAAGTTTGGTTTTCGTTATGTCCGTGAAGAAGTTCTTGCGGCAACACTGATACGGTACGATGATGAATCTGTATCCTTGTATCCTATATCCTGTGTCCTTGAATCTAGAGGCAATTTCAATATGGTCTCATTGGTCTACAGAAATCCTAGGTACATAGACATACTTCAGACGAAATATCACAAATGTCTTACATTTTTTTTTGTAGGTATTCATCAAGAATTATCTTTATTCTGTTTAGTCACAGTAAATTAAGGACCGCAATGGTTATGGTAGTAGATTTAACGGTGGTAACTTGACTACTTTGATGCCTGGTATCTCCGAATGACTTCACTTGAAAATTTTTCAATAGCTCGACCCCAGCGCAACCTTGCGGATCTTTTTTGCAATACTATTGCCACTACTCTTACCCCTATATATCTTTATTAAGAGGCAAATCGGTTCAAAAATATTTCCCTTCATGTTACCAATACATGTTTTGAATATTAGCCAGATCGGATCGTGGTGTTTTAAGTTGTTACCCTCGTTTAGGAGGAGATCACTCACAAAAACAGGTACCCAAGAATTATATATGTATTTACAGATAGGTAAAAGTTTCAGTATGTTTGGAAGGGGCCACGCCCACTTTTCACCATGAGTATAGGATTGATACCATATCAAGTTCCAGGACTCTACCAAAATACTTCCAGAGATATGCGGTATGAAAAATTCGATTTGTATGGGAGATGCCACGCTCTCTTGATATAACGAAATTATTATCAGCTTATAACCATAAGGTGTCCACAATTTCATAGAAATCGGTACAACTATTTGTGAGATCACCTCTAATAAAAATAGGGGACTTCTCTTTATATAATTGGTATAGATAATAAGTATACGTAAATAGCCAATAGCCGATTGCTTTGCGGCGCCTTAAAACACCTTTCCAACTGTAAAACAATCATTCCGAATGTACCGAATTTCAAGAAAAACGGACCATATGTAAAATTTTTTCGAATAGATCAGTCCTTGTTCCACCTATCAGAAAAAAGTATCCTATATGTTAATCCGGGCAATAAGCTACCCATGCGCCAAATTTCAAGCAAATCAGCTCATAAAGAAGATTTTTTCGAATACATCGGTCCCTGCTCAGCTTACCGGACAAAAGGATGTTATATGCTAATCTCGGCAAAAAGCTACCTGCGTGCCAAATTTCAAGCAAATCGGACCATAAATACGATTTTTTCGAATAGATCGGTCCCTGGTCAACCTACCGGAAAAAAGGATCTTATATGCTAAACTCGGTAAAACATACCTATGTACTAAACTTTGCGCAAATCAGACCATAAATACAATTTTTTCAAATAGATCGGTCCCTGGTCCACTTACCGGAAAAAAGGATCCAATATGCTAATCTGGGCAAAAAGCCACCTACCCACCAAATTCCAAGCAAATCGGACGATAAATACGATTTTTTCGAATAGATACGTCCCTGGGTTCACTTCCCGAAAAAAGGAATCGTACATGCTAATCTAGGCAAAAAACTACCTACGTACCAAATTTTAAGCAAAAAACGGACCATAAATACGATTTTTTCGAATTGATCGGTCCCTGGCCCACTTCGTGGAAAAAAGGATCCTATATGCTAATCTAGGCAAAAAGCTACCTACGTACCGAATTTTAAGCAAATCGGACCATAAATACGATTTTTCCGAATAGATCGGTCCCTGGTCCACTTCCCGGAAAAAAGGATCCTATATGCTAACCTAGGCCAAAAGCTACCTACGTACCGAATTTTAAGCAAATCGGACTATAAATAAGATTTTTCCGAATAGATCGGTCCCTGGTCCACTTCCCGGAAAAATTTGGATCGTATATGCTACCCTAGGCAAAAACCTACCTACGTACCAAATTTTAAGCAAATCGGACCATAATAAGATTTTTTTGAATAGATCGGTGCCTGGTCCACCTACCGGAAAAAAGTAAATTTTTTTAGCCTAAAACATGGTGGTTGCTGAAAGCTCTTTATATACAAAATTTCATTAAAATCGGACCAGCCGTTCGCGAGATTACCTGTTACAAAAAAAAGGGACTTCTCTTTATATAATTAGTTAGTATATGAGGAAAGATTTTAGGGACATTGGTTACATGAAGTTTTTGCCTGAGAAGTTTTTGAATTAGAGAATTTTCCAAATTTGCTTCTTGAGGGGCTTCTTGAAAAAGGGGTCATAACGACTATTTCAGGCGGGAGTTAATGGGTTAAAATGTTCTGCAAAAATATTTCCCACGCAATTGTACTATGTAAATACGTCTTAACTTTCAATTTCGCTCACATATTTATTTTAACAATTTTTTACACTTTTTTGAAAACTACTTAGACCGGGATATAAAAGCTTTAGTAGGCCATAAATTAAAAATACGAGCTATCTATTGTAAATCCATCGAGTTTTTTATCACTGTATAAGTGAACTTTCAGAAAATATCAGCAAAGTTCGGGCTGGTTTGAATTGCTATAAAATTGTCGCACAGTGTTATGGGACTAATATGAGAATCGTGCTGCTAGCTACTTCGCGGCGTATCATACGTTTACCCCAGTGATTCATCAAACTCTCTCTGAGGAAGCTTTTACCATGCACGCTGTGCTAAAGTTAAATCTTTGGGTTATGATTCCTATATGAAACTCGTGCTTCCTAGTGAGCTGGGAGGTAAACGATATAGCAAGTCCAGGCACCAGACGGCAGTTTCCAAGAGAAACTAAAACACCCGATGAGGCATAACAGAGCCACCGATGAGCTGGTGAGAGATGGATCATCTAGGAGACCTTAGACGGGCTATACAACTCATGGATAAATCTAATCGGGATTTGTGCTGCCTTTGTTTGGCGGTTTGCCTTGAGGACGATGACACGTCTAAGCGAATACTTTTTGACCTTCGTTAAATATTTATACATTTAATCGAACCCAGGAGATTCATTAAAACGTCTAAAAATGGCTTTTAGGAAGCAGAGTGCAATGGGGTATAGTCGTTGCGTTGGGTATGCAGTTACAGTTGCATGGCTATACTCAATCCCGACTCTTGTGTCCTCGTTCGCGCACTCTGGGCAACCCATGTGCGAGATGCGGTAACCAATCCGGGAGGAGCCTTGGGTCACGGCAGAAAGAGAGGGAGCTTCGGTGGGGCTACTCTGACTTATTCGGTTTAAGGGCTCACTGAAGTCTGCAGCGTCTGTTCACCAGTAGGTGCGGCTGCAAGCGGGTGTCTGCTTGGAGCAAGCGGCTCGCTATATAAACGTGTATTTGGTTGCGAAACCACCCCCGTCCTAGCAATGGGTTGTGCGCTGGGCTTGGGACCCGCCACGTAAAAACCACTTCCAGTGAAGAAGCAAGGCAAGGCCTCAGATGCGACCCCCCCCTTATGATGATGACCACGGCAAACGTTTAAAGGACTACGATTTGAGGGCATTCACCTGGAATGTCCGGACCCTTAATGGGGAAGGTGCCTCTTCCCGGCTGGTTGATGCCCTCATAAGGACAAAAGCTGACATCACCGCCATCCAAGAAATGCGTTGGACGGGGCAAGGCAAACAATGTCTGGGGCCTTGCGACGTCTACTACAGCTGCCATGTAAAGGAGCGCAAATTCGGTGTTGGATTTGTGGTGGGAGAGAGACTCCGTCGCCGAGTACTGTCGTTCACCCCGGTGGACGAGCGTCTAGCCACAATCCGCATCAAAGCGAGATTCTTCAACATCTCGCTCATCTGCGCCCATGCCCCGACGGAAGAGAAGGATGAGGCATCCAAGGATCTCTTCTATGAGCGCTTGGAGCGCACGTACGAGCGCTGCCCCCGTCATGATATCAAAGTCGTGCTTGGCGACTTCAATGCCAGGGTGGGCAAGGAAGGGATCTTTGGAACCACCGTCGGAAAATTCAGCCTCCACGACGAAACGTCTGACAACGGATTGAGGCTGATCGACTTCGCCGAAACATGGTAGTATGCCTACGTGGCTGTCTCCGGATCGAAAAACGAGAAACCAAATCGATCATGTGGTGATAGACGGAAGGCACGCTTCCAGTGTTTTAGACGTACGCACACTCCGAGGCCCAAACATCGACTCGGACCACTATCTTGTTGCAGCCAAGATACGCACCCGCCTCTGTGCAGCAAAAAATGTGCGCCCAAATATGCAAGGAAAGCTTAACGTCGAAAAGCTGCAATCACCACAGACAGCCAGCGCTTTCGCTACTCGACTCTCACACCTGCTCTCAGAGAGCACTCTTCAACAAACCGACATATGCGAGCAGTGGAACCACATTTCCCGCTCATTAAGTACCGCCGCCGAAGAAGTAGTCGGATTTCAGCGAGCCCGAAAGAACAACTGGTACAATGAGGAGTGTCAGGAAGCTGCAGAGAAAAAAGATGCCGCCTACAGGGCCACGCTGCGATCGGGCACAACGCGCGCTATGTGGGACCGCTATAGGGATCTGAAGAGGGAAGCGAGACGTATTTGCCGCAACAAGAAGAGAGAGGCCAAAATACGTGAGTGCGAAGAGCTTGAAATGCTGGCTGACAGGAGGAATGCCCGAAAATTTTACCAGAGAGTTAGACGACTTACGGAAGGTTTAAAGACCGGGGCGTACTCCTGTAAGAACAATAATGGCGACCTAGTAACTGATGTCCAGAGCGTACTTAAATTATGGAGGGAATACTTTTCCGCCCTACTAAATGGTAGCAGCACGGAAAGTTGTGGAGAAGAAGAACCCGAGCCCGCAGTCGATGATGACGGAGTCGACGTTCCACCGCCAGACTATGACGAGGTACGTATAGCAATAACTCGGCTGAAAAACAACAAAGCCGCTGGAGCTGACAGCCTGCCAGCTGAGCTATTCAAGTACGGCGGCGAGGAGTTGATAAGGTGCATGCATCAACTCTTGTGCAGAATATGGTCAGATGAACGCATGCCCGACGACTGGAATTTAAGTGTGCTCTGCCCAATCCACAATAAAGGGGACCCCGCCATTCGCGCCAACTACCGCGGGATCAGCATTCTAAGCATAGGTTAGGTTAGGTCGAGCATATTGTGTGAAAGACTGAAGCCCACCGTCAATGAACTGATTGGGCCTTATCAGTGTGGCTTTAGACCTGGCAAATCCACCATAGACCAGGTATTCACAATACGCCAAATCTTGGAAAAGACCCGCGAGAAAAGGATCGACACTCACCACCTATTTGCCGACTTTAAAGCCGCTTTTGAAAGCACTAAAAGGAGTTGCCTATACGCCGCTATGTCTGAATTTGGCATCCCCTCAAAACTCATACGGCTGTGTAAAATGACGTTGAGCAATACCACCAGCTCCGTCAGAATTGGAAAAGACCTCTCCGAGCCGTTCGCCACAAAACGGGGTTTCAGGCAGGGCGACTCCCTTTCATGTGACTTCTTTAAACTGATGTTGGAGAAGATAATAAGAGCTGCAGAACCGCTCAGGAACAATTTACTATAAGAGCGTGCAATTGCTGGCTTATGCCGATGACATCGACATCATCGCTAACAAAAACCGCGAAGTCTGTTCTGCCTTTTCCAAGTTGGATAGGGAAGCAAAGCGAATGGGTCTGGTGGTAAACGAGGACAAGACGAAGTATCTCCTTCATTAAACAAACAGTCAGCACATTCGCGCCTTGGCACCCACGTCACTGTTGACAGTTACAATTTCGAGAAAGTAGAGAATTTCGTTTACTTGGGAACCAGCATTAACACCGATAATAATGTCAGCATTGAAATCCAACGTAGAATCACTCTTGCCAACAAGTGCTACTTTGGACTGAGTAGGCAATTCAGGAGTAAAGTCCTCTCTCGACGTACGAAAACCACGCTCTATAAGTCACTCATCATGCCCGTGCTGGTATATGGCGCAGAAGCATGGACAATGACAACATCCGATGAGGCGGGTCTTGGAGTGTTTGAGAGAAAGATTTTGCGGAAGATTTACGGGCCTTTACGCGTTGGCGACGGCGAGTACCGCAGACGATGGAACGATGAGCTGTATGAGCTTTGCAACGATATGGACATAATGCATTGAATTAAAATACAGCGGCTCCGCTGGCTTGGTGATGTCGTTCGAATGGACACCGACGCTCCAGCTCTGAAAGTATTCAACTCGGAACCCGCTGGTGGTAGCAGAGGAAGAGGGAGGCCCCCACTGCGATGGAAAGATCAGGTGGAGAAGGACTTGGCTTCACTTGGCGTTTCCAATTGGCGTCAGTTGGCACAGAGGAGAAATGACTGGCGTGCTTTGCTGAACTCGGCCAAAATCGCTTAGGCGGTTACAGCGCCAAAAAAGAAGAAGAAGAATAGGAAGCAGAATAAAGATTTTTGAGAACTCTGGGCTCGGGAACATTAACCCGGGGATAAGACGGATGCAGTGCCTTCTACTGAAGCGATGAAACATCACCAGCCAATTATAAAGTTACGCATACTGCTCCTATGTCTAAATTCGCTTAACAATCTTGTGTCCATATGTATATCCCAGACCTTCTTGGCGATGATCTCGAATTATACCGTTCGTTATGTGCAGAAAAAAAGGCAGGACAATTGGCCTGAAGCCGTTTGGGGAAACATGAGACGTTTTACAGACTTCGAAATCAATGCCATGCTGACAACTTTTTACGCTGATGGTGTGGCACAGTGGGTCTCAACATCAACCCTGACAAAGCAGCCATCATCCCGTTTACCAAGAGAAAGATCCTTCCAGGCATGCACCCTTTAACACTGGGAGGTATTCAGCTAGAAACGTGCAATGAAGTCAGTGAGGGCATCGCTCTCTAGACTTCAGCGGCTGGTGTGCACCTGCATAACGGGACAAATGGGCATTAGCCCCACCGCTGCTCTTTAGGTCATTCTGGACCTGACGCCACTACATATAGTAATAGAACAGATCGCCAAAAAAGCTTTCCTCAACTTTATGAATGAGGGAACTGAGGGGGTAAACACACCGCATATACACTCTCTACCTCCCTCGAAACGGCTTGGATTCATCAGAGCACTAGGGTTGGATGATGTTCGCTGAGAGCACAATAGACCTAAGGTCGCAGTGCTAATCCTCTAACAAGTATAATCTAATCTAACCCTTTACGCTTAAGGGATGCGATCCGCTCCTCATGACTTCAGTGACTTCAGCGAGTTTATCGCCCAGTTCAGACGACTAATATTCAGATATCCAGGAGGTCGAAGAGGGCAGTGTAACCTTTATATTCCTTCGAAGCCTGGCAGACACTTCTCTAGGTAATGGGTAACAAGGAAATAGGCATCGAGGTGAACTCCTCATTCCCCTGTTCCATCTACTGTCTCGTTTCGCATACATTCCCAAGGACCGCTACTATTTACCTACTTACATATATTTGGACCACCCTGTTGAAGAATATGCTTATTCATCGATTAATCTCGTGTAACTTTGCAACTTTGCCACATGTTTTCATTCAAAATATTTGGCGAGTGCTGAAAATCTGTCAATTTGTGCAAATAAATATTCGTAAAGCAAGCATTTTCGACACGTTTATCAGAAACATACATAATAAACTATAAATAAAATGACCGACAGCAAATCGCTAAACGCTAAATTGCTGCAACAAAATCGCGCAAAATTTGAACGCTTTTGAGTGGGAGAAAATTTAAGTGGAAAAATATTTGCATTACATTTGATTTGACATTGAAATTTGGCACCTCGAAAAGCAGGCAATCAAGAATTTTTGGTATTTTCAAAGAATAATAGTAAGAAACACAAAAAAAAGAACACAAAAACCAAGAAGAGAAAAAATCTTCAAAAGAATGATTGCAATATTTTAGAAATTCCGTGATTTATAAACTGCCAATACAAAGTTTAAAGTACTAAATAGGTGGCGAGCGCTGCTGACGGAAAGCAGGGCAATACTGCCACTCAGGCAGCAGGAAAATTTCAATTGAATGGCTCTGCAATGAGAAATGCATTTTTATGTGCAACAACAGCGTACAAGCTGCAACATTTCATTCATTGCAAATGTCGACAATGTATTTTGCTGCGCATCATTGCGCATTACTTAGTAGGCTGACGCATTTGCTGTTGTTGTTGTTGTTGCTGTTTCCACTTATGGAATGGTAATTTCCAGCGTACAACTGCCGCTGTGCTTTGCTGCTTCGACTAGCACTACCAAAAATGGCCAAAGTCATGCCGCGTCCAACATGCCGGCAATTGTTGTCAACTGCAACAGCAACAACAACTCCAACAACACTAAGAATAACAGCTGCAGCAGCAGCAATCTCCAACAGCTTCAGCATCATCCTTTATTCCCAAACACTGATTGATCAGTATTCAAGCAGCGATGCCAAGATGTTATGTGCAGCACAAGCCGGGCACAAGTCGCGATGCTATTCTTGCCGCAATGCCACTCGTTGCATAGTTGGTACACCTAACAGCGCGTACATATTAAGTAAGTAGTTGAGTATTTATCTATGTATGTATGCATGTATGTGTGTGTGTATGTGTTGCAACTAGAAGGTGTTGCAGCAGTTGGTGGAAAGTACATAG
>NW_023458560.1:41437737-41444662 GCF_013731165.1 Rhagoletis pomonella
GCCGCCAGCACAAATAGGAAAATTACAATTTTAATTTCGAAAAAAAAGTAGACACCACAATTGCGCACTGTCACCCCTACTGCTACTGCGGCTGCTGCTTAATGTTGTTGCTCTTACCTATTTTGGAGCATACAAGCTGTGCAAGTTCGCTACAGATGACAACATTTCCCCAATAAAAAAAAACAACAAAAACGACTACTCTACTACTCATTGCACCACAAATGTTGTGAAGTTGGATTTTCGAACGTTGATGATGCACATTCCACGCAGTCAGCAATTCTTGGTGAATGGAACAATAAATGTATGAATGGTTGATTGAATGAATGCTGCATATAAGGACATGAGCAACAACAACAACAACAACAACAACTGCAAGTACAGCTGCAGCAATATGTAGTAGTAGCAACAGCAATAAATGAAACAATGAGGAAAATAAAGCAAACGCTTTGGAAGCTGGGACATTCATTGTCTAATTTCGAATTCATGCTTGAAATACAATACCGGCGAACGGCAAACTTCGCCGAATTGGGCGATGCTGTCGTTCACCGTTCGCCCAACTATTTCGCCTACTTAAACAGAATTAGAGCGGTAGCGAAAACAGCTGATCCCATTTGGTCGCCTTTATAATTTGGGTGGCCATATTTAGAAAAAACTAAACCATATTTAGAAATGAGGAAATGATAACAAATATAAATGTAAAACAAAGAAAGATTATTATAAATAATTTGTTTCAAGCCAGATTTAACGAATCCACAACTATATTTTTCAAACAACAAAAAAAAATCGTGTTTAGGTTGTTTTCTTTTTAAACTTTGAAAGCACAAAACAAATACGGCCACCTTTGGCACGCACAGCTGTCATCGCCCAGCAGAGCGATAGAAATAAATCTATCGCCATGAAACGCCGCCAAGCGAACTTCGCATTTCGCTTTGGCTGTGTTCAATTTCATATGCTTGCGGGTGTTCTAATTTTGACAGCGCGAATTTCGCTGTGGTGAGTTCGCCGTTCGCCGGCATTGTATTTCAGCTATCAAGCGGCAGCACAACGATTCAGCACATACGACAAATTCCCATACAAATGTAATCCTTTTTTAATCATAAAATATTTGTCGTATGTATCACAACACTTTGAACTTACGAGAATTGGATGGTCCTCTACTATAACGATACAATTAAAATTGAAAATTAAACTAAGTAACTAATTTTAAAATTTTAAATTTTTATGACCTTATTCATAAAAAATAAAGTAGGTTTAAAGAGCTTTATAAAGTGACGTTTTCATACATTTTTCAGTTTATAAACGTTTTTTAAAGCTACTTTATTTTTTATGAATAAGGCCATTAAATTTTAGCTTGCACTGAGTCTCCAATGAAATGAAAGAGATAAAAATGTACAAAAGACTGAATTTAAGTATTGTTTTTTGTTTTTATATAAAGAAACATATTTACAGCATAAGAGATGTACTGATTTTTTTTATTAAATACATGATTATGTTTTTGTTATGTTTTTTCTAATAAGTAATCATTATTTAATAAATATGTCTGTTTTTTTCATCAAATTATACCATCGTCGTTGAAATAGATACTTTACTATTGTCGTATGTTCTGTGGACAAAACAAAGTGGTGAGTAAACGCTACTTACGACAAATGTATACGGAATGAAAAGTAAATTTTCTCATTAACGTTAAGAGATATTAAATGTAAAAATATGGGAAATCAAAACTAATAACACCAACTACGTCTCCTTCAAAAGTTACAAAAATCTACCGTACAGTTTCGGATTAATTCGACCTTAAACTTCAATGTCAATTTTCTCAAAACCGTGTTTTGTAACATTCGACATCCGTTTTCTGAGACGACGATATGTACATAGGACGTTGCAGGCGGCACGTGTAGAGCAATAACAACAACAACAGTAGCACAATGCAGCATAAAAATGCTTAACCACATATACACATACATACACACACATATGTATGTATGAACATGTTGCAAGCATATGCCACTTAATGGCGCTATCGCTGGCGTTGAAGCAGACAGCCTGGCAAAAATCCAATAAAATCGAATTACCCCACAATTGCTGTTACGCTTAATGGCGCGTTAAGCTACATAAATATATTAAATAAAAAGAAATACTTAGCAAAAAAGAGACAAGTGAATAGAAAATCTCGTAGAAAATCAATTAGAAATAGACTAATCATATCAACAGTCGTACGAACTGCATTGCAATACAGTTGTTGTACTTGTACATATGTAATTGTTACTAAATATACCCGAGTAGAATTGTAATTGAAGTTAAAAGTCGAAAGATTCCACTACTTGTGTGTGCATAGGGTTTAGAAACAAGCATGGAAGAAGAAAAAAAAATAAGATTTTTAAATTTAAAAACGAAAAAAGTTTGTAAAATAGAGAAATCCAAAAAGCGTACGAAAGAAGACTTCTTAGGCATAAAAGAGGCATTAAAATTTATTACTAATTAGGTGTGAATTGCATGAGAAATTCTAAAAAAGGTGTAACGAAGTTGACTGCAGCAATGCAGTAGCCAGCCGTTAGGCAATGCGTATGGGCAAGTGCTTAGCCCAGTGTAAAATACTAAAAGCAGCAGTAGCTGCGGCAGCAGCAGCATTTGTGGCCAGCGTCAACATGAGGTGTTAATTGAAATGACTTTGATGTTGCTAAGTGAGAGGATTTCAAAAAATATTTAGATTTGTATCGAAAATAAATATGTAAGTATGCACATTACACTGCATACATAAATATAAACAACAAGTAAATGTAGCAAGCTAGTACATGAACATACATATATGTACTTCTACAGATCAATCTTGCAACAATTGTAGGCTACAAAATGCCGCTGAATCGCTATTGAATCTTGGTAGACGATGCAGCATTTTGATGTAGCTTTTTTAGTTTACACTAAAAAAAATTCTATTTTTTTTACCCAAACACCATTTAAAGCTTTGAATCGCATACATACACTAGGCGACAAATGAAAGTGTACACCTTGTTTTAACATAATATTCACAATTATTTTCAAGAATACTTTGTTCCATTAATTATAATTCTACAATATAAACAATGTAAATCAAAGTTTCATTCTTTTTACGAAGTTCACGAAAATTCAAAAAATTTTCATAAAAATATTCAATTTTTTATTCAGAATTTCTAGAAAATTTTCGAGTATGCAGTTTTGTATTTTTTTTTGAGACTGCTTTTGCGTTTTCTTTTTTATATAACAAGTGCAATTTACAAAAACTGGCGTAGATTTTTTCTAATTTTGTTTTTAACGGTCTGCCGCATTTTATTTCATAAAAAATTCATGCTTATATGGAAAAAAAGTGCAAAAATACGTCACCAAAAAAGAATTCTTAAAAATCAACGAGATTTTGAAGCCATTTGAAACTTGCAATTCATTGGCCTAAATTAGAATGTGCTAAAGAAACTGCACACTCGAAAATCTTCTGGGAATTCTAAATAAAAAATTGAACATTTTGATGAAAATTGTTTGAATTTTCGTGAAAGTGTAAAACGTTATTATTTATATTATAGAATGAACCATATTTTCATAAATAACTAAAAATTTTCATGAAAATAGTTGCTGATATTAGATTAGAACACTTTCATTTGTTGCCTAGTGTATTTGGCCATATCTATAGAACTTTTGGTTTTTTACATTTGGTAGAAAAAAGTTGTGGCACACTAATCCAACCGATTTCAGAAACTCAGTAGAAAACAAGCCTTTTTTAGTGATTATTAAAAAAACGACCACGCACCACGACGTTAGGGCTAAATTTTTTGTGGAGTTATTTCTTTCTTTTTACTTAATATACGTTCTAAATATGAACCATATCGGACCATAAATACGGATTTTCCAAATATCTCGACTTCTGAGCCACCTATGAGGAAAGCGCTTCGCGGCGAGGTGCTTTGCTCATACTTTCTAAAAAAAAATAGTCGAAATCACTTGAAAATGTATTAGTATCTTCTTAAGATAAGGCGCTGAACCGTGTAACGTAAGTTTTTTTTTAGGAAGAGATGAGGGTTAATAAAGTAGCGTCTAGATCGGTGTGATTTAAATTCGAGCATACTCTGTAGATGTTATACTTCAAATCCATATGACTCGGGAGACGGAGAAACACGGAGAAAAAAAGTTACATCATTGCAAAAATTAAGTTTTATGTTTATTTAAAGCGTAATTTTTCGTAAATCTACCGCATAATTTAACACCTTTCGGAATGTATTCACTGACTACACATATTGTACTTATGTACCTCTACTAAGTAGACTCAGAACAAAACATTAGAATACCGCTACTACACAAGCCGCCAAAACAATATGCTACACGGTCTGTACCTTGTACAGAGCTGAGAACCATTTTTACGTTGGAAAGAGGGACATTTCTACAAGGTTTAGTACATAATGTCTCATTTTTAACGAAGTTTATATATCGGTACAAAGTTCATTAGTCGATCTGTTAACTCACATTTTTTTCGAATGCTTTCACCACTGTGCGGCGCTCCTCGCTCTTAATGAGAACGAGATCATCTCAAAGCTGGTGTAGGATTGCCTTCTGCTTTAACAACTTATCGCCTCCAGAAAACGGGCATACGTCATGTGGGTACAGGGACACCGTAGAGTCATGGGCAATGAAGTGGCAGATATTAATGCTAGAAAAAGGGCTGTACAGGGATGCATAGGCCCAGGACCAGACTGGCTAAGCATGGAACGAAAATAATCGTTATTATGAAGGATTTTTAATTTAAAATCATTTGAATGATATTTTTCAGGGACCGAACATAACATTTATTGATGAAAACTGTCATGGAAAAATTCACTATGAAGGAAATGTTCTACAACTAAGTGATACATACCAATCGATTTATTTTTTCACCGAGACTCAAATTTTAAAATAAACTTATATTTGCCATGTACATTTATCTTCCAAAATAACAATTACTTTTGATTTTTTCATTATGTTCTTAGTTAACAATTATTGAGGACTTTTATTTATAAAAGTCAACAGTAAAAAACAGTCAGTGACTTTAACTTTTAAAATTCATCAATATAAATCAGACACCGACTTTTGTTTTTTAAATTATTCTTATAAAAGTCATTAATATTTTTCGCAGTTAAGAAGGTGTTGGGAAACAAAAGTTTACTACGACTTATACAGATGACTTTTTTTATAAGTATGATTTAGAAATAAAGGTCAGTGACTGATTTCTATTTATGGCTTTTATAAATAAAAGTCTTCGATAACTGTTATCCAAGACATACAATTAAAAAATCAAAAATAGTTGTTGTTCTTGAATTTCTATTTTTCCGATAATTTTTAATCGTTATATTATTATTTTTCCTTTTTGGTTGTTGTTGTTTCCGACAGGGCACAACGCCGAAACCGGTTTGTCTCCAAACCAGATTTGATAAGGGATGACGGAAATTCGTTCCAAAATACATCATTATTATTTTTATTTGTTTGATAATTTTTAATTGTTATTTTATGGTTTTTATATTTACGATCACAAATTATCGTTGTTCCTGGATTTTTATTTTTTGCATCACTTTTATTAGTTATTTTATAATTTGCATTTTCTCGATCATTTTTAATCGTTATCCTATGATTTTTATTCCTTCGGTGAATTTTAATCGTTATTTAATGATTTTTATTTTTTCGATCATATTTTAAATTTTTGAATTTAATTTTTTAGATCTCATTATCGAAAAAATAATAATCCAAATTAGCGATTATTTTTGATAAAAAAAAAATTAAATCTCAGTACACCGATTCTGCATTAGGGCGGGTCGAAAAACACAAAATATTTAATACGAAAATTTTATAGGTCTTAACAGATGCTCTTTTAATCCTTTATTCTTGAAAAGAAATCCTGGTTTTCCGCCTCTACACCGATTTGTATACGGACGCAATATATGTATGTATACCTGGCAGTAACTATATGGAGGTCGATATTTAGACAGGAAAAGATTTAGTTCTGGTTGAAGTACTATACTGAAGATTAGAAAGTCAGAAACTGCCGATGCCCACCTTATAAAAATCGTACAAGAATGTATAAAACACGCAATCAACTTACGCATTTCACTCTTATCTAAAGTGTGTGTAGCTGCATTCGTTTACTTGAAGTTGAATATACTCATATGTAAACGACTGCTACTTGCAGCTAGTTTTTGTTGTTGTTGTTGTTCTATTGGATTTCTGTATGTCTTTCTTGTTGGCAAACATCAGCAGCAGTACAACATCATTTAGCGTAGCCATAACCATTTGAAGTTCTTATGGTAATCGTCATCATAATCGTAAAAACCATCAAACAAACTCATCAGTGGAAGCAGTAACGACAACAACAACAACAACAACAACAACAAGTAACATTAAAAATCTATAACAATCCATAAAGAAAAGTAGCAAAGTGAAAAGACAGCCCTTGAAAAGAAGAAAGTTTTTGACTTGCAGAACAACAACAAAAAAGTGCTATTGATAACAAACAATCAAGTGTTGCGGCAACAAACACACGCACACTCACATATGTATATGTATTTAGTTGTACATGTGCATCAACAACAGCACTCGTACACTAGACTGGGTCGAAAAAAAAAGTTGCTAATGTCCGCCCCTAAATTTAAAGATTATGTTGAGAGGGTTCTGGAAAAATTTTTTTTTTTTTTTTTTAACCCTCCGAAATACAGCCGAAATGGTTTTTTCGTTGTAACTTGGTTATTTGACGGCCGATTTTTAAAATTGATATGTCATTATTTTTGTCTTGAGAAGCTTCACTTTTCGTTCTTATGTCTTTTTAAGCTTTGAAGTCGCGTTCGCATGATAAGGGCAGAAACAGAATATTTTTTTCCTTACCAAACGAAAGTACTTAAAAATTCAAGAAAATGTTGCCTTCAAACTATATTACTAAAATAAT
>NW_023458560.1:41449662-41464682 GCF_013731165.1 Rhagoletis pomonella
TAACAAAATCGATGACGAATTCGATAAAAATTTCGATAGCAAAATCGTAATTTGGAGAAATGCGAAATCTTCGATAAATCAATAAATATTAAAGCGAATTTATTCAAAATTAATTCTTGCAACAATTCTCTGCCAAGAAATACGCTTATGATAAAATTTTGGAAAATGGGCGTTTCACCGCCCACTTATGATCACATATATGTATATCGGTAGCCGTTCTACCAATTTGTACCAAACTCGGTATGATTATTGTGCTTGCCGCATAGAAGCAAACCGTTGAAATTTATTGGAATCAGATTAAAATTACGACCACTTATCATATAACGGCAAATTTCAGAAGTGCTTGAAACTTCAATATTTCGAAATTTAAGGACGCTAATTTACTCAGAATTGATCCACACCGGCTTACCATGTAGCGGTAGCTTTCGGAAAGGTGAAAATCATATATTTAATACTTGCGCCGGGTATTTAATGTTCGGCTCCGCCCGAACTTAGACTTTCTTACTTGTTGATTTTGTTATTGTACAATTGTCTGAGTGTTTATTTAATTAAACATTTTTGTATCAACATACTCGTACATCTTCACGCAGGCATTGCCGCTACCACTTCGCCTGCTGCTGCCGGTCGCTGCTCCCTTTGGTGTTGCTTCTCAGCTGGCGTTGGCGATGCTGCCAACATTTATGTATGTGCTTTCTTGTAATACTGCAATTCCGGCGACCCACCGCTGTCTTACAACACTTTCTGCCTTTTTCTTCTCTTTGGTTGGTGGCGGACTGCAAGACTTCTATGCTCTCTTGTTTATCTACGTACATATATTTTTCGATAATTTTTTTCAAAAATTTTCAAAATTTTATTCCATCAGGTTTCTTTGCTCTTTGGAAATTTTTGAAATTTACACTTTTTGCCGCACGATAAAAAAGTCGTCTTTAATTGCTTGGTAATGGTGTGAAACTAGCGTGAAAAAAATTAATACTGAAAACTTGAAAGCGTATTTGGAAAAGTTTTGGTGATGTATGTGTTAATTAACGCGAAATTTCATATAGTAGAGCACTTCAAGACCAAAACGAGCATATCTACATACAAACATACATATATTTATGTACATACCGAATTTTATGTGCTCTAATTTTACACTTTATGATATTTGAACTGTTAAGGAAAATTTTTTAATCACTTCATTTTATGCGTAAATATTTTATTTTTAATTGTTTTTTCTCCTTTTGTCTTTTTTATCGTTGCAGGTGAGTGCGAAAGGCGAATAAGGAAATCTAGTTCTTTCAAAAAATTATCAGGCATCATTGGTAAAGTAGGCAAGTTGTAAATTTTGAGCAAAGATTTCAACAGTTGAACTCACTTAGTTGGGACGTTCTAAATTCAATGGCATCCCCCGTTTTACCAGCATCCCCGTGATTTACTACTTTTAATGATGCTCCTTCTTCTAGTCAGAATATTTCGAGCGTGGTATCAAATCAAATTTTTTTCGACAAAGGTTCTGATAGTTGCTCTTACTTAATTGGAGCCTTCTAAATTCAATGGCGTCCCCAATTTTGCCCGATTGGCTCCACCTTTGGAGATAGCGGTACCTGAAAATTTGGTTAAATGTTAACTCTTTTATAAATAGCTCCCTCAGTTTTAAAGTTATTTTACTTAAATTTTGCCCACGATTGTATTTTAATATTACCTTCGCGAATTCCTTAATTTTGTTTAACCATGAAAAAGCATCTGTGAAGTGTAGAAGGAAAGCGTATTGAAGGAAAAATTCAATCAGACAAATTTCATAAAAACAGCCAAAAACATCTCCGTTTCACAAAAAATTCCGGCACTTGCCTACACATACGTTTCTGCCACACACTATAGTGGGAAAACCGATCGCCAAAGTATCCGAAAATGAACAATCGCTAAACGATCAAAAATCCGCATTTTATGCACTTTTTTTCTTTTTCGGATCGATTTTCGGATTCTTTGCTGGCTGGGGAACGATAAAAACGGATTGTCTAAATATGTCGACTCCAGCGCCATCTATAAATGGTCCAACGATTCTATTGTATCGAGCCCTAATCGCCAAAAAGACGGAAGCGACATTTTTTTTTTATTATTCTTTTTGCAGGAATTTTCCTAAAGCATCTAGATGCAGTTCTGCATAAAAAAAAAATTCAAAAAGAAAACCTACCTTTTGAAACCTCTTAAATAAATTTTCGGTGCACAGACATGACTTTTCTACAGTTTTATTATAGTAAGATAGACAGTTCGATGATTTAAAAAAAAAGTAAGTGCGCCTGGGCCTCACTGGAGAAGTGAAACTTACGTTACACATCTATTTTGTCTCATAACCAACATACATACATATGTACATATGTATGTATATATGTACATACATACATCTGCTTTTGCTTAAGGTTATATTTTTTCTCTTTTTTCTATCTAGACCCCTACCTCTACCCCTGTTCATTCTAACAACATTTACGTTATTCTGTTTTCCTTTATCTTCATTTTTACCTTTATACTCTATCGATAACAAGAGCGATGAAAAACCGATACAAATATCGATAACAAAATCGATGACGAATTCGATAAAAATTTCGATAGCAAAATCGATAATACTAATGGTAGCAAAATCGATTAGAAAATTGATAAGTAATCGATAACAAAAATCCATTAGAAAATCGATAAAAATGTCGATAAAAATATCGATTATTATATCGACAAGTTCCGAAAATATCGATAACAAAATCGATAAAAATTTCGATAACAAATTCGATGAAAATATAGATAACAAAAAAAGATAAAAATATAGATTATTATATCGATAAGTCCCGAGAATCCCGAAAAACTCTAAAATGCCAAAATACATAGTTTCCAGATTGAGTATCTGTGTCTCTATCTATATCCTTTTCTCTATAATTACCTTTATTTTACAACGCTTTTATCAACTTGCAATGTTGTGTGTCCAGGCAGCTATAAAAGGGTGCATTCCAAAACATCAAAACACAAAGCATAAGTCTCTTTTATTTCTAAACCTCATCAGATTGTGATACCAAATGTGCGCAACCATGTTTAGATGCTAATTTTCAACTAAGTTGCGCAAGTTGGACTTTTTCTCCTAGTGCGGTTTAGAAATAAAAGAGACTGATGCTCTGTATTTTGACGTTTTGGAATGCAGCCAAACCTTTGCTTTGCAAAGTTCCTATAAAAAAAGTTAGACGTCAACCTCGTCGGTTGAGAGGTAGATGTCGCCCTATGCACTACGTACGCTACAGTGGAAATGGACGACACGCCATTTCTTTAAATAAAATTAATTGGTGCTCGTATGTATGTATATGCATGTCTGTGCACCAATCTATTAATATTGTTGAATTATTATATTCAACAATTTATATTGAGCTCGAGGCCGTTTTTTAAATGAAAATTTCACCACATTTCCTCATCAGACAGTCGGTTCAAATCCTACTGAAAGAAGTCTGATGAGGAAATGTGGTGATTTCCGAAATAGCTATCACTTCTACCATTTTTTCAAATTATTGTTGCTTTCCACAATAAATTTTCATTTAAAAAACGGCCTCGAGCTCAATATATATTGTTGAATATAATTGTTATAAGGCCACTAAATAACAAAAAGAAATAACTTAAGGACGAGCACACCTAAAAGTTAAACATTCTAAAAATAGAATTATTAGCAAAAACCAACAATACCAACAACCACATGATCAAGTGAATTGCAGCGGAGTAGCTGCGCTTAATGGTGTTGGCATAACAAAAATGAAAATAGTGGAAAAAAGCAAACGATAATTTACAAGGCGTACTTAGCACGGTGCATAGGCAACTGGCTGAGTCAGTGGGATCGTCGGTTAGAATCCTACTGAAAGAAGTCTGATGAGGAAATGTGGTGATTTCCGAAATAGCTATCACTTCTACCATTTTTTCAAATTATTGTTGCTTTCCAAAATAAATTTTCATTTAAAAAACTGCGTCGAGCTCAATATAAATTGTTGAATATAATTGTTATAAGGCCAAAAAATAACAAAAACAAATCGTTGAATTATTTTAATATTTATTGGAAAATTTTATACAGACAATACTAAAAAGTAGAAAATAAATAATATACAAAAACTTTCTAATAGACAACGCTTTTATAAATGGATTAAAAAGTAGAAAATGATATTTCCCTGTCCCATAGAATTTATTTGATAACTTTTGATTTTGAAATTTTAGTAAAAGTCATTAAGAACCATTTATGATATTGAGAATGAAAAGCGTGGGGCGTGAAAATGAGTGATTTTGCATTTGTTTTCTTACTTTTTGGCGGTTAGACGCTAATTTTAAAATTTTTTTTATTAATTTCATGCAGTTCTAACGTCGTGAATACTAAACAAAAGCTCGAAAGGCTGGTTTTACTTATGAAAGAAAATCCCAATACTCTGTTGGCACGATCTCTGAGAACAAAATCGTAGAGCTGTTGATAGTTTTAAAATATTTTAAATAGATTTGGCTCACAAACGCCTCTTTACAGGCTACATAGAGGTGCGTCTGACTCGCGAGTCATTTGTGTACGTGTTGACTCGCCTTCGACTACAGACAGTTCAATCATTCAGAGTCATGCCGGGAGTCGTTTTGGTGTAACTAACACATATTTATTTTCACAAACACATCCAAACGGACTCACGAGTCAGACGCACGGTGTATGCCTCCGTCGGAAGTTTTTAATAAATCTGTAGACAAATTTCTTAAATATATTTTATGTCAAAATATGTTCTAAAGACTACACTTAAACTCTTTTAAACATTAACTACTCCTGGCCAGTTTACTAAGCTCTCATCCTCTGACGAATCATTGAACCCCTGAACTCCATTGTACTCATTTTTGCCACGTTTTTATAAACTCGCTTTCCTTTTTTATTTCGTTTTAATTTGTACAAAATTACATAAATATGTATAAGCACACTTTTTAGTTTGCTCGATTTGTAAACAAAGCTTCTCAGCGACGAAAAATATACTATTATGAACAACCTAAACGAGCGGAATTCACAATAGCGCTATTCTTCATCGAATGAGCGACATAATACCAAATGAAAATTCGTTCAATCAGCACTTTCGACCACAGTCGAAGATCGAATGCAACTCATAATAGAGGCTAAGTGTTATTCTTTAACCTTTTATTAGCAAGTTTTTGTTAAATTAGTACCATGCGTATACACTCAAGAAGCTCTGGTTTCAGCTCCAACCATTTCCGTTGCATCATTTTCGTGGGCAATTTCCATAGTCCCAACCATGAACCAAAAAGACAAGATCACGCGGGCTGGAGACTAGCCCGTTAGAATCGCATTTAGGAAAAAAGTTGAAAAGTTGAGTTTGTTTACATTTCTTCGTTGTTTACAATTTGGTGGTGGCTTTTTACTGCAATTTTCTTCATTTTCACTTGTGACAACGTGTGTACACATAAGATAAAGAATAATTTAACACAACGGCATGATTTATAGAAGAATTTGCATAATAAAAATGATTTTTCATGCGTTCAACAATTTCGCGGTTTTCTCCGTTCTCTTCGTTGTTTACTTCTTACAACAAAGATGGCGTCGAGATTTCGGCAGCTAGAAAATAACTTTTTTCGTTTTTTCCTTCCCGCGTGATCTTGTGTCTTTCGTTCATGAGTCCATCCAACCGCCGCTAAAGAAGTTTCACTTCAAAAATCGATATTGACTTATGTATGCAAAAAATTTATTCATCCTGCCATTTTTGAAGTAGTCGGACATTTCCTATTCTGGGTCGGCCCAATTTTTGTTGAATCTGTTCAATATGTGCCACAAACAATCAATCTTTGCGGATGCACTGATGCCTGTTCGAACTCTTGCGGGTTGTGTTCACTCCAATAAAGGCACTTTTGCTCGTTCATATAAACGCTGCGTCAAAAATGTGTCTCGTCTGAGAAGATGATTTTTTGATCAGTATCAGGATCTCTGGCCCACATTTCCATTAAGGTCCAAAGAGTGAACTAACGCTTAAACTTTTCTGCCGTGCGACGAATTTTCTGTGCCACGATATCAATTTCATATATGTATGAGAAAAACGCTTGGGGGGGCAAAGCCACTTCTAACTTATGTGTTTCTACAGCCCTTGATACGTATGCCGGTCTTTAGGAAAATTTTAATCAGAACGAAATGTCAGTTTATTGTACCCTTGACTGTCATACATATAATTTACACATTCGCATCTGCTCATTTGGCACGTGATCTCAATAGCACATTGTAGTATCAAGGAGATGTACATATATAAGTACACACTGAAAAAACGCATATGTCAAGTCAAGGTGTCTTAACCGCAGCTGACAAAAGTCAGTACGAAATCAGAGAAAGAAAATTCAAAAAAAGACAAAACAAAAGTTATAAGGATATATGCAACAACAACAATAGTCTGACTGATAGCAAAATGAAAAGGCCTGCGGTGGTCCATTATTTTATGGAGCATGAAAGCTTGATATAAGGGCACCCATACAGGCAATGAAGTCACAAAATCAAAGTCAAATGACACTCAAATCACCAGCATCCTTATGGAGGGGTGAGTCGCTCAATTGAATTGAAAGATGAATGAAAGGCAGTTAAAGGAAAACAAAAGTGAATCGAAACACATTCGACTGTACACACACATAATTATTTAATTATTACCATTGTTAAGAGAGGTAAATGAAAATGAAGTGTGGTGTGTGAAATAGGAGCAAATGTAGGTTTTTTTGCGTGACTAGCACTAGCAAGATGTTTTTATTTGATACCTTTGACGAAAAGGGTATGCAAAGGGAGCCGTGCATTGCAATAACAGGGCAATTCTGGCAACTGTCTTTCAACTCACCAAAAGGCAAAAACCTTTCGTAAGAAGCTCTTTACTGTCTTTGGAAAGACTAACTAAAAGATCTGCAAACGAGGTGGTCCTATGCTGTTCGCCGTTTAGCAAAAAGTTTTTTTTTAAAACTGAACTAAACTAAAAATATATATATATTTTTTTTTAAACAATAAAAATTAATAAATAAAAGAGAATTAAATTAGAAAAAAAAATATTTTATCACAAAAAAAGGAGGAAATAGTACTTAAAAATTAATTAAATTAAAAATATTTTTATTTATGAAAACACAAACAAAAAACAATTATACAAATAATAAGAACCTAAAAGTTAAATGAAATAAAAAAATATATTTTTTTTAAACACTAAATTCGAAAAACTAAAAGAAAATTAAATTAGCAAAAAAAAAACAAATTAAATTTTAAAAAAGAAAAAATAAATTTGTAAAAACAACATACATATGTAAATGAAATTAAAAAAAAAATATATATATTTTTTTTTCTTTTTTACACAATAAAATCCAAAAATCGTAAGAAAAAATCAAATAAGTTCCTAAATATTAAATTAAATTAAAAAAATAACAATAATAACAATAACAACCCAACCATTAAGAAAATTAAAAAAAATAAATAAAAAAATACATAAAATAGGTTTCTAAAAATTAAATTAAAAAATAATTATACTTACATCATTTTTAAAAATAACAAGTAAGAAAGTCTATGTTCGGGCGGAGCCGGACATTAAATACCCGCCGCAAGTATTAAATATATGTCTTTCACATTTCCGAAAGCACCGATACATGGTAAGCCGAGGTGTATCAATTTTGAGTAAATTAGCGCCCTTAAATTTTGAACAATTAAAGTTTCACGCATTTCTGAAATTTACCGTTATATGAAAAGCGGCCGTAATTTTATTCCGATTTCAATTATTTTCAACGTTTTGCTTTTATCTGGCAAGCACAATAACCATACCGAGTTTGGTACAAATTGGTAGAACGGTTACCGAGATACATATATGTGATCATAAGTAGGCGGTGCCACGCCCATTTTCCAAAATTTTATCATTTACGTATTTCTTGTTAAAGAATTGTTGCAAGCATAAATGTTGAATAAATTAGCTTTAATATTTACTGATTCATCGAAGATTTCGTACTTCTCTAAATTACCGGTATATGGGATGTGGGCGTGGTTTATGTCCGATTTTAAAAATTTTCGGCCATTTGGTATGCTGTACTAAGGCCAATAACTTTGGCAAGTTTGGAAGAAATCGGTGCAGCGGTTACCAAGCTATACACATATAACTATAAGTGGGCGTGGCTACGCCCATTTCCCAAAAATTTACAATATTCTTATTTTTCGTCTGAATATTATTGTAAATATCAACTTTGAGTGAATACTCTTCAGTAGTTACTAAAATATCGCAGTTTTCGTATTTCTGAAAATTACCGTTGTATGGGAGGTAGGCGTGGTTATTTACCGATTTTGCCCATTTTCGATACCTTCCGTCCTACGCCCGAAAGAAGTGCAGGTACCAAGTTTCGTTAAGATATCTCAATTTTTACTCGAGTTATCGTGTGCACAGAAGGACGGACGGACGGACAGACCGTCACCGCTTAATCGATTTCTCTTTTCATTCTGATCATTTATGTATACATTTGTCTATATCTATCTCGATTCGTTTAGCCTGTTACAAACAACCGTTATGTGAACAAAGTTATAATAACATTGTGCACAAGTGTGCTCGGGTATACAAATTCGGAAAAGTTGAATTAACAAGTAAGAAAGTCTAAGTTCGGGCGGAGCCGAACATTAAATACCCGGCGCAAGTATTAAATATATGTTTTTTCACCCTTCCGAAACCTTCCGCTAGATGGTAAGCCGAGGTGTATCAATTTTGAGTAAATTAGCGTCCTTCAATTTTGAAATAATGAAGTTTCAAGCATTTCTTAAATTTACCGTTATATGAGAATCGGCCGTTATTTTAGTCCGATTTCAATAATTTTCAACGTTTTGCTTACACGTGGCAAGTACAATAACCATACCGAGTTTGGTACAAATTGGTAGAACGGTTACCGATATACTTATATGTGATCATAAGTGGGCGGTGCCACGCCCATTTTCCAAAATTTTACCATAAACGTATTTCTTGGTAAACAATTGTTGCAAGCATCAATTTTGAATAAATTAGCTTCAATATTTAATGATTTATCGAAGATTTTGTATTTCTCTAAATTACCGTTATATGGGATGTGGGCGTGGTTATTGTCCGATTTGAACAAGTTTCGGCGGTTTTTTATGCTGTACCAAGGCCAACAACTGTGCCAAGTTTGGAAGAAATTGGTGCAGCGGTTACCAAGATATACACATGTAACCATAAGTGGGCGTGGGTACGCCCATTTTCCAAAAATGTATAATATTCTTATTTTTCGTCTAAAACTTATTATAAATATCAATTTTGAGTGAATAATCTCCAGTAGTTACTAAAATATCGCATTTTTGGTATTTCTGAAAATTACCGTTATATGGGAAGTAGGCGTGGTTATTGAGCGATTTTAAAAATTTTCTGCTATTTGGTATGTTGTGCGAAGGCCAACAACTGTGCCAAGTTTGGAAGAAAGTGGTGCAGCGGTTACCAAGATATACACATGTAATCATAAGTGGGCGTGGCTACGCCCATTTTCCAAAAATTTATAATATTCTTATTTTTCGTCTAAAAATTATTGTAAATATCAATTTTGACTGAATTATCTTCAGTAGTTTTCGTATTTCTGGAAATTACCGTTATATGGGAAGTGGGCGTGGTTAAAGTCCGATTTCGCCCATTTTCAATACCAACCTACCTTGGATTAAGGGATACCTACATACCAAATTTCTTTGAGATATCTCAATTTTTGCTCGAGTTATCGTGTACACGGCAGACGGACAGACGGACGGACAGACAGACATGGCTTAATCGATTTCTTTTTTCATCCTGATCATTTATGTATACATTATGTTATCTCGATTCGTTTTGGCTGTTACAAACAACCGTTATGTGAACAAAATTAATATACCCTTCTGCACAAGTGCACTCGGTCATTGCGACTGTTGGAGCAACGCGAGCTACGTGATATGTAAGTGCTTTCTCTCAAAATAGCTTTTCAACACGATTGGCGAATGAGAGAGCTTTTTTCTAAGAGTTTTGTGTTAGATGGCAAGATAGTGTGAAAGACTTTTGTTATTCCGTCTTTCATTTGTCTTACGAATTGCCCTGTAAATTGGAAATGTGATGCGATGGTTTTTTGGAAGTCCCGTTTAATCGATTTTTATAAGTCCGCTAAATTTTCATACCTAATTCAAAACTCAGTGAGAATCACAAAACGGCAACATCAGTAATCATTTTACGGTAAATACATATTGTCAATTTATCTGATTTTCTTGTTATATCTTATTTCGATGCGGCAACATTGCGGCAACCTGCAAAGGAGCCTCACTTGCGCTGCTGTCATTTAATTGAGAAACAGTTTTTTTTTTGTTTTTACTTGGCGATCAAAGTCCGTTTTATCGCTGTGGCTCAACTTTCCTGCTTTGTAATCTGAGACATTGTGGTATCGTTGACGTTTCATTGCTGGGGGATGCCGCACTTGTGCTGGCATCAAACGAAACAATAACACATCTCTATTATTTTAGATTGACAAATATATGAGTTAAGTATTTTATACGGCAATCCAATTGTTTGCGGCCCGTTTATGCGTCTTAGTCTTCATGATTTCATTGAGTCTTTGTTTTTTTTTTTGGGGATGTCAAAGATTGTTTTTTAGAAATGCAACTGCATATGATAGCCGCTTGAATGTATGTGCAGCGATATAGATCTTGATTTTTTTTATCAATTCTTTTCCATTTTATTCGGTTTTGATTTTAAGTATTCCTTTGTTATTAGTTTATTTGATTTAATATAACTTTATTCATTTGTATTGACTGTTAAGCGGTACTCGCCGTCGCTAACGCGTAAAGGCCCGTTAATCTTCCCCAAAATCTTTCTCTCGAATACTCCACGAGCCGCCCCATCGGATGTTGTCATTGTTCTCCGCGCCATAGACCAGCACTGGCATGATAGTGATTTATTTGGTGTGGTTTTCGTACGTCGAGAGAGGAGGACTTCGGAATTGCCTACTCAGTCCAAAGTAGCCATTGTTGGCAAGAGTGATTTTGCGTTGGATTTCCATGCTGACATTATTATCGGTGTAAATGTTGGTTCCCAAGTAAACGAAATTCTCTACTTTCTTGAAACTATAACTGTCAAAAATGACGTGTTGTTGCCCAGGTACGGAAGCGCTGACTGCTTGTTTGATGACAGCAGATACTTCAACTTTTCCTCGTTGACCGCCAGACCCATTCGCTTTGCTTCCTTATCCAACTTGGAAAAAGCAGAACAGACTTCGCAGTTTTTGTTAGCGATGATGTCGATGTCATCGGCATAAGCCAGCAATTGCACGCTCTTATAGTATATTGTTCCTGAGCGGTTCAGTTCTGCAGCTCTTACTATCTTCTCCAACATCAGATTAAAGAAGTCACATGAAAGGGAGTCGCCCTGTCTGAAACCCCGTTTTGTGGCGAACGGCTCGGAGAGGTCTTTTCCAATTCTGACGGAGCTGCTGGTATTGCTCAACGTCAGTTTCGCGGGATGCCATACTCAGACATTGCGGCGTATAGGCTGTGGATTTTCCAGGTCTAAAGCCACACTTATAAGGTCCAATCCGTTCGTTGACGGTAGGCTTCAACCTTTCACACAATCACGCGATAAGACCTTGTAACCTACGCTTATGGAAAAATATTTCCCTTCATAATTAAGTACGTTCTGGCCATCAGTCACTAGGTCACTATTGTTGTTCTAACCAGATTTCGCCCTGGTCTTAAAACCGTCCGTAAGTGGCCTAACTTTCTGGTAAAATTTTCGGGCGTTTTTCTTGTCGGCCAGCATTTCAAGCTCTTCGCAGTCACGTATTTCGGCCTCTCTCTTCTTATTGCGGCAAATACGTTTACGTGCCGCCCGTAGGCGGCATATTTATTCTACACTCCTCACCGCATCAGCTATTCTTTCTGGCTCGTTGAAATCCGGCTACTTCTTCGGCAGCAGTAATTAATGAGCGGGGAAAAGTGGGTCCACCGCTTGCGTATTGCGGATTGTTGAAGAGTTCTCTCTGAGAGCAGGTGTGAGGGTCGAGTAGCGAATGCATTTCCTATCTGTTGTGATCACAGCTTTTCGATGTTAAGCTTTCCTTGCATTTTTAGGCGCACATTTTTTGCGATGTTTGGACCTCGGAGTGTATGTACGTCCAAAACACTGGAACGTGCCTTCCGTCTATCACAAATCCAACACCGAATCTGCGCTGCTTTACATAGCAGCTGTAGTAGACGTCGCAAGACCCCAGACATGTTTTGCCTTGCCCTGTGCAACGCATTTCTTGAATGGCGGTGATGTCAGCTTTTGTCCTTTCGAGGACATCAACCAGCCGGGCAGAGACACCTTTCCCATTAAGGGTCCGGACAAACTTTTGCCGTGTTCGTCATCAAAACCTTAAACCGAATAAGTCGCTGAAAAAATAAAAACCAGAAATACCGATTAAAAATTAATCGAAAAATAGAATTAAAGAAGTAGTTACTCTTGATCGAAAAACCAAAATCGTAAAATTTTAAAGGAGAAATAGAAATCCAATTTGCATATGTATGTAAGCGGTTAAATTATGATTTTTATTATAAAGATAATCACCGTTACGGCCACTTAATATTTGCATATTTACTTTACAACGGTGTTGATATTATATTCATATCGCTATTTCTATATCGGTATCGATTTCGTTTTTGAAATTTGTGTAGGCATCGTCTTCATCATTGTTTTTGCAATTTTTACCATTACCATGTACTATTTTTATCTCTACGACTTAATATCACTATCGATTTCGGCATCGCTTGTTGCTTTTTTACACTATCAATGTTGATGCCACTACTGATAACTTACCATTATTAAATTATTTCGGTTTCGAAGTTTTTATTCTTATCGATACAATTACTTTTTCTCATGTGCAAGCTGCAGTTTCTTATCTTTATCGATAACTAGCAGACCCGGTGAACTTCGTCCCGCCCAAAATTTTTATATATTTTATTGAAACTTTTTGGTCCAACATTTTCACCAACAATTCACGTTTACGATTTTCATTGGCACATTTGTCTGCTAAGATTAAGGTTTGGTGGTCATTTGCCGCTTTAAATAACCTAAGGAAAGTGTTATATCCGTTCTTGAAATTCTCCAGTTGTGCGGCATTACATAGCACGGTTATTCGCAAAGCGAAATAAATTTTTTCCTCTTCACTCCCTGGCGGCAGCAATGACCCAGTTCTATAGTGAATGTCCTAGAAGCTTTACAGTATAGTAGGTGGCAACTTCAAAATGGGTGCGAATCATTGTTCTACAGAAATGCAATATACATATACTTATTTCAGACGAAATACCTTAAAAGTTTGAACGCATTATAATATTGGAAAATCCAAAAGCCAATTGCAACGCAGGAGCGTTCGATATACTCAATAGTGCAACAGGTCGATTTAATCTGACCTTCACGGCCCCTTTTCTCACTTGGCTATTTTTAGTAATAGCTCGACTTCAGCACCACTTGGCAGCACGTTTTTGCAATAGTATTGCATACATATTTAAAACATTAGCCAAATCGGATCATAAATAAGATATTTAGTAATAACTCAACTACAGCGCCAACTGTCGGATTAAATTGTGAAACTAAACCATCCAGAGACCCACTCAAATACACAAAAAGTTTCGTTAAAATCCGTACAACTATTTAGGAGGAGATCACTCACAAACACACCTACAGTAGAATAAAAAAATTCATTCAAATATAGCTAAAGGGCGGTACGTTTGTAGGCCTCACACCCCTTTTCAAATAGCCCAAATTTTCTCCATGAGTATGGGCTTGATTTCAACTATATACATATCTCCATACGAAGTTCCAGTACTGTACCATGAATACTTTCAGAGATATGCAGTATAAAAATTCGATATATATGGGGGGTGCCGCGCTCCCTTTCCAAGAGATGCCCTCTTTCTTCATGAGTATGCGATTGATTTCGTATATCTCCATACCAAGTTCCAGAACTCTACCATGAACACTTCCAAAATAGGCAGTATGAAAAATTCGGTTTGAATGGAAGATGCCACGCCCCCTTTTCCAATAGATCCAATTTTTCTCCAAGAGTATGCGATTTATTTCGTACAATTTCCAAAACTCTACCATGCACACTTTCAGAGATATGTAGCATGAGAAATTCGGTTTTTATGGGAAGTGCCACGCCCCCTTTACATATAGATTTTTTCAGCCTAAAACCATCCATGGGACACGTGCGGCAGGTGGCAGTTTCAAAAAAATCGGTTCAGCCGCTCTCGAGCCTTGCGAAAACTAACAAACGGTTCTAAATATATATTAGTTGAGATATATTGATGTGTATACTTCTTTGGTTTCAGTAGGGGTAAAATTTGCGAAGCTGTAACGCATATCCCAGCACAAAATTTCGAAGGGCTTAGCATGTGTATTTCAGCATAAAATTTTTATTTTCATTAGAAGCACCCTGTGTTTGCTTGCCAAATAGTTGGATACATTTAGGCATATGCATAGTAAGAGGAAATCGAGTTGACGATATCGCACAAACGATCAAACAATTTTTGATTTTTATGAAGCAAGACAATCTCGACACGATATCGTTCAGACGAATGTCATCATACATGATTCATGCCCTGGTTTTGATATTCGTAGATGGTTTTAGGCATAGGTTTAGTAGTCTATTTTAGTAAATTTAGTAATATATACAAATAGAAATGCTCAAACTATAAGCTCAAAAACAATAACTGATGCGGTGTTTCCAAGATATTTTAACGCCCTTGAGTCACAAGTATATGCAAGTATATTTTATCAATCATACCGATAATTTCATGTATTAAAATAATTAAAAAAGAAAATGAATAAAAAAATTAAATCAGAAAAATGAATAAAATTAAGTGAAATTAATGTTTATTTTTTTAACCTAACCTACATTTGTATGTATGTAACTGAATCGCTTAATAATAGCTTTACATATAAAAAGATTATCCTAATTTTCGAGCTTAACTCCCTAATCTGTTATTAGACTAGTAATTTTTAGCAAAAAAAAAA
>NW_023458560.1:41469682-41496891 GCF_013731165.1 Rhagoletis pomonella
AAAAAAAAAAAAAAAAAAAAAAAATATTCCGACGAATTGATAAGCTCCTCCTTTTTTGGAAGTCGGTTAAAAAAGAGATTAATAATAATAATAGATTGGCGCTTACACATATGTTAGTGTTTGGCCGAGCTTCTCCTCCGATTTGTGGCGTGCGCCTTGATGTTGTCACACAAAGCGGAGGGACCTACAGTTTTACGCCGACTCCGAACGGCGATTGTATTTTTATGAGAAGCTGTTTTTCACGGCAGAAATACACTCGGAGGTTTGCCATTGCCTGCCGAGGGACGACCGCTGTTAAGAAAAAACCTTTTTTCTATATTTTTTTGCGATGTTGCTTTGACCAGGGCTTGAACCCAGGCGTTGCGGAGTGGAAGCGCGCACTGCTTACCACTACACCACAGCGGCCGACAAAGAGATTAGCCATGCAAATATCTCAGATTAAACCGATAACTTTTTGGTGTCCAACTTAGTTGTATCGATTATACTTGCGAAGAAGAGGAGGAATGTCAAATATTAAAGTAAACAAAAATTGACGCTAGTAAGGAAAGTAGGTTTGCAAAGGTATTTTTAATAAAATATTCAGTTATAAATATATTTAAATGGCCTAATATGTGCTGCAAAAAAAGTGACCACGGTGGTACAGAGAAGAAGTTTAACTTTTCCTCGAGTAGTGTGAATAACAAGCACAACCAATTTGACAGCTACCCCGCTTTGATTGAGATTATATTTATATGTAAACGTACTTTTATGCTTTGCCGTTCGCATATGTATACACATCAAATTTCATGAGTAGCTAGTACTCATGCCTTTTTATATATTATAATTATATTCTGACAGTATCCGTTGTTTCTGATTGGCGCAAAAAAATCTTGCCTAGTGACGAATTCGCCCCTTGATATGGTCGTTACTTAAAGCTATTTATATTCGAAATTGCATGAAAATTGGAAAACAGGAATCTATAAGCTTATCCAGGCAAAAAGCTACCTACGTACCGAATTTTAAGCAAATCGAACCATAAATACGATTTCTTCGAACAGATCGGTCCCTGGTCCTCTTCTCGGACAAAATGGATCATATATGCTAATATATGCCAAAAAGCTACCTGCGTACCGAATTTTAAGCAAATCGGACCGTAAATACGATTTTTTTGAATAGATCAGTCCCTGGTTCACTTCTAGGAAAAAATGGACCATATATCCTAATATATGCTAAAAAACTACTTACGTACCGAATTTTAAGCAAATCGGACCATAAATGCGATTTTTTGGAAAAGATCGGTCCCTGGTCCACTTCTCGGAAAAAATTGATCACATATGCTAATACATGCTAAAAAGCTACCCGCGCAACGAATTTTAAGCAAATCGGACCGTAAATTCGATTTTTTCGAATAGATCGGTCCCTGGACCACTTCCCGGAAAAAATAGGTCATATATGCTAAGATATGCTAAAAAGCTACTTACGTACTAAATTTTATGCACATCGGACTATAATAAGATTTTTTCGAATAGACCGGTCCCTGGTCCACCTACCCGAAAAACATGGTGGTTACCGAAAGCTATTTGTATACAAAATTTCATGAAAATCGGACCAGCCATTCGCGAGATTACCTGTTACAAAAAAAAGGGACTTCTCTTTATATAATTAGTATAGATATTATTGCAATAGATATTTTACACTGCCAATAAAATATCGTTTTCTATTGTCGAAATTCGACCACGCGATAAACTTTGTATATTTTTAAAAATTTCGATAACTCGGTTAATATTTATATTTTTCGAAAGCTATCCACAAATTTCGATAATTCGTTATACTCGGGTAACACGATAAAATTCTGTATGCAGTGATAACTCAATAAACTAATATAGCCTTAAAATTTCCGTAACTTGATGTATTTTGAAAATATCAAAAAACGTCTATTCGATAAATCGACAATTTCATTAAATCAATAAATATCGATAACTCGATAAATTCAAATAAATTTCGTCAGCTTCTTTTTGTGTCTATAAATTCCGAAAACTCAATAAACATTGAACAATTTGAGTAATTCGATACGTTGCGATAACTCAATGAACGGGGATAACTCGAAAAATTTAGATAACGTTAACTTCGTTGATGCTATAGATTTCGGTAACTTGATAACTTTATATAAACAAATTTTCTATGACTGAATTTATTTCGAATCCTATCAAAAAATTTCAATAAATGTTTTCGACCTTTCAGTTACCCTAATTCTTATGTATTTCTCATTGTTTTCATTTTCGTCTTTATCTTCAATTTTCCTTCACTTTTTAGTCTTAATTCGTTGTCATTTATTTTTTTAATAAACAAAACAACTCAAGTCCAAACACAAGCACGTATGTATGTATATACAAATACGGAAATTGTTAAACGACGTTTTTGGCCGTAATTTTCAACCAATTCTGAAACCATAAAAACTCTTCTCATGTACAGAAAAATACCTTCCGTCAAACGAACGGTGACAAAGTTTATGTTAGCATAATAATATATCTAGATATTGTAGACATTTTTCTAATAACGGGTGATTTTTTAAGAGCTTGATAACTTTTTTTTTTAAAAAAACGCATAAAATTTGCAAAATCTCATCGGTTCTTTATTTGAAACGTTAGATTGGTCCATGACATTTACTTTTTGAAGATAATTTCATTTAAATGTTGACCGCGGCTGCGTCTTAGGTGGTCCATTCGGAAAGTCCAATTTTGGGCAACTTTTTCGAGCATTTCGGCCGGAATAGCCCGAATTTCTTCGGAAATGTTGTCTTCCAAAGCTGGAATAGTTGCTGGCTTATTTCTGTAGACTTTAGACTTGACGTAGCCCCACAAAAAATAGTCTAAAGGCGTCAAATCGCATGATCTTGGTGGCCAACTTACCGGTCCATTTCTTGAGATGAATTGTTCTCCGAAGTTTTCCCTCAAAATGGCCATAGAATCGCGAGCTGTGTGGCATGTAGCGCCATCTTGTTGAAACCACATGTCAACCAAGTTCAGTTCTTCCATTTTTGGCAACAAAAAGTTTGTTAGCATCGAACGATAGCGATCGCCATTCACCGTAACGTTGCGTCCAACAGCATCTTTGAAAAAATACGGTCCAATGATTCCACCAGCGTACAAACCACACCAAACAGTGCATTTTTCGGGATGCATGGGCAGTTCTTGAACGGCTTCTGGTTGCTCTTCACTCCAAATGCGGCAATTTTGCTTATTTACGAAGCCATTCAACCAGAAATGAGCCTCATCGCTGAACAAAATTTGTCGATAAAAAAGCGCGAAACACATTTCGAACCGAACACTGATTTTGGTAATAAAATTCAATGATTTGCAAGCGTTGCTCGTTAGTAAGTCTATTCATGATGAAATGTCAAAGCATACTGAGCATCTTTCTCTTTGACACCATGTCTGAAATCCCACGTGATCTGTCAAATACTAATGCATGAAAATCCTAACCTCAAAAAAATCACCCGTTATAACATTCCCAAGTCACCGATAAATATATCGTTTTCTATAATACATTTTTTTCGCTATCAAAATCACTGAATTTACCTATTGGTACTGACAACTTAAGCACTTTCAAAACCATGGCTAAATATGAATACTGTTACCGAGTTTTTAACGATATTTTTATCGGTATTGTTTTTATTGTCGGTTCTTTTATCGCTACAAAAGATTTAGTGAGTACTTCAGCGGTTATACTTTAAGGTTTAAAAAGTATTTGGAAATGGAACTTGGTCTAAACTTCCATTTCTACGGCACAAGAGAGCTATTACTTATTAGTACCTATGAATTAGATTGTAGATGTATTCAAATATTCTCTTCAGCCCACATAAATTCACATACATACATACATTGATAAGTTCAATGTAACTATCAAAATTCCAGTCACACATTCTCATCGCCTATTTTTACCGTTTATCATTGATAGAGATCTCTAAACGCACGATGATTTATGTAATCGCTTTTAATATGAGCTGATTTGTTTTGAAAAATTATTAACATTTAATAGCGAATATAATCAGGGTTTAAACCTATACGAGATTGACTTTTAGAAAATATGTTTCGAAAGAAATTCCAACGAAATTCAAATTTATTAATTTTTTATTTGTTTATATTAAATTTGTTTGTGCATTTTTCCCGTTACAGTCAATGAATGGTACATAATAGAACCTATATGAAAATCACTGTAGAGCTCCCTTAAAACAAAACAAAAATCACAAGAAAAATGGAAATGAATTTTACCAAAATTATTTTTTTAATTTGTAAACAAAGTTTAGGTAAATATGTTATAGGCCATTCAATTTTAGTATAATAAAGTGCACGCTTCAAGTAGCTAAGAGTTCGCGTTGATTTTTAATAATTTTTTTCGTTATGCAGAAACTGGTCGAGCATACTTTACATGGAAGCAAATGCACAACACCGCCAGCGTAAAAAAAAATTATTAAAAATCAACGCGTACTCTCAGCCACTTGAAAGGTGCATTTTACAACTAAAATTGTATATATAAATCTGTGTACCTAAATTTTTATAAATATTAAAAAAAAATTTGTTTTGCTGAAATTTTTTTATAACATTGCGATTTTTACTGTTGATTTTTTTTCGTTTTAGTGGAACGATTCAATTATTTTCAACTAGTTTTTATTATGTAACGTTCATTAACTGGAACAGGAGACTCAATTTTCTTCAGAGCTGCTCATTTTTTTGCACTTTGCACTAAAAAATTTAATATAAACAAATAAAATCAAAAATTGGGCCCAACTGGTCTCTTGCAAATTTTACAAGCTTTCACAAAAAAAACAGAAATTAATCAAAGAGATTGAAAAATGAAGGCTCCGGCGAATTGTGTATATGAAATTACAGTTTCCAACCAATGTGCCATGCAGCATTGCTGCATCTCTGTGCGCTGTGCCTGCGTTGGTTTATCTTAGCGCCAGCGCCATCAACTCTGGCAACTGCCCGCTCACGTACCCATTGTTGTTCGTGTGAGTGCTGTTGTCAGCACGTTACATTCTTCTTCAAACATACATACATACATACTTCTTGTGATTCCTCATTTATCCCATTCTTGTTTTTTTTTTCACCACTCATCGCTCTTAAGTTTCATTCTTTCATGTTCAGGTTTTGTTTTTTTTCTTCTATTTAATTCGATTTTGTTTACATTCATTGCATTTTTTATCGTCTAGAACAGTTTGAATTCGAATTAACACAGCAGGCAACTGCAATTTAATATGCAATTAGAAAGCGCTAAAGTCCTTTGTAATTGCAGCATAAAATGTCTGCTTGACTGTCTGTCTGTTGACAGTTGGTTTGGTTAGTTGGTGGATTTCTTGGTTACTCTGCTTGGTGTCTAGTGTGGCTGCGGCAGGTAATCAGTTAAATGTACCAACTAAATACTAAAACTTGCACCTACATAACTATATATGTACTTTCGCGTGTATGTGTGTCCGTCTAACTCACAGTTATAAATTTATCTCCTATTAATTCTCACATGGCGCTATTGTTTCGCGAGGATTAAGCTTACCTTGAACAGTCTTGGAAGTTTATTTCGTCATGTCATGTCAAATAAAATATTTAATCCAGGTTTAATTGAGGTTTATCAAAATCGCGTTTTCCCCCATTTTTGTTTCATTTATAAATTTCAGAGCGCACGCAACCATCTAAATGAGTTTCCATAATCTCATATGCTGAAGATAGTTTCACACTGATGGCCTGTGCTCGAAAGTAATCGGCAAGCAACAAGGTGGTCTAATACATATCGGGGAACAGTTGGTCGCAGTGAATGAAGCTACAGATATGTCACACCACAAGACTCTGGAGAGCAGGGCCGTAGCCAGGATAAAAATAAAATATTTCACACAAACAACAAAAAATATAATCGAGCATGAGGCTATTGCCTGAAAATTTTAAAATGCGCTTAGTGGCATTGTGCTACTATGATAGCACGGCCGAGTAATCATAGTCAACTTATGTGCAGTAGTCGAACAAATTATAGCCGCACCAAATTTTCACAAGTTTTAAAATATTATTTTCCCTGTTATTTAATTTTGGTAAGTTTCTTATAGTTCATTATTTAATAACATCCGTATAAATACAAGTTTAAAGGCAGTGTCACACGATTGGGTATTTGCCAAAATTTGGTGCAAATCGTAACTATCCTAATTGTGTGAACACCCAAAGTATTTTTCTTTATCCCAATCACGAAAATTAATTTGTTGACTACAAAAAAAAAAAATAGCCCAATATAAAAATGTACAAATCTGTACAAATATACCAATCCGAGTGACAGTGCCTTAAAATTGATGCAATTAAAAAAAATTTAACAAAATTTCACTAAAATTTCGAGTTTTTAATTAAATTCTGAGTATAGCCCGTTGAATTCTAGTAGAATAAAGTACAAGTTTCAAATAGTTAAAAATTTCGATAGATTTTTTAGAATTTTTAAAAAGTTTGAAATTTGAACGAAAGTTTGAATTTTTTTTTAATATTGCACAAATTTGGAAACTTGGATTTACATGGGTTTTATTAAAGAAAAAAATATATAAAAAAAAATAACAAAAGTTCAATAACAACAAAAATAATACGTTAAAACTTGGCAAAAAGTGGTTCGGATATATGTTTTTGACCACTGTATGTATGGCTGCCAAGCTGCCAATCTGAATCGCAGCGGCACCATATTTATATAGCACTTTAGAAAAAGAAGCTAAGGAGGTTGGTCTATCGGTGAACGAGGGCAATACAAAGTTCCTTCTGGCGTGGCAAGAGTCCACGCGTTTCGGGACACACGTTGCTGTTGGCAGATATATCTTTGAAGTAGTGAAGAACTTTGTCTACCTAGGATCCAGCATAAACACCACCAACGTCAGCCTTGAGATTAAGCGAAGAATAACTCTTGCCAACAGGTGCTACTTTGGGCTCGGTTGGTAATTGAAAAGCAGAGCCCTCTCTCGACGAACGAAAATCACGCTATACAAATCTCTCATCATGCCCGTCCTTTTATATGGCGCATAAACTTGGACAATGTCAAACAAAGATGAGAAGGCTTTGGGGGCTTTCGATACAACTATTCTACGCAAGATCTACGGCCCTGTTTTCGTGGATGACGGGTATAGGAAAAGATGTAATGAGCTTTTTAACGACATGGACTTTTAGTTAAGCGCATAAAAATACAGCGATTGCGCTGGCTTGGACATGTTGTACGCATGGATGACTCCACACCCATAGGTGGACAACGAAAGCAAGGGCGCCCACGAACGCAATGGAAGAACCAAGTGCAGAAGGACCTGTCTGCGCTCGGGATAACCAACTGGCGCAAATTCGCACAGGAGTGAAGCAATTGGAGAAGCTTTTTGGTCTCGACCCAAACCGACAAACGGCTGTAGTGCCAAATAAGAAATCATCTCTACGAACTGGAGGACAATACCGGGAACTACGTACAATAACCACTGGACACGACACCAGCGAAAAAGCTACACCGTCCTCGGGAGATACGCGTTACTCTGGCGATATTAAAGACGACCTATCCAGACTTGACCGTGACTTATCCAATGTTTGACCTGTACGTTAAGCTGGGATCCCACGATTGCCGCAATACACCAATTATTGCCTCATTTTATGCCCCAATCGTGTGATTTCACAATACATTGACTCATGCGGCAATAGAGGCCGATATTGAGCTTACTGTGCCCAATCAAATACGGTCCGTGTGCGGCAATCGTGTGATAGCTCGATTGGCAATCATGGGGCAATGAAAATTTCAAAATTGCGGCAATATTTATTGTATTCTTGTGCGGCAATTGAAGTGAACAATACACATCAATATTTAGGCTGTTTATTAATAATTTACTTTTTTGCTTCCTTATGTGTCCAAAAAATCACTGAAATTAATATCCTTGTTTTCGGAAGCAACATAACTTTTAATTTAATTTGTAGTGAAATTATAATTTTTCTTGAAGTCCGATAACGGAATCTTTGCCGCGATATATACCACCACAAGCAAAACTCATACGAGAAGAATACGAAAGGTATTTTATGTCACCAAATGGCGGACTGCCATGACAGTATAAATTTATTTAAAAAAAAACTTAAAAGTTCAATACAGCCCACGACAAAGCAGTAGAACCTCAACATTTTGACCAGTCTTGACTATTTTTCTTCTACTTATTTAATCTTCATTATTTTCGTATAAAAGTATAGCTCATTGTCAAAAATTATAAAAATTTCTTAAACTTTTGAACACAATCCCACGGTTTATAATTTGGATTTCTAGAAAAAAAATAGTTATTTAGTTTTGTAGCTCATTAAAATATAAGGTGGAGGTTTGAAGTTGCTAAAAGATCCTGTTAATTTTTTATAATTTTTTTAGCTGACGGTATTATGCACTTTCTTTTCTGTAAATTACTTTGTAAACTGCAAAACATGATTTTTTCTAGAAACCCAAATTAAAAACCATTGAATTGTGATCAAAATTTTAAGAAATGTTTATAATTTTTGTATAAAGTTTGGAATTTGGACTTATGTGGTTTTTACTAGACAATGAGCTATGGTTTTATAGGAAAAATTAATATTAAACAACAGAAGAAAAAAGTCTAGACTGATCAAAATGTTAAGGTGCTATCTTTTGTTGCGAGCTGTACATATAATTATAAAATTTAATTCCAAACATAAATTATGTAAATTCGCAGCTTTCATTTAAACAAACATAACTCTTTTGTACCAATTTTACTTGTAATGAATAAAAACAACTCTACGTAACAAAATTAAAAAGAAAACTGTTGCAACTTGAACTCCACATAGCACGTTGCAGTTATCGTCGAAAAATAAAAAAAAACTATACAATCAAACTTCTAAATAAATGCGTCAGTTTTCGTTGGGCACAAGTTTTTGCTTGTTTGCTTTCAAACAACAACAAATTTGCACAAAATGAGCCCGCAATATACAAAGCAGATGCAATTGATTTATTTTTTTTTTTTATTAAGAACACGCCATTTTTACACAACAGAGAAAAAAGCAGAATTTAGAGGTCACCGCAACACTTTATGGTCACAATTGCCGCATGCTCGAACAATCGTGTGATAAGTTTGGGGCAATTATTGTCACTATATTGCTTTTCGCCAACTTACGGCAATGAGAATTTTATAAAAAGAGGCAACCGTGTCACTGTACAGAATTTCATTGGGACAATTTTTTTATTGTGCTCCAATACAGCACAATAAAAATTGTTCCAGATTGGTCCATTTGCGGCAATCGTGGGATCTCAACTTAAGGTTTCTTCCAAGGTACCCTTAAACTCACTCAACTAACCTCTCTATTTCGCCGAAACTGCGCATTTCCTCAACTTGATGTCAAATATCGAAAAAATTACTCCTCTGAAAGGACTAAGTAGCCATTACATAAACACAAATATATTTTAGACTGCTCCGCACAAGTAACAACTAAGGTAATCCTCTAGTCTGTAGCAACAATTCTCAATTATGTTTAAGACCCACAGAGACGATACCACATGGTCTGCATATCGGAAATTCTAGATCTGCTTTGGCCTCTGTCAAGGCTGGGTAAGGTTGATCGTCATATCAAGACTTCATATAGTTACCATAGGATGCGTTGCCTCCTCTCTCAGATGATCAGCATACGAACCCGACCTTTTATTGAAAGTAAACAATTCTCTAATTCCCTCCAAAAGTTTCAAGCGCATTTTTTGGGGTGTTTCAAAATAGCGAAGTGCATGCCAATAGAAAGTCTGTTAGCTTTCACAATGAAAGCTGCTGGGGAAAGAAAGTGGACTTTGCTTCAATGAGCACTTTGGACCTTTTCGTAAAGATTTAAGTATTGTCATCACTCAGCTGTGTCATATTTTCAATACAGTCGTTGGGAGATGTAAACTGCAAAATTGTAGCCATAGTCGATCTCCATTATCTTAATGTCATAACTTCCATATTTTACACCGAGTCTGGCTAAAAAGAGTCTGGTATCCGTCATTTTCAGCCTGTTAAATCGCAAATGCTTTGTTGCATATGAACTTTTTAGACGTTCCGCCTTTTCATATTGAACATACTAGACTTGGTGTCAGCCGCCTTCCATCAGGTCTACGCGCTGTAGACGAGTACGAGTGTTACAACTGCAGTACAGGTTTAATGTTTAATCTGCGGTCTTGCGCACTCGGGGTACGCTTATGCTAAACTAGTTTAATCTACATGTGATAGGATAAACCGGTATAGCATGGACTAAACTGAAGCCCGATAGGAGAAATCAGTTAAGTTTAAGCTGGACGAGGAAACAATACTAGGATCTACTAGTTCAGCCTAGTCTTAACTGGTTTCTCCTATCGGTACTTGGTCAGGCCAATTTGGCCCAAGTTATACCGGTTTCTACTATCGCATGTACATAGATAGAACTAGTTTGGCCTAGGCAAAACATTATGCCTCATTTATGCCGAAATTTCCTGCAAGTCCAAGCAGTATTTATCAAACTTTGATTTGCTTGGGCAGATGAGTGCTTGGGTATCTCAAATGCGCCGTTTCTATTTTTCAAGGTTTGTTTTGGCGCATATCAAGATAATACTTCAGCCTAGTAGGTCATATGCCGTTTATAAGTTGGAAGGTATCAGGTCTATAAATACCAGCACTCTCTCTGGGATTCATGCTTGAGCCATCTGTGCATCAATGTACGGATCTGCAATCAAGGGAAGGAAGCTCTATTGTCCAAGATTTCACGATACGTATAATAAATTTCACAACAATGGACTTATGACGCATTCTTGGGGTACTCGTTCTGACATCTAATGCTCAGTTAGAATAATTCTGCCACTAAAGTAACTTCTAAGGAGCAGAATAAAATACTGCGGGACTTTAAAATTCAGAAGTTCTCCGATTACATTCTGCCATCTTACCCTTCTAAACTTATCAGATATCGCTGGCTGTCGCTTTGATCCCTGGTCGGGCAGCATTTATTTAAGAAAAATTATTTTCTTTCTAACAGCGGTCGCCACTCGACACGCAAGGCAAACCTTCGAGTATATTTCTGCCATGAAAAAGCTGCTCATAAAATACATTAGCCGCTTGTAGTTAGCGTAGATCTTTAGGTTTCTCCATTTTGTGTAACAACATACGTCAGTCATTTCTCTTTTATTCCAACGACGCCAATTTCAAATGCCAAGTGAAGCCCATTCCCTCTCTATATGGTATTTTCATTGTAAAGGAGACCTTTTTCTTCCTCTGTAACCAACGTTCCGTGGGCCTCATGAAAATAATTCCAATTATTTTCTTTGGACTCTATTAGTGCAATGCAGGGACCGAACATAACAGTTATTGATGAAAACTGTCATTGAAAGATTCACTATGAAGGGAATGTTCTTCAACTAAGTGATACATACCAATCGATTTCTATTTTCACCGAGAATCAAATTTGAAAATAAATTTTTATTTGTAATTTTTATGAAAAATCAAAAAAATATGACAATTCTTTTTGATTTTTATATTATAAATCCAAAATAACAATTATTTTTAATTTGTATCTAAATAATATGGAAATAACATGAATTTTTGATTTTTATATTATCTGTTTTAGATAACAGTTATTGAAGACTTTTATTTATAAAAGTCATTAATAAAAATCTGTCACCGACTTTTACTTTTTAAGTCATACGTATAAAAGTTATTGTAATTTTTCGCAGTTAAGAAGGTGTTGGAGAACCACAGTTTACTAAGCCTTATATAAATGACTTTTATAAGTATGATTTTAAAAATAAAAGTCAGTAACTGATTTTGATATTGATGATTTTTATAAATAACTGTTATCTAAGATATATAATTCAAAAATCAAAAATAACTGTTATTTGCAGATCATTTAGATAAAAATCAAAAATAATTGTTATTTTGGATTTATAAAATAAAAATCAGAAAAAAACTGTTATATAAGGAGTAATTACATAAAAGTCAAAAAGTAATTGTTAAAGAGCGATTTTTGTAATAAAAGTTGTAACTATTACGGTCCCTGGTGCAATGTTCAGGCTCGCATCAGCACTAGTTTCCTCCAAATTTAGTGCAGATTTCTCGAGTTTGGCTGTAAAATTTGACTGCAGAAAGTATCTGGACAAACCCGATACAGCCAAAGCTCAGTACAGCCACTAATGCTTTACTCGTATAACGTTATTCAAAATAAAAACTCTGCGAAAAAGTTGAGTAACCTCAGCTTTATGTATATTTCCCAACACAGGATTTGGTAACTATAACAAAAACATGTTTTAAGATAAATACTGATGATACCACTGGACTTTGTGTATTCAGAGGAGAGTACCTGCTCCTTTCTTCATGGTACATTTACCTTGTTTAGAGATTTTTTCCATGAACAACAGCTGTCAAAAATCCAAACTTCCTTTATTTGCAGGAGAAGATATTACTAATTCTTATTACCATTAATCTCAAACAGAACAAAATTTGTTTGTCTTCACTCGCTTCTACATAAGAAATTAATGCAGGCGCCATTGAAAAATAGAAGAGGATATGTAACCATAGAAAACAGGCAAACATAATAGCAGGAGTCCTTCCGCCCATGTGACGAATGGTCTGTCAATACATTGACCGGCTAATGCAAAAACAAATACTCCTACACTTAGCTGCCTATTGGTAAATTTCTATGTATGTATGTGCGAGTGTGTAGGCATGCGCATGCACTTGTTCGCATGGATTGTTTTAGATATGCAGGACTTTAACAGTTTTAAACCACACACAAACACATTTGCACTGCGCTAAGGATATACATAGTATAGGTACATAGTGGTGGTCCAACCACTTGAAAAGGAATTCGAAAAATTCTTTTCGTATCATATTTCTAGAGAATTTATTTTTCCTGCTTGTCGACGGAATAATACATATTGCTGTTGTTGTTGTTTTGCTTTTGTTTTTGTTGCATTTACTGCCAACTAATGTAGCGGGAAATCAGTGGTGCGCCAAAACGACTAAAGTCATTTAGTAAGCGCCGCCAATGCGACTATGCCACGGCGGTCTGTCTGTCAAAATCCTTAAACCGGATGGACATTGGCTAGTTGAGCCGCCAACTGTTGTCAGTCGTCAGTAGCGAGTGGTGTCGAATTCTGCTTAAATTTCGTATATCTCCTTTTTGTGTTGTTTCTATTTTATGTATTTTTGTTAAATGCCTGCAACTACTGTATGGCAATGGGTCAACTGTCGCGTTTGTGTGCATCTTTTCGCGCACCCTTGCTTATTGGCATATTCAGCAGTATTCGTCTGTCCGCGCCTTGTTTCTCCAAAAAAGCAGTAAAAACACCAATTAGCTGCGGCGACGACCAGCGGCGGGTACACTAACTTGTTCGGTGGTATGCAACACGTGGCATATGCTGCGTGCTATTGTCATTGATATTCGAATTAATCTGGCGCTGAAGAATTGATTTGAATTTCTTATTTTGTTTTATCCACGGATGTTGATTGAAAAATAAATGACTGAAAATCGATCTAAGGACAAAAAAAATTTGTAAATAGCTAGCAGGATGCGCGGTCGATTTTTCTACTTTATTTTCATCTACAGGCCAATATACTTCAGTAGAACGATACCCTTACTGTCTCCGGCCACTGAAAAATGGTTCAAAGATGTAGTATGGAGCTGGCAATTACTACTGGCACCGGTTACTACTCGGAGGACTGGATCAGGCCGTATTTTCGTCTGCAAACCATTTCACCGTCTGCCATGCTGGGAACTAGCAGGCAGCCCAATAGAAGGATTCCAGTCAGAAAAGCCGCTTTATTCATCGACAGCCAAGCTGCATTGAAATCAATTGGCTCCAGACAAAATTATATCGTTGGAAATAAGGCAGGTGATGGCCACCGTTCAGAGATCTTATGCAACAGGAAAACTTATAAATATACTCATGAATGGCCATACGTGATGATAGTGAGGTCCCTAGGTCATTAGCAACGACACAGTATATCTTACGAAACTCAGCAGATCCGCAATAGGAGTTCTTACTCGCGTCATCACAGCTCACTTTACTATTACACCGTAGCTCTAACATTCACGAGTTCCAAAGAACTATTTCCTCAGAAGCTGCCATGATGGGAATGAGGAGGAATTTATTGCTCACTCTCTGTGTCTATATCTGGGCCTGCAATGAACCCAAACACCTAGTACTGACACTTCTTCACCGGTCTGGACTATTCTTTCTTTCTCATTTGCTAAAGGATCGTCGGTTAGGGAAATGACTCACTAACCGATATCATTCTAAATGGACATCTATGTCTTCGAGTAGAACCGGAACTGCATGCTAACTTAACTAGACGCATGATATTGATTGCTTTCCAAAAGACATTACTGGCTGCCTCGGGGCTGCTTAACTCAGCCAGCCCTGATAGCTCAACAAGTAAGAGTTTGCCTTGAATTGTATGCGTTTGGAATGAGTTCTCTTATCCTAATCAAATCCGGTTTGCATACAAATCGATTTCGGCTTTGTGCCATCCATTTTCAGTTTTATTTTTCGTTCTACCTGCACCATATTTTGATTTTACGTGCTTAGATGGGACAGAGGGGTGACATGACCATTTCTTGTTGTTGCGGATCGCAGCTGCGACGTATGGTATTACGGTCCAATCCTAGTCCGGTAGCGTGAGTATTCTTTGAAGTTTAGTGATGATTAAAGTGCTCCTCATATCCTAGAAGGTCCACAGACTTTGACAAACTTGGAAGAATTGGCGTTTCCCAAAGATTATTGTTATTTTTATGGGCCATTCACCGCGACTTCTGAAGTGATCTATTGTGTGTGACGACGGGCGGGAGCTGTATGGTAAGGCTTTTAATGTAGCCTAGCACTTTCAAGGACAAAAAGGGTTCCGGACCATTAAATACTGCGATAGCTCCTTTTTGCGCTAGGAAACCTCCTCGTTGCTATCATTTCCGCCATGCCCCGGTACCCATTCTAATAAAACAGTATTTTTGGCTTCGAGGGCGTTTAGGACAATCATTTACTAGCTGAGAATTATAATATTCTGTGGTACTTCAGTGCCAGTAGTTAGGACTGCCTGACTGTCCGACATAATGCAGATATATTTCGAGGTTGTATCTCTTGTAAGGCACAAATTTCTATTGCTTGAATCTCCATTTGAAAGGTGGTTGGGTAGCTGCCGATTGGTATCGATTTTTTGAAGTTCGGCCCAAATATGGCAGCCAAAGTTTCACCATTATCAAGTTTATATCCATCTGTGTATCAAACCTCTCCATTTGGTCTAGTGTATGGGTCTCCTGCATCCCAGAGAGCTCAATATGCAATGTGTACCTCAAATTTCCTAGAGATTTCTAGTTCTGGAACTATTACGTCGCGGATTTGCAATATGGGGCCATTCGTGAATTTCATTAGGACCCTTATGTGATCCGTCATATTTCCGATGTTAAGGTCAGAGGTCAGCAGGACAGGTCTAGCGTGGAAAGCATACGCTGGACATGAATTTCTAATAGACTTTCGACGTAAATATCATTCAAAGATCTCTCACTCTTTCATCCACGGCAATCCTCAACGTTTTAATGATCGAACTGTAAAGATGGAATGCCTTGGGCACCCTCCTGCATGAACTTGGGCATAAAAATTCCCGTTTACTGTGGTCCTATTCTTAACCCAGGCAAAGGGAAACTCCTCCCAGTTAACAGCGCGGTGTGAAATGCTTATCTTCCCTCAGTCGATGGTATTCTACCAGCGATCTCTAATAGTTCTTGGGCGTGTTCGGGTAAAGGAAGCTTTCTTATAGTCCAAATAGAGACTTTCATTGGTAGACGTTAGTTTTACGAAACTATGACTATTTGAGGCCTTCACACCAATTCATTAATTTGGCGGTTCGTCGGTTGGCAGCTCTGCAAGCGTGCTTTTCTGTGAATGCCCTTTTTGACTTATTTTTGTTCGTTTTGCAATGATCTTGTTCAACAGAAGATTTATAAACATTAACTTTGTAACGTACTTCTCGCCTTAATTTTCATCTAAATGCTAAGTTAAAAACCTCTTTGGTATTTTTCTCACTACATATCAAATTGGCAATCTTTCCTCCACGGCGGTTCGTTACTTGTCGCTTAGGCGCTTTAGTTGGTTTCATAATATTATATAGATAAAACTGCCAACTAACGAAGCAAGAAGCTCGATATTAATACTTAGCCACAGTTGACTTTCTAATCAGTTTAAGGGAAAATAGGTACTCTTTAGACCGAGCCGACGATCATAACAAATGGTAGTTGAACTACCAGTGTCCGGTGAACACGTCTGGTCGAATAGGATAATTCATTGAGGATTGGACATTCCAATGAAGAGTTTCCTTGACGAAGTGCTCGGCTCAATTGCATGAGTTGAGGTTGGCAATACTCCTCAGTGAGATTTCGTTTGACTAGGGGAGTTCATAGTTGATCAACCCGAACTGATTCCACCAGATTCACAGCATTTGTCCCTAACCATAAATATTTGGTTTAGATGTTGGATTTGATGCATGGCCGGATTTACCTTATGATTTTCTGCGCTTTGCGCTGTTGTATACCTTTCCGCACCTTGTTACGAATCGATGGAAAAAACTTTATATTTTGAGGTATCCATGACGGATCGGCCATCTAAAACTCTCGGTTTGAGTCCATACAGAACCTATTTTCTTCGATTTGGCGTCCACACCTCTGTTCGTTAGACAGGTCAAAAGGCACTGTTTGAGTTTAGCATTGCTTTTGGCCAAACAACGCTTTCAACACAAAATCTTTAAATTTTACTGGCCCCCCTAAACATTACTTCCTTGTTGGTGAACAAATCGCCATATTTAGATTTCCGAAAATATACATATCCTTTGCCTAAGCAATAAATTAATAAGGCAGCTGATGAAATGGTCTCCTGAAGCTATGGTTGATTAGAAGTTAAATTGTGGAGTTGTATTAGGTTTGTTCCGTCTAAATCTCGGCCTATTTCTGCAGCTGACTTGAATTATAGAATGTAAGGCGCTATGAAATAGGAGATCGCAATTGGTCAGAGATCGGGAATTTGTAAGATAGAGCACCGTGACGTCATGAATATTTGGGGTTGTTGTTGTTGTTGCTGTTGTTGGTGCTGTTGCTGTTGTTGTTGTTGTTTTTGTTGTTGTTGTTGTTGTTGTTGTTGTTGTTGTTGTTGTAGCGACTTACACCGCCCCGACCAGATCGGCTAGTCCACCAGTCGTTCGCGCCAAGTTCAACTAACGGGACACCCAGACAGCGTGCTGCTTCGACGGGGTTTGTCCATAGGCACAGAGGCGAGATATGTCTCGAGTCGTAGGGTGTCTCCCTAGATGCCGAGCATTCGTTGCGCACATCTGCTTCTACATAGTCTTCTCAGGTACCAGTTTAACCTGCTGCAGTAGCCAGAGCGAAGTTGGGCTATTGTGGTCCGAGTCTCCCGAGGCAGACGAAGCTCTGCATCGCCCACGTCTGGGGGTTGTGTTCCCAAAACGGCATTCATAGAACGAGAGTCAGTGTATCTCTGTACTGACACCCTGTGAATGATGCAGATCCAGAGGTTACTTTATGAACCTGTGGTCTTCGTCCGTCAGTTCGTATGGATGCCTTCTGAAATTTGGTGGCGCCGCAAGAAAAATTTCAGTTCGGGTGTCCACGTGGGTCACTCCCTACTAAGAATTGATTGTAGAGCGTTATGTTATGCTTCTTAACGGATAGCATTTGAGCCTTATCATGTGGATGGTGTTGTGGCGAAATCAGAAGGCATCTGGTCGCAGTCCGGAGTGCCGTATTTTTGCATGCCGGTAGCTTCGTTCACTCTGTTCTGCTAGTCCCCGGAGACCACACAGGCGCTGCGTAGTTTAGAACCGGCCGGCCATTGCCTTGTATGCTGCCAGCAACGTTTCTTTGCCTTTGCGGCTAGCGACTTGAGGACCTTGTTGCGGCTACGTGCATCATTGACAATTGCGTTTGTGTGCGCCGAAAAGGAGGTGGCCGAATCTATGTACCAGAATGACTTGGGTTTGACCCGAACATGGGTTCTTGTTTCGGCGATCTAACCACGTTTAGGTAGGCGAAATCTCTCAAACGTTACATAGTCCGTACTGCCGTTCGCTAGCCGTCAGCGATCAGATGGGCTTCTTAAGCGGCAGCTTTTGATACTAAGTAAGAGGATTCTTGATCGGACGTCTTATATCATAACATCACTCCATAACCCTTTCACAGGAATTGCTTGGAGGATGCTTAGTTTCAATTATCTGAGCAGCTTGTTCTTAGTTAACCTTTACTTAACTTTAGCGAGACTATGACTCTACTACTCCGACGCACATCTTATAAAAGGCAAATGCAAATACAAAATAAGAATGTTTAATAAAGTCGAATCCGACAGAGAAATTCAGCAATCGGTATGCGTGAAACCATTTCAACAGAATATAAATTTAAATATAGTATTTTAACTAAGATAATTTTAATTTAATTCCTTCAATACTAAATTTTCAAATCCCAATCAATATAAGCCTTTTCCCTCACTTCGTTTCCTGCCCTTCGCACTTCGCACTCAACCCGAGACGCCATTGGTGCGAAGTGCTGATCATTTGCACTTATAGATATATATACCTATAAGCATACACATACATACTTCCGTGATGGCAATCATAGCAGCATACAAAACAGGAGGAGCTTCAATTCGACATAACAATGAGATCCTTTTGTATGGTAATCAGCGAACAGCAACAGCAACAGCGGCAACAATAAAGCCTCTGTGCCACCGTTTTTTTTTTTCAATTTTTATTTTTGTTCTCATTTCGAGTAGCTTTATTTGTTGTTGTGTTTTTTGTTGTTCGTGCTATTCTTTACATTTGGTTTCGTAGGGGCATTACCTAAACTGTGTGGACTGGCATTGTGGAGCTACAGTTCTTTTGACTAGCTATGCCATTGACTCCAACTCCGATGATCACTCCTTACTGATTGCCAGCAAAATGAACAAAACGAAAGACGTGAATGAGTTTGTGTGCGCTTGTGACTGCCTCTTCGTTCTTCACATCTACCTACATATGTACATACGTATGTATGTTTGGGGCATTTTGTTAGTTTCTTGTTTGGCTCTTTGGACGCCGCCTTTTATGCTTTGCTTTGAAATTTTTCAGTCGTTTTAAAGAATACAGTTTTCATTTTTGAAGGCCGCTTACTAGGGTGATCGGTTATTTGGCTATATTTTAGTTCTTATGGTGAATATTTCGCACATTAAAGTCTCTATTTTGACCCATATGTATTGAAAACCGGAAATATTTCATTTTTGAACGAAGTTTTTGAATTATTTCTGTTAGAGGAAAACGTTTTTACATCGCTCCAAGGAATTCTAGCCCAATTTGCCTCTCTTCGCTTTTTCTTAAAACTCTGGAGAGGATGGTGGATCTGCATATCAAGAATGGGAACCTCCGCGATCGGCTGTTGGGAGCCCAACATGCATACATCCAGGGTGGTCCATCAAAACCGACTTGCGCCCAAAGTGTTAGTTCAATTGAGAAAGCCTTCATACATGAAGACTTCACTGTGGAAGCCGTTCTCGATGTAGAACAGTATACTACCGGGGGAAATAGTCAAATATCTTAAGAAGCTTGGGGTCAAAGCTGATCTCGTTAGACTCATACAACGCATAATCAATGATAGAGTTGTCACTGCGGAGTGAAGTGGTGTCGCCGCCCAGCGCAGGGTTAACAGGGGTACTCCTCAAGTTGGTGCCTTTTCGCCCCTTCTCTAGATCGTGGTCGTAAACGACCTGCTTGAGGTGTTGGCGAGCAGGGGGTGCCATGTGATCGCCTATGTGGATGATGTGGCATTTTTGGTGAGGGGAAACTTTTTGGATACCCTCTATGGCTTAACTCAAGGATATATATTGGTTGAGGTATGCACTGCGGGTGTGTTCAAGGATACTTGGACCTGTTGACAAGATGGTATGCAACTTGCTGTAAATGATAGTAAAACGGACCTCGTTTTGTTAACTAGGATGTGCAAGGTGACCCATGTCATTCCTCTCTCATTCAGGGGCATTCGGTTATCGCTTTATTGGGCTTGGTTATTGATTTGAAGCCGTCGTGGCAGCCTAGAAGAAGGCTTCAGTGGATTTTTATAGCTACAGAGGAGCGAAAGGGAAGAGATGGGGCCTTGCAAGGGCTACGTTAGTCCGTTTGCTCTGTACGGCTCTTAGCACCACTTCCACGCTTGCCCTTGACGTTATGCTTAAAATAGCACCTGTCGATATCGCAGGTAAAGCAGCTACAAAAAGGGTGACAGTCAGACTGAGAGACAATGGTTGCCTGACTCAATCGGGGTGTGGACACTCTAGTATTCTCGGGGGCTTTTATTTCATCACAGATAACACGGATCGCTGCATGCCAAGCCTGTCACTAGCTACATAGCTCGTTCAGAAAAAAGTCAGCTAATTATATTTTTCTCAACAAATTATTTTGTTTCTTTAACTAAATATTGTAATTATAACCAATTCATATTTTGAGGGTAACATACTTAGTTGTAGTAACTAAACTCTTTTCTCAGTGTACCAAATTTGTTTAATTTGGATAAGCGGTTTGTTTCTTATTGGGAAAGGACTTTTATTTCGGCCTTAAAAAATATTTTGCCAAGTTTAACTGTTATTACTGCACTAGAAAAATTAAAGTCCTGACTTTTCATTTGTTATTGGACTTTTTCTTAAAAAGATGAAAGAATGGTGAATTCCTCTTTGACCTCGAATAACTTTTGACCGAGTTGAGTTATTGAAAAATAACTTCAGACCCTCTTGGTGGAGCGTTCAATTCTGTTCATAAATACTCCAAGACCTTTACAATACAACGTATCGTTCGTTAAATATAAAAATCAGAAGTAAAAAAACAATTTTTCCTGTGTTATTCTTATCGTAAATCGAAAAGTGCGATGTGCACATTCTTAATATTAATATTAAGCGCTCATATTTTCTGAGACTTATTTTGGCGTCTAAACGAAACCGTTGAGCATGGTTCCGAGGAAAAAAAAAGATTTTTTTTCTGACTCACCCTAAAGTGCATATTAAAATAAATTCTTTGATATTTGCCACCTACTGGATTTCTCCTTTTTATTTTTATAAAATCTTGTTTTTCTGAATCATCCTAAAGTACATACTAAAATAAATTCTTTGATATTTTCCACCTATGTATTTCACCTTTTTATTTTTAAAAAAATATTTTTTTTAATCACCCTAATGTACATATTTAAATAAATTCTTTGATATTTGTCACCTATGTATTTCACCTTTTAATTTTTATAAAATCTTTTTTTTTCTGAATCATCCTAAAGTACATACTAAAATAAATTCTTTCATATTTTCCACCTATGTATTTCACCTTTTTATTTAAAAAAAAAAATATATTTTTTTTGAATCACCCTAATGCACATATTTAAATAAATTCTTTGATATTTTGTTTGTATTTCACCTTTTCACATCAGCTGCTGCTTGTATGTCCGTGAACTCAACATATGCACAAATGTCGCACGTTCTTCCGAGTTAAGCCAGGCACTATCCGCTAAAGGCGGGATCTCAATTGCACGCCATAGGGCGCACTGTTGTGCTATTGTTACAACGATAGGACTCCTTGGAGTACCATTTGCTGTCCTTCTGCTGTGAACTCAAGTATCGACCCGTTGTGTTGGACATGGGACAATGGAAGGAATCGACTTCGAAAACTATTTGATAACAATTTACGAAATATTAAGTGTTTTTCTTGTTGTTGCTTTCCATTTTTTGTACTCAATTTGCTGTACGTGTATGCATTTATGGATTGGCTTTAATGTGATTTGGGTTGAGTGTGTTTGCAGCTTTATTGAAAGGGTCAAACGGATTTTTTCGTTTTAAGTGACTAGAGGAAAAAAAAATAAATAAATAAATAAAGTCACTTAGGCCTGACAGTGCGATTTTTTACTGCTTTCATTTGATAAATCATTACACAGGTGATACTAATGAATGTTTTGCTACGTTCTTGGATTTCGTCTTCTTTTTTAGTTCACTTTTCCATTAGGAAATTGCGCTGAAAATGAAAATTGTACACAGCTGATAAGTGCGCACAGATAAGAAAAGGAAAGGAAAGCAAAGTAAGACGCTGTGTGTTCTCCAACCGGCGATATCAAATGGACGTCCGGTCTTCAACGAAATGGATTTAGAGTTGCGAAACGTATAAAATAAAAAAAAAAATGAATACACAAAATACCTACTTGATTATTTTCTAGGAAACTTCAAAAATGGCTGCTTTTTATTTGTGGCATTTTGGCGTGTGTGTGGCGTGTTTTTTTTTAGCGGCTTGCCCTTTGTGGTTGATGGTGTGGTCTTTCCGGTGCATTTCATCAATTTTAACAATTTAATTGCCGATCGATCGAGTCTTTTGCGAAGTGACGTAAAGGAATGCAGGCCGTGGAGTTGAAAAAAATTAAAAAGAGGAGCAAACGAAAAACGATAAAGAGAAGCAGGAAAAAAATGGCAGAAGGTGAAAGTCATTAGGCGCTGCAGATAAAAATGAAGGAATTCCAAAGAATTCTGTGTTGTCAAGTTGGGCGGTCAGTTCGACGAATGGACTACAGTGCAGCGGCATTTTTTGGTTTCTGGACAGCGTTGGCGAGATAAATGGTCGACTACTAAATGGCAATATATTTAGTTATACAAGCATACATAAATGTACACGAAGACCAGTTTCACGGCAGCTACATATATATGTCTTTCGAAAACCAGTAAATGTATTCGCTTGCATTTTGGGTGTCCTAATGTAAAAATTCGGTATTCTTATATTAATTAGACTCTGTCGAATAAAATGGCTATTTTTTTTTTCTTTCGGTTCCATATCAAAATTTCGTTGTCGATCGCAAAAAAATAGTTGTGGCAAAATTGCATGACCCTATATTCGTTTTTAAGCCAGCGCTCGCAAAAATTCGAATTTTGAATGGAAAAAGTTTTTCCGATACTTTTTTTTACATAAAAAAGTAATTATAACAAGTAAAAAAGTCTAAGTTCGGGCGGAGCCGAACATTAAATACCCGGCGCAAGTATTAAATATATGTTTTTCACCTTTCCGAAAGCTACCGCTACATGGTAAACCGAGGTGTATCCATTTTGAGTAAATTAGCGTCCTTAAATTTCGAAATATTGAGGTTTCAAGCATATCTGAAATTTACTGTTATATGAAAAGCGGCCGTAATTTTAGTTCGATTTCAATAAGTTTCAACGTTTTGCTTCTATGTGGCAAGTACAATAACCACACCGAGTTTGGTACAAATTGGTAGAACGGTTACCGAGATATATATATGTGATCATAAGTGGGCGGTGCCACGCCCATTTTTCAAAATTGTATCCTAAACGCATTTCTTGGTAACGAATTGTTGCAAGCATCAATTTTGAATAAATTAGCTTCAATAATTACTGATTTATCGAAGATTTCGTATTTCTCTAAATTACCGTTATATGGGATTATTGTCCTATTTTAAAAATTTTCGGCCATTTCGTATGTTATACCAAGATTAACAACTGTGCCAAGTTTGGAAGAATTTGGTGCAGCGGTTACCAAGGTTACCAAGATATACACATGTAAACATAACTGGGCGTGGCTACGCCCATTTTCCAAAAATTTATAATATTCTTATTTTTCGTCTAAAACTTATTGTAAATATCAATTTTGAGTGAATAATCTTTAGTAGTTACTAAAATATCGCAGTATTCGTATTTCTGAAAATTACCGTTATATGGGAAGTGGGCGTGGTTATTGTCCAATTTTTAAAATTTTCGGCCATTTAGTGTGCTGTATCAAGGCCAATAACTGTGCAAACTTTGGAATAAATTGATGCAGCGGTTACCAATATATACACATGTAACCATAAGTGGGCGTGGCTACGCCCATTTTCAAAAAAATGTTAATATTCTTATTTTTCGTCTAGAATTTATTAAAAATATCAATTTTGAGTGAATTATCTTCAGTAGTTACGAAACTATCGCAGTTTTCGTATTTCTGGAAATTACCGTTATATGGGAAGTGGGCGTGGTTATTATCAGATTTTTAAAATTTTCGACCATTTAGTATGCTGTATTAAGGCCAAAAACTGTGCAAAGTTTGGAATAAATTGATGCAGCGGTTACCAAGATATACACATGTAACCATAAGTGGCCGTGGCTACGCCCATTTTCAAAAAAATGTTAATATTCTTATTTTTCGTCTAAAATTTATTATAAATATCAATTTTGAGTGAATTATCTTCAGTAGTTACTAAAATATCGCAGTTTTTGTATTTCTGAAAATTACCGTTATATGGGAGGTAGGCGTGGTTATTGTCCGATTTTGCCATCCGTCCTACGCCCGAAAGAAGTGCACATACCAAGTTTCGTTAAGATATCTCAATTTTTACTCGAGTTATCGTGTGCACAGACGGACAGACGGACGGACGGACGGACAGACAGTCACCGCTTAATCGATTTCTCTTTTCATCCTGATCATTTATGTATACATTTGTCTATATCTATCTCGATTCGTTTTGCCTGTTACAAACAACCGTTATGTGAACAAAGTTATAATACCCTTGTGCACAAGTGCGCTCGGGTATAAAAAGTACAAACAAAATATCTCGTAGCTCGTTAGATTCTAGTATAGCATGTGTATGCTTGTAGTAACTAGGACTTACCGTTGATTTTTGGCAATTTTTTTGTTGAAGGTTTCGTTGGTCGAACACAGTTTGCATGGAAGAAAATGACAAACGCTGTCAAAAAGAAGCCAAATATCAACGGTACGTACTAGCTAATTCAAACTTGCATTTGTTATACTAGAATTAAATCGGCTAAAAAGTTGTTTGTTTTTGTTTGTTATATTTAATTGTTTATTTAAAAAAAAGTTCAAAGAAAAATGTTTTCATTAAAAAACTTATTTTTGCCAACACTAGCTGAAAATTGGAGATAGAGAACTGAAATTTTACCGAAATTATTTGCTTGTGTCAGACACCAAAATTTTCATATGTGACCTTAAGAAACAAAACTTTCTTTGAATCAAAAAGCGAGGACACACTCATTTCACACAAAAATCGCCTTGTGCTTGCTAAAGCTGAGCGTAGTAACAGAGAAAGTTTTCAATGATTGCAATTGCCGCCATACAAGTATTTCACCATTGTTGAAAATTAGTAGATAAGATGACCAAACGAACTTCAATAAATTAGAGTTTAATTGTAGGTTTGTTTCTTAAGTCTTTTGTTTTTTGAAAATATACTAAGTTGCTAGTGAAATAGCTGTAGGCATTGTAAACTAAAAAAAAGAAAAAAAAAACATAAAATAAACTATAATAAATTTAAATATTTATGCCACCCTGTGTGGGTGTTTTTAAGACTCCCACGATTTTAATGTTTAGATATGGGCATTTCCTGGGGCAAGGCAATAATATCTGGGGCCTTGCGACGACTACAACAGCTGGCATGTAAAGGGGCGCAAATTTCATGTTGGACTTTTTGGTTGGAGAGAGACTCCGTCGCCGAGTACTGTCGTTCACCCATGTGTACATTATCGTACCAGTATTACCAGTTTACCAGTATTACCAGTTGCCATTTTTCGGTTTCGGTTCCCTTAAATCGCCCAAATTACGCGTCAGATGGAATACCTGCTAAGTATATTGGACGCACATATTCCTTGTATCACAACGTTATTGATTTGATTCTGAAACCTTTGTTCTGCGGACACCCCATCTTACTTTAGATTCGTAATCAGCGCACCCAAAAACTGCCTTGTACGAAGTCTCGATCAATGGCTTCATATTTTCCCTACTTTTGATGAGCTGTTGGCCTATAGTGCAGTGACTTTATAGCCGTAACGACGTTGCTGTCTTTACTGTTAGTTACCAGGTGTGCTGTTGCTGGTAACATTTTGCGTCTAAAGTTATGATAGCCATGCCCTTATTTAAAAGCCGTTCCAGGGACGGCGCTCATATGTTTTCTCCAGGCGCTCATAGAAATATTCTTTGGTTTCATAGTCCTTTTCGAGTAAAAAAACTAGGCTGTTGCTGTTTAATCTTGATGCGGCTGCAACGCAGTGCAAACTGAAAATATATACCCAAGTACATACATACAAATAATAAAAACAAGCGAACAACCATAAAAAAAAATACTGACTTACTTAAGAGGACTGAGCAGAAATAAGAAAAAAGCAAATGCAACATTAAAATTACAACGAAACAAAAAATAGAAATAACAAGTAAAAAAGTCTAAGTTCGGGCGGAGCCGAACATTAAATACCCGGCGCAAGTATTAAATATATGTTTTTCACCTTTCCGAAAGCTACCGCTACATGGTAAACCGAGGTGTATCCATTTTGAGTAAATTAGCGTCCTTAAATTTCGAAATATTGAAGTTTCAAGCATATCTGAAATTTACGGTTATATGAAAAGCGGCCGTAATTTTAGTTCGATTTCAATAAGTTTCAACGTTTTGCTTCTATGTGGCAAGTACAATAACCACACCGAGTTTGGTACAAATTGGTAGAACGGTTACCGAGATACATATATGTGATCGTAAGTGGGCGGTGCCATTTCGTATGTTATACCAAGGTTAACAACTGTGCCAAGTTTGGAAGAAATTGGTGCAGCGGTTACCAAGATATACACATGTAAACATAACTGGGCGGGGCTACGCCCATTTTCCAAAAATTTATAATATTCTTATTTTTCGTCTAAAACTTATTGTAAATATCAATTTTGAGTGAATAATCTTCAGTAGTTACTAAAATATCGCAGTATTCGTATTTCTGAAAATTACCGTTATATGGGAAGTGGGCGTGGTTATTGTCCAATTTTTAAAATTTTCGGCCATTTAGTATGCTCTATCAAGGCCAACAACTGTGCAAAGTTTGGAATAAATTGATGCAGCGGTTACCAAGATATACACATGTAACCATAAGTGGGCGTGGCTACGCCCATTTTCAAAAAAATGTTAATATTCTTATATTTCGTCTAGAATTTATTATAAATATCAATTTTGAGTGAATTATCTTCAGTAGTTACGAAACTATCGCAGTTTTCGTATTTCTGGAAATTACCGTTATATGGGAAGTGGGCGTGGTTATTATCCGCTTTTCAAAATTTTCGGCCATTTAGTATGCTGCATTAAGGCCAACAACTGTGCAAAGTTTGGAATAAATTGATGCAGCGGTTACCAAGGTATACACATTTAACCATAAGTGGGCGTGGCTACGCCCATTTTCAAAAAAATGTTAAT
>NW_023458560.1:41511891-41522028 GCF_013731165.1 Rhagoletis pomonella
AAAAAAGTGACCATGGTGGCACAGAGAAGAAGTTTAACTTTTCCTCGAGTTGTGTGAATAACAAGCACAACCAATTTGACAGCTAACGAGCTTTGATTGAGATTATATTTATATGTAAACGTACTCTTATGCTTTGCCGTTCGCATATGTATACACATCAAATTTCATGAGTACCTAGTACTCACGCCTTTTTTTAAAATTAAAAAAAAAACGAAAGTAAAGATCTTAAATTGTATGTTCTGCATAGTGAGATTTGAACTCGAACACTTTCGACCGCAACTAACTCAGCCAGCATCTTTGCGCACTCAGCTATAGGCACAACATGCAAGTGTGCTTTCAAATGTTCGCTTTGAATGAAGCCAGGCGACGATTTGTTCAAATTTAAATTTGTCTTTGCTATTGTCTTCAGTGTTGCCGTTTTAGCCCTTTGGTGGCTAAATTTGGCTACCAAATTCTTTTTTTGGCCACAAAAATTTGAAATTGCCCCTAGCCCTTTTTTTAGCCCTTTTCAAAATTTATTCATCATTGACATTCAAATTTTTTTTATGATTTTCATGAATTTAACTCTTCGCTCATAAAGCGAACGCCTTTCCTTTAAGGCAAGTAAACATATTTCTATGTATGTTCCTTACGTTTCTGGGCCGTTATCTTATCCGTTAACGATTTAACTATACTTTGTAAGTTAGGTAAGTTGGTGGCCCTTAATCTGCTTTCTGTGTTACACAAAAAGTTTTTTTGTTGAATAAAATAGTAATAGTAGGTGCCACACCCATTTTTACGAATTCGGGAAAACTTCACATAAACCATCTGCATGATAGCCTGAATATGCCGTATAAATTTGGTTGAATTCGGTGAAGCCGTTCTCAAGTTATAAGCTCACACCAAAAACGTGTACTTATTTGTATACATAAGACACATACATATGCCACGCCCCTTTTCCAAATTCGGGAAAACTCCACATAAAATATCTGCATGATGGTCCGAATATGCCGCATAAATTTGGTTGAATTCGGTGAAGCCGTTCTTAAGTTATATTGTCACACCAAAAACGTTCACTTATTTTTATATTCTAGTTAGTATGGGTGGTGCCACGCCCTCTCTTCCGAATTCGGGAAAACTTCGCATAAACCATCTGCATGATAAATCGAATACGCCACATAAATTTGGTTGAATTCGGTCGAGCTGTTTTCAAGTTATGAGGTCACACCTCAAACGTGCACTTATTTTTATATATAAGATGTAGGTAAAAAAATTTTGCTACCATTTTTAGCCACAATGCCGATTTTTAGCTCTTTTTTAGCCCTTTTTTAGCTGCAATTTAGCTACCACTAAAAATGTTTCGCGGCAACACTGATTGTCTTTGCTATTTATTTTCCTGTGATCAAACATACGAAAGCTGCAGCGTGACGTTGTTTGAAATTTTATTATTGGGCTGAACTGATTCTTGATAATTTTAACAAAATTGTCATTTAAACGCGCTATATCTCAGTCGTTTGTGTATCGATCGATTTGAAATTTTCACACAATAAACTACAAACTATTCCAAAGAATTGAGGTTTAACACCACTTCTTAATACTTACTACAAATAAAACTACACGTTTATAACTTTTTTATGAGAATTAAGAGGGTGTTTGTTTTCAAATACAAAAGTTGGGTTATAAAATTTGAAATACATTTTTTTTTTAAAACAGTGTTGTAGATGACTATGTAGGGAAGTTTTTGCGAAAGTTTCAAAATTAAACATCAAGTAGTTGTTAAGTTATAACAATATTATTATGACTCACACGGTTAGCAGATTAGCGCGCTGCGCTCTAAAAGCCTTTATAACTCAGAAAAGTAAAAAAGTCCGTTTTTATTAGTGATTTATATGTAAAAAGACTTGATCTTTCGATTGAGATAACTAAAAACAATATTAAAAATTACCATAGTTCAGAAAAATTACAAATAAATTTTCGTTCAGAATTTTCACCATGAAAACGGGAAAATTTTGGAAAACGCATAGTGCCATCGCATAGCCCGTATAAAATTCTATAGAATCATAGTTTTCGAATTATTTTTCCTATTTTCTGTCTGCTTCGCAGCTAGTCGAAAAGTAGCTTGTTTTGCAGCGCTCAGGGCGCTGGGACATTTGACGTGAATTGCCCCCAAAATAATTTAAGAAATAGTAGTTATTTAAAAAGGGGTATCTACATATGTATTGCTTTATTTTGGTAATTATCAGTCCGATATTTGCTAGGTGGTCACACGAGGGAAACAGAACATAGATAAGTATTCAAAATTTATTATTTGTATTTAAATGATAAATAACAAAATGCTTTATGTAATAAAGGAGCACTATTATATTAAAACGGCCAATAACCTTTAGAAAGTGCAATATGTAACCAATAGCTCGATTTATTATTACCTGGAGCATAACATGCAATTGGAACTAGTAATGTAACTAGTACGAAAGCGACAATTGTCTCCGAACCCGCTGCAGGGTAGTTCGTTTCCCAGGAAAGTGTTTGGCGGTCACTGCTCTAAAGCCATTCGACTTGGCAACGCCAGCTTGGCCACAGCCACAGAGCCACTACGTCGATGCACATGGCAGACAAGATGCGCTGGTCAGACTTTTGGTCGTTCTTTGCCCGCGGTTAATGTGAGCGCGTCCGCCATTTATTTATTATTTATATATATGTATGTGTGTATGCATGTATGTACATAAGTATATACATAGTATTGTCTTGCATCAAATGCGCAGTCGTTCATTAAGACAGCCAGTCACACGGACGGTCAGCCGCGCATCTGGCGATTGTACCGTCCCGTCTCGTCCACGATAAATAGTCAATAGTAATAGCCAATAGTTCGACTAGTCCGCAGAGCATGTCATAATGGCTGCTGAAGTAATGATGTGGCAACATTCTCTATAGCGTTCATTAAAATTGAATATTCTTTGTTGCTATTCTTGTTGTTGTTTTATTATTCTTTTACCTGTTAGCAATCGAAAAGACCAGACACCGCTGCTGCTGCTGCTGTTGCTGAATGTTGTGAACGAATGATCGCAAATAACGAAATTCGTCAATACACAATGAGCATCAACTTCAAACTCCAGTTCAGCTCCACCTCCTGTTGCATTCCATTCTTGCCACCTTACCACTACAACTACCAAAAAAAAAATGTACGTACATATCTACTTAGCGTTTATATGGATGAATATAAAAAAGATGGGACAAGGAAAATATGTTTGTGCACAGTATAACAAGATGAATAAAAATTAAAATAATTTTTTCCTAAATACAGTGGCGGAGAAAATACCTCGAATACATGAGTACATATCTATGTAGGTAAAGATACCATTGATTCAATTTTTTAAATTCGACCGTACTGTCGAAATTCGACCGTTTTTCTAGTTTTTTGAAAGCCTTGGGAAGGTTTTCTAACTTAGCACGTCTGTACATACTTTCCGGAAAATCTCCTGCTTTGGCACTAAAATGAGACTACAATTTAAAGATATAATGAAAGGTCTTTGGAGGAAGTGGAATTAAACCGATGCATTCCAGGTTGTCTATAAATTTCGATAATTTGATACATATGGATAATTCGATGAATTTCAAAAACACTAAAATCCTACAACTCAAAAAAATTCTAAAACTGGACTACATTCTATATTTTCAAAAAACTTCGATAGCGGTGTGTGTCGAGGGCTCGAAAAATTTCGATAACACAAAATGTTTATAGCTCGACATAAATCGATAACTCGATAAACTTTAGATACCTCTATAAATTTTGATAACTCGGTTGATTTTGTTACCTCCATATTTTTCGAAAGCTATGGAAAAATTTCGATAACTCGTTACACTCTGGTAACACGATAAAATTCGATGAGCAGTGATAACTGGATAAACTTATATAACCTTGAAATTTAGACAACTCGTTATATTTTGAGAATTCCAAGATAAATCGACAAATTTTTAGTAAATCAATAACTCGATAAGTTGAAAGAACCCGATGCATTTCGCTCACTCTGTAAATAATGATCATTGAATAAATATCGATAACTTGAAAATTTTCATAAACCTGAAAAATTGCGATAATCCCATACATTTTTATAATTCGATAACTATCCGTAAATTTCGTCAACTAAGTTTCTGTGTCTATAAATTTCGACAGTTCAATAAATATTGATCAATTTGAATATTTCGATACTTTTCGATAACTCGATAAATTTCCATAACTATAAACTAAAACTATTCGATATATTCCGGTAATTTGATAACTTTCGATAACTAAATTTTTTATGACTGAATTTATTTCGATTCCTTTCATATTTATCGATATATATTTTTTAAATGTTTCTCAATAATTTACGTTATCGATAAATTAATCGATATATATTCAGATGTTTTTATCGATATTGTTCGAGCGGGGCAATATAGAGGCCGAGAATCCTCGTGATTCCGGCAACGGGGATCAATGGGGGAGCCGGTTCTTTAAGACAATCTTTTACTTACTCTCACGAATATTCTAATCTCCAATGGTATTAACAAATTGGGTTTTTGTATAATAGGCACAATTCACGTTTAATTTATTTATATAAGTATATTAATATAAATATATAGGAACGAATTCACTCACCTGAGTTGTCGCTGGCTGTCGAATCAGAAAGGAGAAGGAGACTATAGTGACTTGCCGCATTTATAGATTCCACGGAAGGTGGAATCTGGCAACGGGATTGACTAACAGGACTCGTGCCAAAAGGGAGATAACGTAACGAGTCCTGTCAGCGAGTGATTAGCAGCGACATCTCTCGGTGAGGTTTGTATGCTAAACTTAACCCTAAAATGCAGGCCTAAACAGATATCTTAATCGATATTTTTTTAGAAAATGTATCCATGTACATTGGTTTCTATATATTTATCGATATACCTGTCGAGGTACTTATCGATACAAAATGCATAGATTTTGTGACAATTTTATCGATGTCGTTGCTGATATTGTTACTTACACTCATACACTCATAACATACACAGTGTACTATGTATGTATACTGATACATTTATTTATTGCAATACATTTAGGTTAGGCTAATTTTTTGACCAACAAATGCAAAGCTTTTACTTACTGAAAAAAAATTGTGTAATTACAACAAAATTCTCTTAAGTCTAGATTACTACGCCCGAGTACTAATGATGGCAGCTAGATTCTAAATCTTATTCTCCTTATTTAACTCTACAACCCTCCGTAGGTTTGGGCCGAGCTCAAAAAATCCGTTATTGCCTCTTTCTTCACTTGGTCCTTCCAATATGTTCGTGGATTTACTTACTTTCGTTGTCCACCCGTGCATGCCGGGCCGAAGGATATTTTGCTCCGTGCATGCAACATGCCCAAGGGAGCGTAATTAAGCGCTGAACTGTGGCCATTTCATTAAATAGCTCACACAGTTCGTCATTTCATCTTCTACGGTACCCGTTGCCCACACGAAGAGGGCGATAGATCTTGCGTAGAGTACTTGTCTCGAAGGCGCTCAAACCCTTCTCATACTCTTTAACATCGTCTATATTCTTCGAGAGATTTTTGGAGCACAATTTTTATTCTTGGAGAGAGAACCCTGCTTTTATATGCCTACCGAGCCCAAAGTAGCGCCCGTTGGCAGGAGTTGTTCTTGGCTTGATCTCTACGCTGACGTTAGGAGCTCCCATCTTGTGTATTGGGCAAAGCATACTATGATTCCAAATCATCGATCATCTAGTCTACAGACCAATTCTGCTTAAATATTAGTACATGCTCACCGCCAGCTCTTCGCCGCCAGCTTTGCAGAACCCAGCTCTGAACGTCTGTTTCCAAATTTCCATCTTCATATTTGCGGGAGCTAACCCCGATCTTAGCCGATTTATCTTTCGATCTTTCTGCCTGGCAGCATCCCAAGAACTTAGAACTCACGCCAATCTACCTCTTTTTTTATTCTTTTTGTATAGTCGTCGCCATTGGCTGCAGGTCAACTTCGAATGCTGCGTATTTCTCTGCAGTAGCCGTGTGGTACTCTGTGACAGAAAAGTTGATTCTACGTGGGGGGTAATAACCAGAGGTTGTTGGTCCACAGTGGTAAAAAGAGATTGGGATATGAAATCCCCCTGCTCATTTAAGTCCAGGCGGTGAGCAGTTGCTTGTTTGTGCAGGATTGAAAGTCGATTGCGAAATTTTCCAGCTGTCCGTTGTGACTGCAGCTTTGCGACGTCGAACTTTCAAACCGTTGCCTGACGCACGTTTTTCATTTCACAGATGCGCATTCGGACCTTAGCTCCAACAAGGTAGAGACACGAGTCGAGGTTGGCTTCTCCGATGAAGCAGACATCAAGAAGCGTATCTACCGCCTTTCACAAATTGATGATTGTTCTTAGTTCTATTATTGGAGGAAATTGAAGTGACTTTGTAGATGCTTCGATGCTGGTGTCTGAGACTACAATATATCTACCATGCACCATGCCGCGGCGCTTCCAAACGGATGTTCGGTTGTTACCCATTGCATACTTGGTGTGACGAACGCAAGTTGTGAGCTGCTTCAACCGGATGTGAAAGAATCGATTGTGATTATTTAGTTAGGGTTAGGTTGAAGCGGGCCTTCATCCAACGTGGGAGAGAGGCCCACTTAGACCCAGCTGAACCGTTTTGATACCAATTGTGAGCTCGAATTCGAATCCGTCCGTTCACTTAAAGGGAAAACCAGTTGTCTAGGTTCAGAAAGCGCGAGAATTCGTAAATTCGTGCTTGACTTAGGTCGGCCAGACAAACAAAGACGTGGTGGTGAGATGAGCGTCTTTTCACGCTCAACTTCGGAAAAAGTCATTGAGCAGTGACCCGTAATAATACCGGTCACCAGCCATAGTAGAGGATATTTTAACCGAATAAGTGCGTCGGATTTTTTGCTGTCGAGGCGGTGCCAGATTTGTCGAATCGTTCCACACGTGGGTTCATCCGACCATCTCTTATTTGCCGTCTCGACAAGGTATGTTTTAAGTCATGTCCTACAGGTATATAGCGCTATGCCCGCCGCATGCGAAGAGTTGACGCCAGACAGGGTGGTTCACTACTACCTCGAATGTCTCTTTGGGCTGGCAGCCACACAATGTGGGTAGTATACTTTGAAGCTAAATGTGGCCACTTCCTGGTCAATGGAAATCAGAAACTTCTCCCACATGTGTTGACTTCTATACCCGAAAGGATCGTCCTACTAACCGTGGCCGCATTGAGCTCGCTCTGCTCTGCATAACAGTGAAGTCTGGCTTCATATTTCAAAAACAAGTAATTGGGCTATTTAGCGCTGCTTGATGCGAAGTCTTTACACGTAAACTATGAGCTTATTCATGTTAAATACGGGCTCATTCACAATTTCTTAAAAGTTAAAGAGAACTCCAAAGAATATTTTAAAGCAAAAGTCTATTAAGGCAAACAACTTATCCAGTGCCAAGGTTGATTCTGAACTAGTTGAGCTTAGTCGATATACACATATATATTTTTGCAAAGCGCAGGAGCTTCCCATTTTACGATCTGTGTGCAAGTACTTTGGATGTTCGAAGGCCACTATCTACTACAATCATTTTTATCTATTATTAAAATTATGCGATCTTTAAAGCCACTGCTTTCCCTTATTTGAAAATTCACCTACCCAACCCACTGTGCTTATCCCTTTGACGCCATCCATGTCGTCAATACGTCTTGCAGCAGCGCATGCGCAATACTTCTCGCCAATATTGCTGCTACACAAACGCTATGATGTCGATGAAGTTGGGGATGGCGCTGGCGCGGCAGGACGGTAAAACGAAAGCAATGAAACGAACAACAATCCATTGTTGTTGGGAGCTAAGTAAGAATTCAGCAGAGCCACAACGACGACATTCGTGGCGCCACAAAATCGTGAGCCACCAAAAACTTCTTGCATGTACACAAACATATTTACTTATGTATGTTGAACAAACACAGGTGCTTAAGCACTCAGCCAACAAAGCAGAAGAGCCTTTCAAAAAGCGCGCTTGTATGTGTACGAATAGTTGGCTAAGTGGCGGCAACGACGCAGACGCAATGAAGGCTTGCTCTTGGGCTGCGTCACGCCTGCGCCGCTACAATGTCTCGCACAAAGAACAAAGAATACAAAAAATGGGGAGAGAACAAAAAATGGAAGAAAATATATGTATGCGCCTTACCTTCGCCCGGCTCATTCACTTTTTGTTGGTTTGCGGGCGCGCGCGCAGCTCTGGTGTGCGAGGGTGTACGCGTGTCCAAAAGCACTGCTGCGCACGCACACCAGCGCGCTCTCACTTTTCTGTGTGTGTGTAAGCACATAGCTGCGAATGGGAGCGACTGAATCAGCATACCTGCTGCTTTCCCACTTCAGCTTCCCCAATTATCTTCCGCACAGAGTGACTTCCTTTTAGCTGCGCCACAACGGCTGGCGGTTTTTAACCAATAAAAATTATCCTAATTTATGCTTTTGCCTTTAGCCTTCATTCTACTCATGAACGTCTCGAGCGCGCTGGTAGACACAATGCACCTCCCTACCTGAACGACGCGATGTTCACTAAAAAGAGTTCGCTTCTAAAAAAGGGGGATTAAATGGGTGTTTGTTGCTGTAGGTGCGCCTAAGTTAGTGTGTGTGTGCGTGTGTCTACATGCGCTCAATCGCTCTAAGGTCACTCATTAAGGACCCAAAAACCCTGCGGCCAGGCAGCTCCACAACTCGATAGCTTTGGGATCGGTCGGCCACCTAGTCGGTCGTTCGGCATTCCACTGTCTGCTTCTGGAGCTACATATGTAAGTATGTAGGTATGTATGCATCTATGTATGTGGTTATAAGATTATGCTTTTCGTCGTCGTTCGTCGTTGGTGTGTGTGTTTTTGTTCTGGTGTTTACTTGTCTACACTGGCGGTTTAGCGTCTTCCACTGGCGCTCGATCTTCGAGACAGTTTGGTGCTGTTCTTAGTCTGTTGCATTATTTAGTTCATTAAACGACACGAACCAGATCTCTCGTCCAGAAACGTGCACCGCTCATGAGCATATTGCTGTGCTACAACGCTGAGCATGAGCATAAACTCTGTTTAATTACCAACTTGGTAGTTGTTTAAACTAAATATTTGCTTGTACTCTTTTTTGTTTCCGAAATATGTCAAGGTGTTTGTTTATACTCGTAGTACTTAAAAGTGAGTGATAAAAAATTTGCTAAGGGCGAAAGATAGTGGCGTGTGTGACTAAATTACAAAGGCATACAGTTCAAAACCGTCGGGAAGAGAACAAAAACTAGACAAGAGGAAATATAGGTGAGCTAAAGAAACCAAAATTTTCAAAATTATAAGCCCTTAGTTTTTTCTGATTTTCTAGAAAATTATGAAAGGCATCGTGTAATGTAAAATGCTGGAAGAACATCTTAACTCAAATAATCGCATCTAAGTGAAAAAGGGATTTAAAGTTTTTTGTAAGATTTTTCTCTTTGAACAAAAAATAATATACGAGTACATACGTACATATGCTTGTAGAATTTAATACAATGTGCAAAACAATACTCAAGCCTTAACCTTTTGCCAGCATTTGTGAAATGTCGTACACATTTTTTTTTGTCACATTACCGAAAAGTGAATCCGTTTTTCGAGATATCTTTTGTTTTATTTTTTTTTCAAATAAAGAATTTTCCAAAAAAAAAACAATTCTTAATAGAAAATCCATCTTTAGTTGGTTGCAAATTTTGCTATAAACCCTTTTACAAAGCCATTTTAGCGGCCAAGAATGCTCAAAATTATAAAATTCAATATTTATTCTTAGCCATTGTTCACTTTTTTATAAAAGTTTTTGATAAAAAAAGAATCTCTTCAAAAAAAGTTGACGGTGTATCAATTTCGTCGGTATATCGTGCAAGTGCTGAGAAAGGTTGTAAGCCTAAAGATATTGTACATAGATACATATGTACATACATGGGAATATAAAGTTTATTTATGTATAAAATTTTTTTTTTAGAATTTTCACGCGCAACCACAATAATTAAGGCTTTTGTTTGAAATTATGTTTTTTAAACCACTTCTAATTTTTTTGTGTTTAAAGTTACAATGTCACTGAAGACAAGGAATTTTTTGATAAAAGAGTATCACTATAAAAAACAAAAAATTTCAAAAAC
>NW_023458560.1:41522038-41527796 GCF_013731165.1 Rhagoletis pomonella
TTTTTGATAAAAGAGTATCACTATAAAAAACAAAAAATTTCAAAAACTAAAAAAAAAATATTTGTTTGAAATAATGCTTTGAAACAACTTAACTTCGAAGTTTTTTTTTTGGTTCAACGCCACAATGTCACTTCAGTCAAGGGAGTTTTTATTAAAAATAAAAACTACATTTAAACAAGTAAGAAAGTCTAAGTTCGGGCGGGGCCGAACATTAAATACCCGGCGCAAGTATTACATATATGCCTTTTAACCTTTCCGAAAGCTACCGCTACATGGTAAGCCGGGGTGTATCAATTTTGAATAAATTAGCGTCCTTAAATTTCGAAATATTGACGTTTCGAGCATTTCTAAAATTTACCGTTATATGAAAAGCCGTGATTTTAGTCCGATTTCAATAATTTTGAACGTTTTGCTTTTATGTGGCAAGCACAATAACCATACCGAGTTTGGTACAAATTGGTAGAACGGTTGCCGAGATACATATATGTGATCATAAGTGGGTGGTGCCACGCCCATTTTCCAAAATTTTATGATAGGCGTATTTCCTGATAAAGAATTGTTGCAAGCATCAATTTTGAATAAATTAGCTTCAATATTTACGGATTTATCGAAGATTTCGTATTTCTCCAAATTACCGTTATATGGGATGTGGGCGTGGTTATTGTCCGATTTTTAAAATTTTCGGCGATTTGGTATCCTGTACCAAGTCCAATGCCAAGATATACAGATGTAACCATAAGTGGGCGTGGCTACGCCCATTTTCAAAAAAATGTTAATATTCTTATTTTTCGTCTAAAAGTTATTGCAAATATCAATTTTGAGTGAATAATCTTCAGTAGTTACTAAAATATCGCAGTTTTCGTATTTCTGAAAATTACCGTTCCCAGACTTTGTACGATATAATTTTTAAGCAAAAAACAAAACCGACTTCAATTCTCATATAAAAATTTACGAGTACCGTTATTTTTCCATGATCCAATGATCGGATCTAAACCAGATTAGTATTGCACCACCTCTGAGACACTACCTTTCCGATGCAAAAATAATTATCGAAATCGCTTGACGTGGTCCAAAGTTATGCGGTAACATACATAAAAAAAAACAAACAAAAAATATTCCAACGAATTGATAACCTCCTCCTTTTTTTGAAGTCGGCTAAAAACAAAACCGAATTCATTTCTCATATAAAAATTTAGGATTATCGTTAATCTCTTCATGATCTAATGAACGGATTTAAACAAAATTAGAATGGGACCACCTGTGAGGTAAGACCTTTCCTTTAAAAAAAGAATTATAGAAATCTGTTAACTTGGTCCAAAGTTATGCGGTAACATACATTAAAAATATATATATATATATATGTTTATATATATATATATATATATATATATATATATATTCCGACAAACAGATAACCCTCTCCTTTTTGGGAACACTGAAAATAAAATCTGCGTAAATATAACGAAAACTTGCGTACATCTTAAGAAAATTTTCGTCATTTTGAGCCACGAAAGTTTTCGTTGATTGTACAAAACCATTTTCGTATATACTACGAAAATATGAGACATCAGATCTTTACGAACGTTTTCGTACTATTTACTAAAGAATTTCGTGCTATTTCTTAGGTTTTTACGAAATTTTTCTAAAATGCACAGAAATAATTCGTATATTTAACGAAATTATTTTTGTAAAATCTGCGCTTGTTTCGTAGAATGTGCGATTTTACTTTCATTCTCCACACTGTAAAAAACATATTACGAATTATAACACAACACTTTTATTTTGTTCTTATCCTTAATTTTAAGCATTTTTCTTTAACAAAATGTTTTGCAAAAACTCCTAACATTAATGATTAAAATATAATGAAAGTGTTGTGTTATAATTTGAGCTATGTTTTATATAATGTAAAGAATAAAAGCAATAATACATTCTACGAAAGAAGTGCAGATATTACAAGTATAACGTCGTAAATAATAAGTTTAACCTTAATTTTTTAACTACTCTGTAGTTTAAAATTAATAAAAAAGGTTATTTTACCTATAATAAAACTTAAGTCTTTTATTTATATGCATACGAATAGGTACTAAATACATATTTTTTATTGCTTAGCCTTCATTCAGTATATTGATGCAAAGTGTTAAATTATGAAACTCAACAAAACCCTTATTAAATATAATAAGATAAGAAAGAAAGAATATAAAAAACACTGGTTTCACTTTCTTAAACATTATAATATTTTTATGTGGAGATAGTTGGCAGATTCGCAGCTTCATCGATATTTGTTTCCTTGACGACTATAAATTAAAGGAAAATTATAAGGCGTCTGAAAGGCAAGTTTCAGTGAAAAATCATACATGTACTTACTTAAAATTTCATTAAGTAGTGCGTCTGTTCCTGGCTTGGGCGTGCGTTGATAGGTAATGATGCTTATTTATGAAGTTCCACATTACAGCGCAAGGTTCAGCTCAGGCGATGTTAAAAATATTGTATGCTTAAAATAATATATCCACAGCTTTTATATTTAAATTTGTATTACATTTTTTTAAAACTTTTAAAATTTTATAATACGTCTCACAGCAGCCAACTAGTAATTCCGCAATGACACGCGATACATAAAAATATGATGAAATATTAAACTGCCGGTAATTTAGTATATTGTACGAAAATATTCGTATGCTGTACGAATTTAAAAAACATGTTTCTGCATTTGTTCTATGTACGAAAGTATTAAGTAAATTGTACGAATACAGAATTGTGGATTTCGTAAATTTTAAAACCATACGTAAATATTATGAATGCCTTCGTACAATATACAAAATTATTCGTACAGAGATTTGTTCAGTAATTTACGAATATGTTTCGTAAAATAAACGTAAGACTTCGTAAATTGTACTGAAAAATTGCCTTACGAAAATCCTTTCGTTATATTTACGAATGGTTGGTAAAATCGCATAGCCGAACATCAAACAGATATAAGGAAACAAAAACACAGCACAGCCCTATCACAGCACATATTAAACAGCGGCCACACAGATGATTTCACTAACACTAGGATTATTGACAAGGAAAAGAGGGAAATGACGAGATACACTTTGGAAAGCTTAAGAATATTAGAAAAAAGGGAGAATACGATCAACAAAAAAGATACGGACAACCTCGCGGCCGCCTACATGTTATGCATATCAAAATAAACAATTTAGTAATGACAAGACTACCATAAAGAGTGGTACTGATTATGTGTATATGTATTAATATTAAGTTTAAAGTAAATGTTTAATATTATTGTGAGTATATGTTCTTTGTATTAGTCCATAATTGTTGTCTTTTTTTTTACAAACACATGTATGCCAACTTTTATTTACATTCATTGAACATCTTTTGTTTTTTCGTTGTATTTCTTTGTTGGATTTAATAAACATAGTGGCCCCTGATGATGCTGGAAATTTCAGCGAAACGTTGGGCAACGAAGGTGGAATAAGTGTTTTATTTGCACCATTAAATAATAGATCACACCAGCCTACAAGTGTACCAAAAATATATTCTACAAAGTGATCGCTACAAAAACCAAAAAATCTTGTTTCGTTGTGAAAAATGTGTTCGTATTATGAACGAAAGTTTCGTACATTGTATAAAAACCAAGACTAGCACCAAGACAGACTTCATAGCACTTTTACGAAATTTTATTTTCAGTAAAGTTGGTTAAAAATAAAAATTGTAGGAAATCAAGTTTGAAAGTTTTTTTTACGTGACTTAACTCTACATTTCATGTACGCATGGTATTCTGGGTTTTGGTGTAACATAGAACATGCAACGTAAATCAAAAAAACATCAAAAAAATCCACAAAATGAAAAATACGACTCTCTCAAAGTCCTGGAAAAATCTTGAACGGCTTCGAAAAAATCTCAAAAATATATCGGAAGCACACAAACGAATTCCGACCTAAAGCTCTCGAAAAATCCCGACGGTGCTGACAAAATCCCGAGAAATGATCGAAAAGTCCATTTTACTTCAGTAACTTTAAAGAGAACAAGCCAAATTTTAACCGAATTACATGCATACTTTTTAGTCCATTTACAAAATTTTCTTAGCCAGGACCTCCTCGTTCAATGAGTGTTTTGTTTTGTGGTTTACATTCGGAGTATCCATCGCCCATGGATGGTTATGTGCTCGACGGTGTATGTAATGATTTCATTTTATTCAACAGCTGATTTGTAGTTTAATGAATATTTCGTCGTAGAACAAGCAATACAGTGAGCTAGCCGAAGATAAATTTCTGCTAAAAATAAAGAAAGATATTAAAGCGAAGCAAATTACTACTCAGGGATATCTGAATTGGAGGAAAATTAGGAAAAAATATTTTTTTATTTTGCTTGTGGCTGAGAGATAATTAATTTGTATACCTATGAATGTATATGCATTGCTAACCTCTTTGGTATTAGCTTACGAATTATTAAACAAAGGGATAAAAAATTACATTCTTTGCCTTTAGTGAAAGCGCTAACGTTGCTCCGTCATCCGTATTTTAAAATTTAATCTAAATTAATCAGCCTTTCGCATGTAGCGTAATGAATAATGTGTAAGATTTTTTTTTCGAAATAATTTCTATTTTCTTCAAGGAGTTTGTTTTTTTTCTGTCTCGCACCGCGGGTGCTAATCTCGGATTCTGAAGAGCGTGAGCAAGCTGTTCGATGGAACCGCAAATTTCAGTACTGAAGACAAGAACGAACATCCTGTCGAACTTATTTTGTTTTTCCAAATGTCCACTTATTAAAAATTTTCTTACTAGCGTGATGGCTCCTGGCTCGTCGACAATCAATTCTAATATTTGCTTTTATCTTGGCAATGAGCTCTATTTAAGCACCATCGTGTTGGGCAAAGAGGAATAGGATTTAAGTAATGTTGACGGTTGCAACGACTCTAGCCGAATGCTTCGTGGCGACCTATCATTCGGAATAAATAATAAGGCGGGGCAATTCTGGCTAAGATAGTTGAAAGTCTTTCGTAAGGCCATTGCAAGACAGTAGGCAAAATACCTTCGAAGATTTTGTCTATACTGCACATTAGGTCAAATGATACATTTGGCTGTGCGAAAGTCCAATTTCGTAAAGGCAGTTTTACATTATTTTTTGTTGCCATTCTGTAGAGAATACTCCAAAATAACAGAAACTTCACTTAGTTTTTGTAAAATAAAAAAAACACCGTTATACAGCAATAAACCAAAGTTACACTTTCAAAACGTTATTGATACGTTGTTTGCGCAACCGGTTTATTTTGTAAATTTCAAGTGCATTGTTTTTGTAAAGTTCGAATAACTAAAGGAAAATTTTAAATGGGGGAAAAAACTATATCTAAGTGAGAACCTATGTCCCAATTTAAAAAAGTGACTTTTTATCATTTGTTTGCAAAAAACTGACTTATTTGCATAACCTCAAAAATTTTTCTGATTTATTTTAATTTATGATTTTATGTAAGCTTTTACAATGTTGTTAACTTTCGGCAAACAAAATGGAATCGGAAATGGATAAATTAAGATGTAATGAGTTCAATTTATTTTACTTAATTTGCCGTTTTTAGCCGTTTTCATGAAAAAAGGTTTTTTGTGGGCTATCATGCTATCACAAAAGGCAAGTTGTTTGAAGTTTGGCTGATTGGATGTTCGAAAAAAGAAAAGCCTTTTTCGGTTGTCAACCATGTTGAAAAAAAATTTGGTGCTGCTGATATTTGCGAAAGTTCCATGAAACTCTTAGAAGAAAAAAA
>NW_023458560.1:41532796-41555033 GCF_013731165.1 Rhagoletis pomonella
ATTAATACTTTTTTTATTTTTTGATACTTATATTTTCTTGTTTTATTCCTTTTTTAATTAGACTTTCTTTTAGTTACTAGATTTTATTGTCTTAAGAAGAAAAATATTTGATTTTAATTTAATTTAATTTTTAGAAACGTATACCGTTTTAATTCATTTTTTCCGTTTTCTAATTTAGTTCCTTTTTCGTTAATAGATTTTATTGTGTTAAAAAGAAAAATATGTTATTTTTCATTAAATTTTTAGAAAAGTATTTTAATTATATTTTTCTATTTAATTTTTCTCTTTCTTTAATTTAAATACTTTTAAATTTTTAGATTATATTATTTTAAAAAGAAAAATATGTATTTTTAACTTCATTTAATTTTTAAAAACTTACTTTATTTTCTTAGGTAAGTACTAGATTTTATTATTTTAAAAATAAAAGTATTCAATTTAATTTTTAGAAACCAATATACCATTTTTACATTCTCTACCTCATTTTTTAATTTAATTCTCTTTTATAACTACTTATTGTTTTGAAAAGCAAAGCATTTTTTTATTTCATTTAATTTTTAGCAAGTTAATTTATTCATTTATATTTTTATTTAATTTAAATGAGTTTAAGATTTTAAATGACATTATGTAAAAAAAAAGATATTTTTTTTTGTAACTTCATTTATTTTTTTGTTACTGGTCTTATTTTTTCCTTTTATAATTTATTTTTTACTGTTTTTTAGTTTAATTTTCTTTTAGTTACTAGATTTTATTGTTTTAAAAAGAAAAATTTTTAATTTTTATTTTATTTAATTTTTAGAAACCTATATATTTTCTTCTTTTTTAATTTTTTTCCTCTTTAATTTAATGCCATTTTAGCTGCTAGATTTTATTGTTACACAGGGAAAATATGTTTCTTTACTTCATTTAATTTTTAGGAAGTTATTTTATTTACATATTTCTTCTTTTATTATTTAATTTTTTGCTTTTTTTAATTTTTTAGATTATATTATTTTAAAAAGAAAAATATTTTTTTTAACTTATTTTATTTTTTCCTTTTATAATTTTCTGCTTGTTTTATTTAATTTTATTTAAATTTTTAGATGTAATTGTAAAACAATAAGACGCATTTTTTATGTTATTTTTTTAGCCACTGTTTTCTTAATTTAATCTTCCTTTGTTTTTTTTTTGGGTTTTATTGTTTTAAAAAGAAAAATTTAAATTTAATTTAATGTATGGCAAACTTATTGCTAAAAGACAAACAGAAAAACGCTAAGACCTTCTCGTTAGCTGATGTTTCAATTAGTCTTCCCAAAGACAAAAAAGAACTTAAGATAGACTTTTATTTCAAAAGACTGAGGTGAGTTGAAAGACAGTTGCCAGAATGGCCCATAAATTCTAGGGTATTCATATACCTAATACTATTTTGCCTTTGCAAGCAGGGCGGCAACCGCCCTCAAGCGCTTTAACTTGCCGTAGCTCGTGTGAGTTCCCGCATAGGCTTTCCTAAGCTTCTCTGGCTCTGTACTCACTTTAGTTATACTGGATTGTGCTACCCTATAGTGTTACACTTTCCCATAAGAATTTCGCTGTATCCCCCCAAGGACGGGGAGATCTGGAGATCATAGTTTTAGAACTATAGATATATATGCACATATACTCCTGCCCAATACCTTTACTGGTGTCTTGAATCATCTGTGTACCAATTTAGGTTGTAGGCCCGAAAGTTGTGGTTACAAGCCGTATATCACAGTTTGTTCCCTTGAACATGTTTTCTCTTTTGAACTGCGAAGAAGTTGCTATCATCGAGCAATATCCGTCTTAATTGTTATATAAATTTGCCCGAAATCGATCAAAAAATTATGATTTCCTTGTATTGTGCAACTCCGCGCTAGCCCGTAAAAAATAATATAAAATGCTCATATAAAAACATTCGGATTTCATTATCTTTAATCTAATAAAATATTTCTAATTTTACAATGTTAAGCAAGGACTTAACTGATTGTCATTGATTCGAATTTACTCTATTAAATTAAGATATTTCACATTTTAATTAAGTCATTCATTGGTGGTTTCATTTTTGCGTTAGGTAAAAAAAGTGTACAACTAACATATGTACAGAAGTATGTCCAACACTTCGTCGTCTCAGAAAACGGATGTCGAATGTTACAAAACACGGTTTTGAGAAAATTGACTTTGAAGTTTAAGGTCGAATTAATCCGAAACTGTACGGTAGATTTTTGTAACTTTTGAAGGAGACGTAGTTGGTGTTATTAGTTTTGATTTCCCATATTTTTACATTTAATATCTCTTAACGTTAATGAGAAAATTTACTTTTCATTCCGTATACATTTGTCGTAAGTAGCGTTTACTCACCACTTTGTTTTGTCCACAGAACATACGACAATAGTAAAGTATCTATTTCAACGACGATGGTATAATTTGATGAAAAAAACAGACATATTTATTAAATAATGATTACTTATTAGAAAAAACATAACAAAAACATAATCATGTATTTAATAAAAAAAATCTGTACATCTCTTATGCTGTAAATATGTTACGAACATACGTTTTCTTTATATAAAAACAAAAAACAATACTTAAATTCAATCTTTTGTACATTTTTATCTCTTTCATTTCATTGGAGACTCAGTGCAAGCTAAAATTTAAAAATTAGTTACTTAGTTTAATTTTCAATTTTAATTGTATCGTTATAGTAGAGGACCATCCAATTGTCGTAAGTTCAAAGTTTTGCGATACATACGACAAATGTTTTATGATTAAAAAAGGATTACATTTGTATGGGAATTTGTCGTATGTGTCACATACGACAAACGTTTTATGATTAAAAAAAGGTACGTTTGTATGGGAATTTGTCGTATATGACGCATTTTCAGCACATACAACAAAAGGCATACCCAATCATTAATATTATGTAACATACGACAAAATGCGCACGAAATATCTCAAAAACTAATGGAGATATAAAAAAATGGATTGCAGAAATCGAAAGAGCATGTCCAACTTAGTAAATCTGCATCAATATCCCAAAATCGTGATTTTGCACATTCGTCATCCGTTTTCTGAGGCGACGACTTATACATCGCCGACTGTGTGCTCTATTGTCTTCTAACGAGCGCTTAGAAAAACAAATTCACCACAATTTTGTGGCTCAGAGAGTTTAAATTATTATCACAACATATATGCGCTCCACATAATATAGACAAATATTAACGAGCTAATGAGTATCTAAAAAAACTATGAGAGCAATTTATGAGAAGTGATCGTTCTATGGACCCACTTAATCACTCACCCACTCAATAACTCATTAATTTGCTCACACACTCATTAACTGGCAGTAGTTTGAGATGCAAACCAACTTCACAAGTGAGGCTTAAAAATGATAATTAATACAATGTTTGGCTTTGTTTAGCAATTTACAGAGCAATGATCGCGCTATGATCGTGACGCGTTGATCAATGAGTAGGATTGTTAATTATGGATCCCTGATCGCTATCCTTACATACATTAGTAAGATATTAGTCATCAATTTTAGAGATATTCTGCCGTCGATCTCAAAGCAATAGCCGATCTTCACGGTGATCATTTGAAAACGCGCTGTATGTATTAGACTCGAATCATATACGATTTATGTTAAAAACCAATGAACTTAGGCTGAATGTGACCTTCTCGTACCGGCTAATGTTGCCCAGCATATACCCTATGCACCTATTATAGCTTGCGTCTCCAGAAATATCTCCGAATTCATACAACCAAAAGTTTCTCCATCACTTTGCGTGCTCAACCTATTTGAGTAATTCTGCTTGCTGCTCAGTCACGCGCCACTTATCCTAGTGACTCACATAAGCAGTACCCAAGTAGATACTCCTCGACAGCATGCGAACTTTATTTTCTGCCTTACGGACATCCAAATCTCTGAATGCGTTGATGATCATAGAGATTGTGGTGGTGCTGGTGGTCGACGACGGCACCAATAATGGTTGCTTGTTGTTGGTGTGGTCGAGTTGATGTTGTTGGCACTGCTGCTTCGCTTGTTGGTTGTTGGCTAAAGACGCTGATTTCTGCTTGTTATTGTTTTTTTTTGTTTTATTCTATACAATCGTTTATACGATCGGTTGTCTGATCGGTAGATCGGTTGATTTTGTGGCACAGGTAGACAGTAAGGCGTTAGTCGTTCTACGGCGCTGAGCTAGTTTAAATCCATTTTACGGTATAAAGCAAAAATCGTGCGATCGATACAAATTATTGATCGGAAACGCGCCGCTTTTTTATTCACATAGAATTTGAACAATTTTTATGTACTTATTTTGCTTATGAATTTTTTGGTGTATAGAGTTTTATGTAGTTTGAAGAAGGGTGCGAGTGTTATGTGTATGTATATGTGTCGGCGCTGAGACTTAAGCAGATAAAGAAGAAGAAGCATAAGTATATTTAAATAACAAGTACGTGTGTTGCCTACTAGTTGTAGTATATAATTGCAAAAACAAAAACGTATTCGAGGTATTCTTGTGCAGTTTTTTGGTGGCAAATGCGGTTGAGAAATTTTGTTCAGATTTCAAACCTCCTTCTGAAGGGTAATACAAATATTTAGTAAAAATATAAACAATATCGAAATTAAAGTAGCGTTCTGTGGCATAAAAACTACTTATTTAACTTATATGATTTGAAAACTGATGCACTGTATTTTTTTTTCTTTAAGTTTAATTTAGAGCTTTTAATTTTGTTAACTGCGGTGCAAAATTAAAATATTTAATTTGCTTTTAGCTCATTGCATTTTTTATCAAACGCATGGAGAGCTGTATTATTTTTTAACGAAGAAACCTTTCTGGTAAAGCAAAATTTTATTAAAACCCTGAAGTTTAAACTCTCTGCTCTAAAAAAGTTTTGATGAACCAATGCAAATATCAACTATAAATGAAATTTTACTAAACTTGGGCATAATAAATATGCATGGAAATATATGTTTTTCTGCAAAAAAAAACAAACAAACATTGAGTACTAGAAAAATATGTGGTATTGAAAACAAAAACTTTGGTCTCACCTGCTGTGAAACAAATAAAGATTCCTTGGAACTCTTAAGCTAATACAAACAAACAAACTAACAACAAAACTTAATGATTTCGAAGAAACTCGTTGTAAATTTTAGCCAAAAAGCTTAAAATGTTAATACACACATATGTACATTAGGGTGGTCCGAATAGCACGTGAAAAGTAAAGTCGAAATTTGTATGCTCTCACCCACAAGGATTTTTCTATACCGAAAAAATATACCCCTATTTTTTTTTTTTTTGAAATCAAAGAATATTTAGAGGCCGCTCAAAGCGCTCAAAGTTTTCCATGTATTTTTTTGGGGAAAAATGGTATATAATTCTTGAAAATCAATATTTTTCGATCGGAAACCTCTGTTTCTGTGCAGGAGGTTACCAATAATAATACCCAATTATTTACTTAACCATTTTTTCATAGTAACTATATTTTATAGGTCCGCCAAAACCCCCAGCAAATGCAATGGGGGATAAATAAATTATCTTTAGTATTAAAATGGTTAAATGCACTATTGGGTATTGTTAGATCAAAAATATTGATTTGCAAGAATTCCATACCATTACACGAAAAGTTGTTTTTTCCCCATACAAAATACATGGATACCTTTGAGCGCTTTGAGCGACTTCTAAATATTTTTGATATACATAGAACAATCCCAAGGGGTGAGTGTTTTAAAATTCCGACTTTAATTATTTTGGACCACCGTAATGTACATACATACATGCCAAAAAATATAAATGCCAGTATTAAAATCAGAAATACGTACATTCCTTAAATTGTATAACGATCGGAGTGTGAATAAATGGTTTTGTTTTCTTGCACTTTGGAGGGCTGGTGCATGGCAAGACGACTAATGAATAATTTGTGGTCGATAACTATGTGTATGTACTATATATACGGTGACCATTCATACCGATTTTGGCGGGACAGTACCGATTTTGAGAAAATTGTTCCGCTGAATATTTTTTAAAAGTCTGGGCTTACATATAAGTGTCCCGATTTTTTATATTTGTACCGATTATGTTCCGATTTCCAGTGTTTTCTTTATTAATTTAAAAATATTCTCCCTGTACTCTGCTCCAAAACCAAATTTTCTTACAAACGTGGCAGCACATTCGCTATCTCAAAGAACATAGAATATAAGGGAGCCATAAACATAGCCAGCATCCTTACTTTCTTTGATCTTTGGTTATGTTTTATTCTGTTTTTTGTTAAATTTTGTTTTTTTGGGTTCGTGAAACGATTCCAACTTGAGTTTAGTGAAATACTAATTCCCTCAAAAAATTCTTGGATACGAAAAATATAAGCTATATATACAGTGGCAAAGATATAAATAGGGAAAACATTCTAACATTCTTTGATTATTACCCTTTCCATTATTTAATGTTTATTATTTTTTATGAACGTGTAGCTCGTTATTTAACAAAGAACATACCAGTCAAAATTTCAAACGTTGTACAAAATTTGCTAAGTTCGACAAAGTTTCATCAAAATTTTGATTTTTAACTAAATTACTTAGAAACATTCCGGGTATGCAGTCTTGTAGCACATTCAATCCAAAGTGCAAATTTTAAGTCGCTTGGACTTACTGTTGATAATTGGTAATTTTTTTTCTTGTGGAAGGTATTACTCATTTTCTCCAAAAAAAAAATTGTCGAACATACTTTGTGTGGCAGAAAACGTGCGAACAAAAAAAAAATGCCAAAATCAACGGTAAGTCCAAGCTACTTCAAAGTTGCACATTGAATTGCATGGGCATACTCAAAAAAATTTAAAAAATATCTGTTTACAATTTTTTATCCGCTTTTGTTAAAATTTAAGTATTGAAATTTTACATAGTTTTTTTAGATAGTAAGCTATATTTTCATAAAAAATAAAAAACAAATTTTAAACAAGGAAAAGTAGCCAAAACTTGCCAAAATGTCTTTTCCCCATTGACATTCTCGCCACCGTATATATTTTGTGTATAAATTGTTGCGATCATTTTAAATTTTTTCTCTTTGTTTTATTTTAAATAAAACTGCATTAAAGGATGTTATGTCTTTTTATTCTAAAAACAAAATTGTATGTTCGAACTCTGGTTACCTTAACTATATAACAACTTTTTTGTATTTTTTTAGAAAAAATATGTGTGCCCATAGTTTGCCTAGCCGTGTGCGCAGTGGCTCCTTCTTATTTGCAACACCCTGTATAAGAATTGGAACGGAGGCAAATGTTGGGATCCTAAATTTTCTTATTGTCTTTAAATGTATCATTTCTTTAATCGAAGCGATAAAAACGTTGACAACATCGTGGGTTTCACAAAAGGATACAGCTTGTTTTTGCAGAGTTTCTTCGTTTAGCTTAAGAAATGTATTTGCAAAAAAAAATTGTAATTTTAATTTTCTTGAAAGCATCAAATCTTATTCTCCTGTTTCCATTAAGAACGTAGGAGGCCTATGGTTGCCAGGTCATTTTAAAGAAAGTCAGCGCAAATCAGCAGTTTTTCCTGAAAATTTGTATCCCTGCGAAAATCGTTGGATAATGTGGTCTATTTCCGCCCGCCATGAGGTAGGTATTCCATGGAGTAATCCCTTGGAGTTTATGGCCCTAGGACATCGCAATGTTAATTGGATCAAGTTTTTTAAATGCATTGTGGTTAATTTTGGAGTACTTCTTGACCCTTAGGGAGTACTTTTTAGATACGTGCATAGAGTAATCGCGGTTTTTGCAGGGATGTGTTTCATGCAAAGGATTTCTTTGGAAGTATTAGCTCTTATCTATTGCATTTATTTATATTTTTTTACAAAAATGCAACCAAAAATATTGCTTTAAAAACCATCTTTAATAGTTTCGTATTTATTTCCTCTGTTTGAGATATTTGTAGAAACTGGAAATGGCTGATGTTTTCCCGGCTCTTTCGCAATAACCTAAAAAGTTTAAAACACACGAAACAATCAATATACTCATGAAACTATGGCCCAGATATAGTGAAACTGCGTTTTTAGTTTTTCAGCATATTTGTAAAAGATTTTCAAATTTCAAAAAAAAACAATATGGGTACCAAATGAAAGAGAAAATTCTTTAGAATTTGAAAAAGATTAAATCTTTTGGTTCACAAAGACGAATAGGTGTTGAAAAATGCGCTTTTAATCCATTTTATTACTTTAAGCTAATAAAGTTAGAAAGGCGAAATTCGAAGATGTGGCCGTGTGTATGTTAGTCAATATTTTTTTAATATATTGCAAATTTTCAAGGATAAAATTCTAAAGGACAGTACCAATTCGTCCTTATGAACCAAAGAATGTAAACTTTTTTAAATCTATAGAATTTTCTCCATTATATGATACCCATATTGTTGTTCTTCATTGCACTGAGTTATTGAAATGATTATATCCTTAAAATTTTAAAGTCCTTTTAAGAAAAATCCTGGGGCCCGAGAGAAAAACTAGAAACGTATTTTTAATATGTTTGGGCCCTAGTTTCTCGAATATATTGATTTTTTCTTTGTGGTATTTTTACAATATTTGAGTAACTATTCGTGCGTAAAGTTTTTTGGCGATAACTGAATCAGTACAAAATGTTAAAATCAGTGCATTTGCATACTGATTTGGGAAATTCAGTACTGTACTGATAAAATCAGTACGGCTGGCAACCCTAAGAAGACCTCTCTTCTTGGAAGATACATGAATAACCAACATTTCCAGGTACCGGTTTGTATTTCTGTAGCTCAGTTCTATAACTCTTCTCTACCGATTATTTCTCTACTGGTAGATAATAAACGTCATTCTCTACTACTCATTAGCAGTAGAAAACAAGGCGAGAAGAGAATTGTTATAGAAAAAAAAGAACGCTATAACTTCTGAAGAGCATTCAAAGTACCCTTGTGGTCAGCTGATTAAGTCAGTCGTGACATTTTGTCTAGTCTTGGCTATTTTTCTTTTGTTTATTTAATGTTTATATATTTTTTTTCTTATAAAAGTCTAGCACTTTACCTAACCAGCGCCATACAAATCCACATTTCAAACTTCGTACAAAAATTCAATAAACTTTAAAATTTGCACCCAAAATAATAAGGGAATAAGAATCAAAAATTTTGTACGTCCAAGTTTGATAGGCATTTTATTTTATTATCGAGATATGGGCCTTCGAATTTCGAAATAGGACCTTTGGTTAAAAATTATTTTTAAGAATTGTATGTAAATAACTAAAAAGTAAAAGTTTAGAATTAGTCCGCCTTTTGCTCTCATTTAAACGGTATATAACTTTTTTTGTGCAAACTTATAACAGGTGTTATAAGGGATACTTAAAAATCAGTTCAAATTGTTTAAAATATAATTTTTTGGATTTTCTCGAAGATCTGACCCTTGAAGTTTGAACAATAAAAGTTATATACTGTTTCAATAAGAGCAAAAGGCGGACCACGCCCATATTTTTACTTTTTTAGTTGTTTACATACAATAATTGAATTTTTTTTTCTCCAAAAGTCCAACTTCGAACTTCGGAGGAAAATTTCGTATTCCTACCGCCTACCAGACTATGCAAGCGCTTTCCAGGCTGAAACGTTTGCTTTTAAGGGGGCAATAAGGTACATCAAAGAGAGTGTACCCGTGTAACTATCCTCTCGGATAGCCAAGCGGCTTTTCAGGCACTTTCTTCTACCTCTGTTAGATCTCAGCTAGTGGATGAATGTAGGAGAAAACTGCCTTATATTTCTGATCAATACGAAATTACCCCAATATGGGCATCAACGGAAACGAGGCATCGGACGAACTAGCAAGGGGCGGCTCCGCACTGAATGTGTTCCACGCGGTGGACATGGGCGCTCTCTAAGTAATTCGTGAATTACCCTGTTTCCACGACACACATTAGTAATTCGTTTGGCAGCTCTAGTTCTTGTTCTTGTTCTTCGCTATTTATTATTATTTTTGTGCACTGCAAATATCAAAGATGGAGCTAAAATTTAAGTTATCATCAACAATTTTAATTTATATAGAGAATATTTTATCAATATTATTCTATAACTAAAAAAAGTGCCAGCAAATGGGACCAGGCCGGTGAAAACTTCGATATATTTCCGATAAATGTTAGAGAAGACACCGATTCGTTCGTCATTCGCATGGTAATTCGATCTGAATTACCTACAAATGAGGTAATTCGCTCTCAAAATTTTGTGTGGCGAATTACGTAATTCGGAAGGTAATTGGCAAGGCGAATGACAAATAGGAGAGCGAATTACGAATCGTGGAAACGTCGTATTAGGAACGAGCAAAAGAGATGCCTACAAAGTTACTGCAGTATGTAAAGGGCACTGGCCCATTCTGGTGCATGCGGAAAGGATAGGACTGCCCTTCCATAGGTTCTGTTGCAGCTGCGATAACCCGGGCTCAAAAGAGACAGTCGAACACTTGCTGTGCGTGTGTCCAACGCCCGCTAGTATGAGGCTGAAGACACTCGGCAAACTATTCCTGCACGTACTGAAATTTATTAAAGCCACCAATTGGCTGTAGGTTGCACGAGTTGTTTAATCAAAATGGCAAACTTGCTAATTGCTTGTCACCAGGGTGATAATCCACTTAAACCAACCAACCAGTGTTCTTCGAAAAAAAGCATGCGAAATCCACCGGATTTATTCCAAAAAAGAAAAGTTTTGTATTTTTTATTAAAATAATAGATATTATAGATTTTAAGACGAGCAACGCGATACCACTGTTCAAAATTCGAAAAAAAATTTGAACACCTTAATTTATAAATTCATTATTTATTGGATTTTTTTTTATTTGCATGCAGCTGTGCAATCAATCAATAAATAATACCTTTTTTAAATTGAGGAGTTAAAATTTTTTTCGAAATTTGAACAGTGGAATCGCGTTGCTCGTCTCAAAATCTATAATTTATTGTAATAAGAAATAATTTTTTTTTAAATAAATCCAGTGGTTTTGCATGTTGTTTTCGAATAGCACTATTTTTGACCAATTTTTTTAAGGCCAAAGAGTAATTGTGGCTCAATGGCAATATTTTTCGGTGAAAGGGAATTACATTAGCTTTCAAAACCATATCAAAATTCTGCTTCTGTCAAAAGCGCTACGATTAATTCGCATGGAGTATTCAAAAAGCACACTGTGCGGCATGTGAAAAGACAAGAGCGCACTTGTGCACAAGGGTATATTAATTTTTTTCATATAACGGTTGTTTGTAACAGCCAAAACGAATCGAGATAGATATAGACAAATGTATACATAAATGATCAGAATGAAAAGAGAAATCGATTAAGCCATGTCTGTCTGTCCGTCCGTCTGTCCGTCTCTCCGTCCGCCCGTGTACACGATAACTCGAGCAAAAATTGAGATATCTCAACGAAATTTGGTATGTAGGTTTCTGTTAATCCAAGGTAGGTTGGTATGGGCGAAATCGGACAGTAACCACGCCAACTTCCCATATAACGGTAATTTCCAGAAATACGAAAACTGCGATATTTTAGTAACTACCGAAGATAATTCACTCAAAATTGATATTTGTAATAATTTTCAGACGAAAAATAAGAATATTATAAATTCTTGGAAAATGGGCGTAGCCACGCCCACTTATGGTTACATGTGTATATTTTGGTAACCGCTGCGCCAATTTCTTCCAAGCTTGGCACAGTTGTTGGCCTTGATACAGCATACTAAATGGCCGAAAATTTAAAAAATCGGACAATAATAACGCCCACATCCCATATAACGGTAATTTAGAGAAATACAAAATTTTCGATAAATCAGTAAATATTAAAGCAAATTTATTCAAAATTGATGCTTGCAAAAATTCTTTACCAAGAAATACGTTTATGGTAAAATTTTGGAAAATGGGCGTGGCACCGCCCACTTATGATCACATATAAGTATATCGGTAACCGTTCTACCAATTTGTACCAAACTCGGTATTTTTATTGTGCTTGCCACATAAAAGCAAATCGTTGAAAATTATTGAAATCGGACTAAAATTACGGCCGCTTTTCATATAACGGTAAATTTCAGAAATGCTTGAAACTGCAATATTTCGAAATTTAAGGACGCTAATTTACTCAAAATTGATACACCCCGGCTTACCATCTAGCGGTAGGTTTCGGAAAGGTGAAAAAACATATATTTAATACTTGCGCCATGTATTTAATGTTCGGCTCCACCCGCACTTAGACTGTCTTACTTGTTCAGAGATGAGTTCGGCGACAAAATCTTTTAGAAATTACCAGAAATTTTCTCAGAAAACAATTTTATGTCGGTAAGTATGTGCAATTAGCACCAAATTGTTTCGGAAGTAGAATCACAATACCAAGAGTGTATTTGAAATTCTTAACCAAACTAGCATTTCTCGACCGATTTATGTACACATTTTGCAAAAGCTCAAGAATTTTTCCAGTGTACGAAAACTTCAACATCTACGACAAAATGTTTCCTCAATAAATATATACATACTTATGTAAGAAAAAAAATTTAATTCGCTTCACTTCAATTCAAATCAATCAAAAATCTTTTCAACCATAAAGAAAAATTTCGTACAAAAGCAGGCGAAAAATTACACTACCAATGCGATAAATCGAATAAACAATTGTTCCCAAAATAAATCACAGCCGTCTTGATGGCCGACTTATTTGTTTGCCTCTACATACATTTGTATGTATGTATGTATTTATACACATTCGAATATAATGTGAAAAAGCATACATATTTGTACATACATACATAAATAATTTCGAAAGAAATCGCATAATTTCTAGACTCATAAAATGCAATTCGATACTTTTCTCAAGAAAATCAATCAAAAAATTTCAATATCAAATGAGGCAATTATGTGCATGCATATGTTTCCATAATTATGCCATCCAAACAGTCAAAACTAATGTTATAAAAACGTCAAACACTGTTGAGGTAAAATCTTTAACCACCACAAATTTTGACAAAAAAAAGAAATAGGAAAAGCTAAATTCACAATAAAGGGAACGAGTGTAAAGCTACAAAACGCACTTACGAACAATTAAATTATGCAAAAAATTTCAAAAATGTACATACATACATAAATTAAAATAAACAACAAAAGTGACAATAATTTAAATAAAAACGTCAAATGAAAAGCACCAAAATAACAACGGAAAAAATTGATTTCATTGGAATGTCAACTGACAAGTTGTAAAAAAAACCCATATATGTAATACTCCTATATTGGCAGTAAGAGCTAGTACCGTCCGAAAACACTACAGTAAAGATATGTATATCAATAAACACGTACGAAAGAAAAGGAACGCATACGTTTATAAATAAACATGTACACAACACATATACAAAAACGCCACTCAAGTACACAATACATTGACAAAAACGGTACTAGACTGTCTCGCTTTGATTTCGGAATGCTTACACCACAGAATAAACAGTATACAGAAGACGCACCACATACAAATTTATTTTTCTTCGGCGGACGTAATATTACAACCCGGACCAGAGCAGAGAAGTTAACATTACGACCACTATGAATAACATGGCGACCCGGAACAGAGCAGAGGAGTTAACATCCCGTCCACTATGAATAACATGAAGTTAACATCTCGCCATAAACACACATCGGGATCAGCGTTGCCGCGAGCTGGCAAAAAATGTATCAGTTGCCAAGCAGAAAAAGTATCAAAAGCAAACAAAACTGTTGTTTATTAAACTATTATTTAAAAAACAAATAATAAATAAAATTTTATAATTAAATCCATAGTTATAAAAAAAATTATATATCTTGCTTTTGTCTGCTTATTTGCATAATGAAAAACAAACTTATAGGGACCCTAAACCACACAAAATCCTTGCGCAACCCGAGACTTGTACAAGTCAATATTGTGGAATTTACTACAGCATAAAATTGCGCAAACCTTATTTTGAAGAAACGTTGCTCAAGTAAATATGTGCAAGAAATATTAATGTGCGTTGTATATATTGATAGCTTCATCTTTAAAACGTAAAAAAAAACTAAATTCAAAAAAATATATTTTTTTCGATATTTCGTAATGTTTTTGTGTGGTTTAGGGGTCCTATAACAGTTATAAGAGTTACCCAATCAACTTATAAATATCTATATATAAATTGTGAGACTTCAAATAACAATAAAAAAATATTAGCCTTTAGACTAGTAGTACTATTCATAGTTTTCGAAAATTCATTTCTGCCAGCCGAAAGTATCAAAATACGGCATTTGGGAACAAAAAAGGATCAGATATTAAAATTTAGAAAAACAGTATTAAAAAATATACAATTGTACCAAAACGGCAACGCTGATCGTGATGGAAAACGTAGTTAACATCTTGTCGTCATAGCGACGATGGAATTAACATCGTCAGCCGAGTGAAAATACTGCTAAAGTAACAAAGGCAGCGCCGCTTGTGATACCCTTGCTTGCCTCACCGCTCGTGCCATAAATTCAAATTGGTTGGATAGTCGACATGCGTCTTCTGTATACTGTTTATTCTGTGCTGAAACCTACATACCAAATTTCGTTGGGATATCTCAATTTTTGCTCGAATTATCGTGTACGCGGACGGGTGGACAGACGGACAGACGGACGGACAGACAGACATGGCTTAATCGACTTCTCTATTCATTTTGAGCATTTATGTATACATTTGTCTATATCTATCTCGATTCGTTTTGGCTGTTACAAACAACCGTTATGTGAACAAAGTTATAACACCCTTGTGCACAAGTGCGCTCGGGTATAAAAATGTCTCTGCAAAGGTTTGTTATACATATACATATGCACATAGGTACATATTTAGCCTCCGAAAATAAAAAGCAGCATGCAAGGGTGCTAAAAACAGCTGATAGTAAAAAAACCAAAATGCACTACTCACTTAAATATTCTTTAACATTTTGAACATAACACAAAATCAACAAGCCATTAATTTCATCAAACATTACGGCTATCAGCCAACAGCAGCGCACAACAGTAGGTAAGTAACAGCAACAATAACAACATCATTACAAGTGATAGCAAACAACAATCGATAAATCGTACGAATGCAAAACATGATAGCGCACAGCAACTCAGCTGCAATCGCAGAAGCTGACGTTGAGAAGGCAAGAAAAAACAAAAAAAAAAAAAATTTAAAATAAATCAATATCCAAAAAGGTAAATCAAAAGCCAAATCATTGCAGCAGCCAGTAACCGGAAAATTGTCAGTCAAAGTGACACACAAACAAGCAAGCATTCGGACATAACTATCTATGGCTTTATTGCTTCAGAGTAGCGCTAGAAAATCGAGTTCACGAGCCGTCAGGCGGCCAAGCGGAAAGCCAGTTAGTTGGCTGAACATTTCGGCTGTCAAACAGTTAGTTAGTCAGCGCGGTAGGCAGGCAGCCGCCAGCCGCAAACCACTAGCCAGCAGGCTAGCAGCCATCAGCGAGCCGCCTGTGTGCATATCGAGTTTTATTTTAATATTAATACGCTGCCAATGTATTAACAACGACTCAAGTAATAACGGCAACGACAACAATACAAAAAAAAAATAAAACAATAAATATAACAAGCCACGCAACAGCTAAAAGTACGCATAAAGAAAAGAAAATATATACAATTTTTGTGTATTTATGTTTCTTATTGAATTTTTTTTTTCGTATTCAATTTAAATCGACTTAAAACTGGATTTATGCTTTATTCGCGCATTTTATTTTAGTTCGATTTTTATTTACTTTTCATACATATTTATTTTTAGTATTGTTTAAACATTTTTTTCTTTTTTGGATTTCGCCACCAACACTGCACTCGCGACTTGTCGTCAGCTGTAGTAACATAAAGTGCGAAAGTATAAACAACAGCAAAATCTAGAGAAGAAATCAAAATATTTAAATAAATATATGTATGTACATGCATGTGCGTAAATATGTATGTACATATGTCCTAGCATAAACAAAATAAAGTTTTCCATGTAATTGTAATGTTATTTAAGCAAGCGTACAAGTGTGCACTACTCAAAACGCACAACAAAACAACAACAACAATAAATTGCAAAAAAACGCCAACACTTTGTTTTAATTATTTGTTCCTTTCGTACTTTTTTTTTGCTTTTAATTGCTATACGTTTGCTACATATATGCTTTGTACAGCACGCGCGGCACACTTCGGTGCCACAGTGCGTATACGCAAAGTTTCACATTTCATTTAGGTTGGAAGTGGTGTTGTTGGCGGCAACACTCAAAAACAAGAAAATATATGTACATAAAATACATATATTCTTACATACACACAATTTACATGCTTGGATGTATACACACTCTTATATACATATACAGTCAGCATCAAAAATATGAATACCCTGACGATTTGACGATTTTTATACCCGAGCGCACTTGTGCACAAGGGTATATTAATTTTGTTCACATAACGGTTGTTTGTAACAGCCAAAACGAATCGAGATAGATATAGACAAATGTATACATAAATGATCAGGATGAAAAAAGAAAGATTGATTGATTGATTGAAAGAAAGATTAAGCCATGTCTGTCTGTCCGTCCGTCTGTCCGTCTGTCCGTCTGTCCGTGTACACGATAACTCGAGCAACAATTGAGATATCTCAACGAAATTTGGTATGTAGGTTTCCCTTAATCCAAGGTAGGTTGGTATGGTGGGCGAAATCGGACTTTAACCACGCCCACTTCCCATATAACGGTAATTTCCAGAAATACGAAAACTGCGATATTTTAGTAACTAATGAAGATAATTCACTCAAAATTGATATTTATAATAAGTTTTAGACGGAAAATAAGAATATTATAAATTTTTGGAAAATGGGCGTAGCCACGCCCACTTATGGTTATATGTGTATATCTTGGTAACCGCTGCACCAGTTTCTTCTAAACTTGGCACAGTTGTTGGCCTTCGCACAACATACTAAATGGCCGAAAATTTTTAAAATCGCTCAATAACCCCGTCTACTTCCCATATAATGGTAATTTTCAGAAATACGAAAACTGCGATATTTTAGTAACTACTGGAGATTATTCACTCGAAATTGATATTTACAATAATTTTTAGACGAAAAATAAGAATATTATAAATTTTTGGAAAATGGGCGTAGCCACGCCCACTTATGGTTACATGTGTATATCTTGGTAACCGCTGCACCAATTTCTTCCAAACTTGGCACAGTTGTTGGCCCTGGTACAGCATAAAAAATCACAGAAACTTTTTAAAATCGGACAATAACCACGCCCACATTACATATAACGGTCATTTAGAGAAATACAAAATCTTCGATAAATCAGTAAATATTGAAGCTAATTTATTCAAAATTGATACTTGCAACAATTCTTTACCAAGAAATACGTTTATGGTAAAATTTTGGAAAATGGGCGTGGCACCGCCCACTTATGATCACATATAAGTATATCGGTAACCGTTCTACCAATTTGTACCAAACTCGGTGTGGTTATTGTGCTTGCCACATATAAGCAAAACGTTGAAAATTATTGAAATCGGACTAAAATAACGGCCGCTTCTCATATAACGGTAAATTTCAGAAATGCTTGAAACTTCAATATTTCGAAATTGAAGGACGCTAGGTTAGGTTATGTTAGGTTGAAGTGGCTGCTAGGCCCAGAGGGCGCCAGCACACTTAGGCCCGATCAGGGCCCATTGTGATACCACATGGATCCAAAGAAAACCCCTATTCCTTAAACCAGTTTGTGGAGTCTGCAAACCTTAGCAACTGCCGTATTCCAAGCTTAGCAGTCGCGCTTAGATCGTCTAGAAGACCTATACCTAGGAATTTCTGTCTTTTCCTGCCCAGTGCTGGGCAATCGCAGAGTAAGTGCCTTATTGATTCAGGCTCTTCTTCGTCGTGGCAGCTCCTGCAGTAGTCGTTGTGACTAACCCCGAGGCGTTCTGCGTGCCTTCCTATCAGAATATGTCCTGTGAGCAGACCAATGGCCAGTGACATATCGCCTTTGTTGAGAGTGAGAATTTCTCTCGATCTCCGTACATCCCATTTTGGCCATGTAAGCTTCGTTGTATTACAGTTTTCAGTGCGCTCCCATCTGGAGGCCGCTTCTTCAAGGAAGTTCTCCCTTAGTAAGAGCTTGCAGGAAGCGAGTGGCATACCCACCCTCTTCCAGGCTGGTGAAAGTAGAGAGGAAGTACCCGCCCTTGCAAGCTCGTCTGCCTTCTCATTTCCTGGTATGTCACTGTGCCCCGGTACCCATACCAGGTGCAACGCGAACTGCTCTGCCATCACGTTAAGTGATTTGCGGCAGTTGGCAACTGTTTCCGAATTTATAGTGACAGAGTCAAGCGCCATAAGGGCCGCCTGACTGTCTGAGTATATATATATTTCCGTAGTGGCGATAACAGCTAGTTTTAGGCTGTCAACGGCTTCTTGTATGGCTGCCAATTCGGCTTGAAAGACACTACAGTGGTCAGGTAGTCGGAATGATCTTTTTATTCCCAATTTCTCCGAGTAGACGCCTCCTCCTACCCTATTTTCTAGTTTGGAGCCGTCCGTGTAGAATCTTATGGCATCTCTAGACCCCGGAACTCCTTCGAGCCATGATTCCCTGCTAGGTATCGTTACGCTATAACCTTTAGTGAAAGTGAGCCTTGGTACACAGTAGTCCTTTGTACTCGGTAGTTGTCGGTTTCTCAGAATTGTAGTGTGACCACAGCGAGCCGCTTTCCAGCTTTTAAGCCCCTGTAGTCTTAGGGCTGCAAACGCAGCGTATTGTCGTCCCATAATATCTATGGGTATGATGTTGAGGATCGTATTCATTGCCATAGTAGGTGTTGTGCGGAGAGCACCACTAATGCAGATCAGGGCCGTTCTCTCCATTTTTTGTAATTTAATAATGTTTACTTTCTTCTCCAGCACTGGCCACCATACCACTACCCCGTACAGAAGTATGGGCCTCACCACGACGGTGTATATCCAGTGCACTATCTTCGGGGTTAAACCCCATTTTTGGCCGATTGCTCTCCTGCAGCTGTATAGGGCAACCGTGGCCTTCCGCACCCGCTCTTCGGTGTTTTGAATCCAGCTTAATTTTTTATCTAGGACTATCCCCAGGTATTTAGCGCATTCGCTTAATTTTAGTGTGGTCTGTGCCAGCCTTGGTGTTATCAATGGGGCGATTTGGTACCTTCTTGTGAACAGTACAAGTTCTGTCTTGCTTGGGTTTACCCCTAACCCGTTATTTTTTGTCCAACTCTCAACTTCCTTCAGTTTTACCTGCATAATGTCACATAGAGTCTGTGGAAATTTCCCACTTACTGTTAGTGCAAGATCATCCGCATACGCAATAACCTTACAGCCACCCCCCTCCATGCCACACAGCAGTGAGTTTACCGCTGCGACCCATAATAGAGGGGATAGGACTCCCCCTTGCGGGGTGCCCCTCTCTACGAACCTGGTCAACGATACCCGCGCCAGCTCCGCCCGGACCACCCTGCATCTCAGCATTTGGTTTACGAGCGCAACTAAGCGCGAGTCGATGCACAGGCCCGCCAGTGCTGCCGTTATCGCGCCCGGCATGATGTTGTTAAAGGCGCCCTCTATATCCAGGAAGGCTGCTAGCGTATATTCTTTGATGTCTAGTGATCTCTCTATATACGACACTATTTCATGTAGCGCCGTTTCTGTAGATCTACCTTTCGTATAAGCATGTTGTGTGGTAGAGAGTCTGTCACCAACCGACTCTCTGATACGGACCTCCACCAGTCTCTCCATAACCTTCAGTTGAAATGACGACAAGGTGATGGGCCTGAAATCCTTTGGGTTATTGTGAGACACCTTCCCTGCCTTGGGGATGAACACCACTCTTGATTCCCTCCACTTTCTAGGGATATGGTTAAGAGCTAATACTCCCTTAATTATAGCGTGTAGCCACGCTGAGCTTAGCTGAAGTGTTTGCTGCAGCTGTATGGGGGCAATGCTATCCGGACCTGCTGATTTATAGGGCTTAAATGTCCCAATAGACCAGATGACCTTTTCCCTAGTGAGGAAATCTCCAGTGACCGAAAGATCTCCAGTTAGATGTGGCTGTACCGGCATGCTATCCGTGGCACCCGGGAAGTGTGTGCAAAGAAGCAGATCCAGTGATTCCTCCTCGGTCTCTGTCCAGGAGCCGTCAGGTCTTTGCAAGCATCCTGGGGCTTTCTGGGCAGTACCTGAGAGTATCTTTCTGAGCCTGCCTGCCTCTGAGATAGACTCCACCCCATTGCAGAAGTCTTTCCATGAGGTTCTTTTCGACCTTCTAGGGAGCTTCTTGTACTCCCGTAACGTTGTATTGTAGGTCTCCCAATGTCCCTCACTACCAGACGCAGTAGCCTGATTGAAGGTTTTCCTGCAGTTCTTGCGTGAAACCCGGATTTCTTCATTCCACCAGGGTGGCTTTTTCCTACCCCGGTGCTGCTTTTTGGGGCAGCTAATTTACTCAAAATTGATACACCCCGTTTTACCATCTAGCGGAAGGTTTCGGAAAGGTGAAAAAACATATATTTAATACTTGCGCCGGGTATTTAATGTTCGGCTCCGCCCGAACTTAGACTTTCTTACTTGTTTTAGTTATATTTACCACACCATTTTATATTTTATTGTTTTATAAATTTAAAGTTCATTCAACAGCAAAAACCAGCAGAATCATTTTATTTTTTATTTCATATAGAACTCGGGAAAATTCAAAAAATACAAAAAAAAAATTCAAAATTTTCAACTTTTCAATCCGGTTTTGTAGCCCATTAAATAACGCATGAACCTAATCTGTTTTTATATGCATGAAAATACGCAACACCTTCGACAAAAAAATCCCAAAAACCAACGCATAAAACTGCATACCCAAAATTTTCCTAAGATATTGAATTGAAAAGTTGAAAATTTTGATGAACATTTTTTAGTATTTCTTGAATTTTTTCGAGTTCTATATGGAAAGAAAAATCGATTCTGCTGGTTTTCACTGTTGAATGAACTATACTTTTATAAAAAAAAAAGATAAGTGCGCCTGGGCCACACGTTACATATTTTATAACCAATATGCATACATACATACATATGTACATACATAATACATACATCTGCTTTTGCTTAAGGTTATATATTTTGTCTTTTTTCTATCTAGATCCCTACCTCTACCCCTGTTCGTTTTAATTACATTTATGTTATTTTGTTTTCGATAGTAATAACAAAACCGATACATATATCGATAATAAATTTCGATAGCGAAATTGATAATAATATTGGTAGCAAAATTGATAATAATATTGGTAGCAAAATCGATTAGGAAATCTAAAAAAATATCGATAACAAAATCGATAAAGATATCAATAACAAAATCGGTAAAAATATCGATGAAAAAATCGATAAATAATCGAAAACAAAGTCAACAACAAACATCGATTAGAAAATCGATAAAAATATCGATAAAAAAGTCGATAAAAATATTAACAAAATCGATAAATAATCGATAACAAAATCGATAATTAATCGGTAAAAAAATCGCTAAATAATTGATAAGAAAATCGAAAAATAACCGATGACAAAATCAATAAAATATCGATGACAAATTCGATAAAAATTTCGTTAGCAGAATCGATAATAATGGTATCAAAATCAATTAAAACACCGATAAAAATATCGATAACAAAATCGATTAACAATTGATAACAAAAATCAATAAGAAAATCGATAAAAATATCGATAAAGATATCGATAACAAAATCGATAACAAAATCGATAAATAATCGATAACAAAACCGATAAAAATTACGATTATTAAATCGATAAGTGCCGAGAATCCCGAAAATCTCTAAAATTCAAAACTAGTTGCCAGATTGAGTCTCTGTGCCTCTATCTATATCGTTGTCTCTATAATTACCTTTATTTTAATCTTTCTTCCTCTGTCTTCATCTTTACTTTTATCGGTATCCTCATCCTCATCTTTTTCTTTATATTTATCTTTGTTTTTACTTTTATGTTTATCATTTTCTTTATCTACATATTCCCCTACACCTTTGCCCATATATAAATAAAATGTTTAAATTTACCTTAGTCTTCATTTTTGTCTTTAACTTTACGCATCTTTGTTTTTGTTTTTATTTTTACCTTTGCCTTTATCCGTTTTCTTTATCTATGTACGTACTCACCTTTATGGCGCATTTACATGGTATGAAGCCATATGAACTGTTGATACGCTAAAATAGAGGGACTACATGT
>NW_023458560.1:41555043-41585283 GCF_013731165.1 Rhagoletis pomonella
CAAGACATTACAGAACATTTTAATGAGCTTTATATCACGTTTAAGTAGCAATAAGCCTATATTTTCCAAGCTGGCAAAGAAATGAAAATTTGTATTTTTTGTTGTTTACACAAAGCCATGCCAAACATGATACAAAAAAGAAGGTAGTTCCATTTAATGACATTCGTTGTTGTTGCTAACCATTTGACTTTTAATAAAATTATGACATTTCATAAAATTCATGCTACCTGATCACCAGAGATAATATTTTTTTTTTTGTAAAAGTAAACAAAAATGTATGAAAATGAGTGAAGTTTAGTGAAGTTATTGAACATATATGAAAGGAGGGCTGCATGACCATCCGTCACCTCTCGAATTCAAGTACAGATTTCGATCATACCTTCTAGGTAATTTTTTAACCACTTAAAGAAATTATTGTTGTTGTCATAAAGATTCTAAAATGTATGCATGAACTTTATTAGGGCGAAACGAAACTATTTTGAGCACGGAAACAAATGTTGAGTCTTCAAGTGAAGTAATGTTAAAATTTGAAGAGGAGTTGCTCAGTGAAAATGTTTTCAAACCACTTAACGATATTGAAATATCCGCAGAAGAAGAACTCGAGGTAAACTCCTTACCCTTTCGTTTTTATTTGATTTCTAATTTTTTTAAGTAGCTCGCAGAAGAGCATGAAGCAGAAGATTTCATCAGTCCACTCAAAGATGTGGAATATGATGGACTTGAAAATTTTGCCGGCTACATAATTTCGAAAATGGGGTTGACAAAACTAGGCTTCAGGACGCATGAAGAAAGTGATCAAAATTATACGTATGTTAACTGTTTATCGGAGGGCGGTCTGTACAAGCCTAGTTCAAGTTTTTTGCATACATTGGAAATTTTGAATTCAAAATTTGTTGAAATTAATGGTGATTCGCTGACCACAAAGCCAAAATTTTTGCAAAATCTAATGAGAAATTTAAAAGTAAATTTGGACCAAAATATTATAAAAAGATTTTATTTGGGAAGAACATTCTTTAGAATTCGATTTTTAAATCGCAAGATTAAAGAAACGAAAATTGTATATCAAAATAAGAAAATGAAAAAAATAACAACATAATGCACTAATGGTTTTGATTATAAAATAAAAAGAATAATTACAATGTAACAGTTTACATTTTATATATTTTTAATAAAAGAGGGGCAAACCAAGTAAGTAAAAAAATATCAAGTACTGATTGGGAGTTTTGATTTGAAATATTCTCACATTGGTAAAAATATGGGAAAGAAAATACTCCGATGTATTGTTTTAATATTATCAAAGTGGCAAGGCCGTTGATAATACTGACAATTTATGAAACTTCAAAAAATTTTATTATCCGTCAAAAGTTGTTTATTGAAACTACCTTCTTTTTTGTATCATGATGCCAAATATACATATAAGTCAAAATTATAGAAGGCATGTATACTTCTCCCTTTCATTTTTTCATACAGTTCATCATGATAAAAGCATAGTAAGGTAAAGCCGTTCTCTCAGTGCGTCGGCCATGATTTTTTTTTGAAGTTTGCCAACATTTTAAAATCGTATAAAATTGAGAGTAAAAAAAAGGAATTGTTCAAAGTTTTTGTTGTTTGAGATTGATAATGAGAATGTGTGTGTGAGTTTGTGTGTAAAATTTTAAAATTCAATTGCTTGCAAACGTCAAGAATTTGAAAAATTCCTCTCAGCGGTTCTACCTTCCTATTTTTTTATCATGCAGTTCATGCTTCTTTCTGGCTTTTACAAAAATGCAGGGATACCGCACTTATTTCGGTACAATATGATCGTAATGTATTTTCAATTCGAAATCAAACAAAAACATCCCACGAAAATGTTTGCGATTTTAGAACCATTAGTGAATATTTGCCATAGAGTGCCATATCTTACAAAGTTCAGGGTATTAACGAAACAAACAAGCATTTTATGGCTTCATGTTTCCTTCAAACCGCATTGCTACTTCTTCTAACTTTTCCTTTTGTTTAGCGCTGTAACCTATTAAGTTATATCTTTTAATTTATACATGTGAACTATTTTCAATGAGCATTTTTCCATTTGCTCCAGAATTTTGGGTACATTTTCTTATAGTACCTCTCATTCTTTTTTATATTACATATATACACTCCGAAGTTCGGGAAGGTATTTTGAATATACCAGCAATATATGTAAAAGTAGTGGCGGCTGCTGTGGAGCATTACGCAGAGCCTGAGTTAAAGCCCAGTTTTTCTAATAGTGGTTGCCCCTCTGTTGGTAATAGTAAACCTCCGAGTGTATTCTGTCATGGAAACAACTTCTCATTAAAATACAATTGCCGTTCGGAGTCGGCGTAAAACTGTCCTTTACTTTGTGTGACAAAATCACGCACGCCGAATATCGGAGGAGAAGCTAGGCCAAACACTAACATATTGTTCAAGCGATATACATATTCGTCGTTTAAAGTACAAAAGCGCGTATCGTGGTTCTGCAAAACCTCGGAACTGAAATTTGTGCCAAAAAAGATATTTGGTCATCGGAAGCTCCTGACATCAAACCCTTAGCCATTTATAATAAAATATCGATATAATAAAATATCGACTTAGACATAAGGAGAGAAGATTGTTAAGTTTAAAAGAGAGAACCGTTTTTAATTGAGACCAGTTTCACTCTCTCCTATAAAATTTAGGCAACCTCGCATACGAGGTTTTGCATTTCCTTGATGCGCGGTTTTGTGCTTTAAACGAAGATATGTAGAAGTATTGCATACATATTTTGGTGCCTTTTCAAGTATAAAATCCACTGACAAACGGAAGAAAACGGCATCCCTATGATTTCAACCTATGCCAAACGTTTCGTAAACAAGCAATTCTGAACCAAAAACTGTTTTTCCACAAAGATGTTTAAATGGAAGCATTACAAATATGGAAAAATAGCAATCCACAAGGCTTTATTGGCAGTAGGTCCTTTTTAAAGCACATTTAACAAAAAAATAAGCTTCTAGCTTCGAAGCTAGCACAAAATAAAATTTTTTTATTTGCTGTTTACAAAAAAAATATTGTCTAGTATACAAGTCAAAATTGTTAAATATATATCGCTTTCATTCATTTCTTCATAGAGTTGGTGCTTCTTTTATAGGAAAATTCATACGGCTTATGAACAGATTCATACCATGTAAATGCACCATTACTTTCAGTCCTGTATTGGTCTTTTTCTAAGTGTTATTCTTTAACCTTTCATTAGCAAGTTTTTGTTAAATTAATATCATATGTACATTCCTTTGAATTTGCCAATTTACTCCCAACCAGAGCTGTAAAATGATTGAATCAACATAGTCTGCATTCACTCGGCATTCCTTTCAAAATGTTGATTGTTGGTTTGTATAAATAAAAACTTCATTCCTGAGTGGCTTAAAATATTTTAAAACAAACAAACTGTGTTTTGTTATTGAATGCTAGATTGCCATTCAGTATAGAATGTGAATGTTCAGCAGCATTCGCACTCACACATGATTGTATATTTAGAATGAATGCACACTTTTTTTTACCATTCAGTACCAATAATTTGTTCCCAGGGTTGATATATTTTATACTTTAAAGTTTGAACATATCTGGAATTGAAACAAAAACAAATATTTTATTTCAAAGTATATGTACTTATGTATTGAAGTTTTCTGCCACTAACCCAAAGCCAATGACTCGTGCAATATTATTTATTCCAAAGCAACTTATCGCAACTGTAGAGCAAAACAGACACATTTTGATATGTATACATATACATCATCGATTGTAGAAATTTTTTCGCAGAAGAATATTCAAAATTGATTTATCACAATTATTTTTGTACTAAATATTTTTTTTACAGTATACAGTGATCCAGGTAGCCAAAACAAAAAATGTAAACATGCTTATTTGACATTTTGTTTGAATGTATTGGTTGATATTTTTTCACAGTTGTCGTTTTCGTTAGCCCAAATGAAATCCAATTTAAATATTTTCTTATAGTGAAAAATATTTTCAAGTCACATAAAATAAAATAACGAGAAACACGAAATTCCAAGCAAATGAAGCGTGAAGCGTTAGCAATTATGACCGGATGCAGTTCCTACATAAGTCAAACCGTGTTCTGAACACAACTTTGAGTGAATAATGGTGGGCTGACTTTGTAAAATGGTCCCATCGATTAGGCGGTAAAAGAAGTATTACTTAGCTTATGGTACAACTCTCCAATTTTCAAATGCACGTAATTTGTGTGTATTTGTTCAGCCGATTATTCACATTTGAAAGAGGATAATGCATGAATTAATGCAAGTAAAAACGGTTTATGCAGATAAGCGAGCGCGTTTGTTAACCGTATAAAATGTATGTACGTATATACACATATATTCAGAATGACGAGATGAACTAGTTCAGCCCTCTCTGTTTGTAAACACGCTAACTCGAACAAAATTTAGTTATTTTAACGAAAGTCGGTGTCGAAGTTGCCTTTGGTATAATTTAGGTTAGTGTTAAATTTTGCCGAAATCTGCCAATAACCACGCCCACCTCCCAGTAGTAATTAACAATATTTTTGTTTTATTATAATTTGTTTTACGAATTTTGCTGTTCAAATTTACATTTCAAATATATCAACAAACATTTGTAGGTACTTTTGCACCAGTTGTTGCCTATGGGTTAATGACAAAAAAAAATCCTATATATTCACAACATTTCATGTATTAGTTTTCAAATAAGCATATTGTCAATGGCTGGTTTGCTGTATACTGTGATTTTTTTCAGTTTTCAAATATGAAAACTTTCAAAACAAAATTTCAGAAGGGTTCCTGTTTTTTTTTAAAGGGGTTGAGGAGTTCCATTACTTTGAGCAACTTTTTTAATTAACTATTAATTTAAATGTTTCCTAAACATATTTACAACGCAGTTTCTGCAAGGGGCTACCATAACTTTTTTTCAAATAACGTATATTTGGAACAACCAAAATTAATCGATATGGATACATACATTTATGTTCGTATGTACTACTTATGTATGTATATATACATAAAAATGCTCAGAATAAAAAGGGAAGATGATTAGTCCATGCCCGTTTATTTGCGTACACGATAACTCTAGCAAAAGTTGAGATATCTCAACCAAATTCTGTACGAGGGTTTTTTTATCTAGGGCAGCAGGGTATTGAAAATACAAAAGTCGAACAATAACCTGGTCCCTCTCATAAAATGGTAATTTCGAAAAATGCCAAAACTACAATATTTCCTTAATTACAGGAACCAAATTGCTAAAAAACTGCCATGTTTATTATTATAGTTTTGGAAAATGGACATGGGATATATTGCTAGCTTTAAACATCAATTTGCTCAAAACATACGTTTAGAACAGTGTGCAAGCTTCTACCACATGTGTGGTAGATCAACCACGTATTTTTTTTTTAAATTTGGGTGTCTACCACATCTACCACACAAGGCTTAAAATCTACCACATTTTTAGACAGAACATTTGTTTACAATTTTCCCATAACTCTAGAATTTCAACTCAATTGTAATTCGAAATATAAAAATTAATCAATAGATTTTTAAAAAGGTACATCATAAATTTTGCTTTAAATATATCTGTGCCTTAACTTTCTAATATTTCAAAAATACGCCTATTTATATTTGCTAAAGTATTATGCAATGGGAAAATAATTTGGTCGATTTTTTTGCATACAAATAAAATATTCTTTTCTTCATGATTATATTCTCTAACTAGAAAACTAATGTTATACTTGTTTTTGCACCAATTGCGTGGAATCTGTACGATCCACTAGCAATTATATTTCCCGATTTAATTTTTGAGTTGTGCTTCTTTTGACGACGGTGAGCGATATGTATACCCAATAAAATATGAATTGGAAAATCTACCACATTTTTTTTTTCGATTATACCACACTAAAATAAAAAGGGGTTTGCACACAGATTTGTTAAATCTTTTTTTGAGAAAAGTTGATAATTTGCAACTTATTGTAAATGGTAGAAACCACCACAAACCCACAAATCAGGTTTTAGAATCTTTATTAAATGCTTGACCCAATAGCGAAGAAAAAAGTACGAAGAAACTTGTATTAAGAATTTTTATTAATAAATAATAAAATGTATGTATCTAAAGTTAGAAGTAGAAGCGCTTAAATTTGTTTACTTATTTTAACGTAGATATATAGGTATGTACATATGTAATAATTTCTGCACATACCTTTTATTGGTACATTGGTAATACTTATTTAGAAAGCTGACAATTTTCGAAACAGAGATGTAAAAATCGTTAATAATTAACATTTTTCATAATGACATTCTTGGCAGAAAAATATTTCTCTAATTAATATTTTCATTTATTATAAATATTTGTACAAATTTAAGTGAAACAAATTAATGATAACGCTCAATAAACTATTTTTCGTGTTGAAATTTTGAAATCTGTTCAATAAAATTCAACCTTGCGTATTTTTCAGTGGGTTTTGTGTACTTAGAATATTTATATCGATTGATTGGTACTGAATGAATGTGTGCACACATAGCAAAAGCTGCATTCATCTGAATGCTTATTCAGTGTTAAAAGTTAATGTTTCGTCATTCAGTTTTTTCAATCTTTCTTTGAATATGTTAATGTGTGCAATCTTATCTACTTTGAGTGAATGTAGAATTGGAAAATTATAAGCCACATTCCCCAACAAGGAAAAATTCAATGAAAACATAATAACATAAAATTGATGATTTTTAATTTCATATGATTTCACAGTTTTACAGCTCTGCTCCCAACCAACCAACCGCCGCTTAAGAAGTTTCACTTCAATAAAAATTGGTGTGGAAAATATAAAAAAAGAAACGTCAGGGTATTCATATTTTTGACGATGACTGTATAAAGTCGGTATGTATGTGTCTTAAAATATGAGTACCAACTTGTGGAAGAAAAAAATAATAATAATAAAATACCGTATAAAATAAAATAATAATAAAAGTTTAAGAGTACCGCGCGCCGCCTGAAATGAGTAACTGGAAAAATTTACGTTTTCAACCCTGAACGCGTGCCAGTGCGTGTGCACTTCGTAAGCGTATACTATTTATGGTTCTCATATACTGGTTTATATAAATATTTATTTACACATTTCGTTTATTTGTAGTTAGTAGCTTTGTATAAGCCAACATGCGGAGCATTACAACAAGCAATAATACAATGCGAAGTGATAAACAATAAGCGCAGAAATTGCGGTAACGGAAAATAAATTGTGAAGAGAATATCGTTTATATGCATACATCAATATTTAGCGAATATGTATTAGTTAAAAATATGCTTTTTGAAAACTAGCAAATACAGAGTGCTACTAAAGGAACTTCTTATGCCGTCTATGAAAAGTGTGCTGTCGAAAGAAAATCTTTTTGAAAATGCCACTTATTAACTTTTGAGACAGTGATCGCGAATTTATGTCAAACTAAATTTTTTGCAGCTCAAGAAATAAGGAAATTTTCCCAAAAATAAAACGTACAAGGTTTAAAGACACAATGATCTTGAATTCTATATCACACAGAAACTTTTTCAGTTAACAGCGGTCATTTAAAAGCACATAATTAAGTACTTTTGTATTTAGAGTAGCACATTGGGTACTAAATACTTAAATACTTAGTTTTTGGAGATGTTTAAAAATGCAAAAAAAAACTTAGGTATGCAGGAGTTTGCTAAATACTCAAGAAAAAAAATTGGGTATTTAGGAATTGGTAAATACGCAAGTAAAAAATACTTACGTTTTTAAGAGCTGCTACGTAGAAACTAAAGTACAAAAATTTAAAGTTTTAGCTGGCGCTAAATATTTACACTGGTCGAAATTATTCAAGTATTTTGGAGATGCAAAATACTTTCATTAAAGTACTAAAGTAAAGTTAAAGTATTTAGTCGATGGTTAAACACTTTCAAATAAATAAATACATACATAAATAAATTTAAACAATTAACACTTATCTTACACTCACCTCAACTTTTTTGCCGCAACTCACTTCATCTCACCTCAACTCTCCTCAAATCAACTACCGCACTCAAACTAACCACACCTATTCAAAGCTCGCCGCAGTTGATCCTTTCGCACTTAAATTCACCATACCTTAACTCACCACAACTGAACTCATTCTCACTGCTTCTTACCTAAACTCACCGTTCCTCAACCCACCTCTCCTCAATTTGGGAACTATTTCGTGATTTTAGAGGCTTTCGGGATTCTCGTGAGTAGGTGAGAATTTGAAAGAATATTTCGGAATTTTCGGGATTATATGGGAATTCTCGGGACACTTTCCGGATTTTCGAGACTACCTCTGGCTTCCGGGGCTATTTCAGAATTTTCCTTATGTTTCATGATCTTGATATCGATAAGTTTATTGATTTTGTATTAGTTTTATCGAATATAGCGATCTTCTTATAGATATTGTAGTCGTTATAGTAATTGATATATTTAATCTCGAAAAACCCGAAATAGTCCCTAGAATACAAAAAATCTCGAAGCAGTCTAAAAAATCCCGAAGTAGTCATGAGAACCCGAAAAATTCTAGAAACCCCGAGTACAAGCTGTCGAGGCCTCCGCCCAACTACAAATTTGACATCAATCATACCCCATCCTTCGCATTTCACGCACTGTGGTGATGTCAGCCTGGTATTTCTCCGAGCAAACCAGCAGTTGGATAGATGCACCTTTCCTATGGAGGGTCCAGACATTCCAAGCTGGAAGAGTATTTTTTTTTGGTATATTAATCTTTGAACCGCCCGACCCCTTCTTAAATGCTGGCTCCGCCTTTGGTTAACATGTTGATCACAGTCAGGTATTCGTGCCACCAGAAGTGACCAGTTTTCCAGGTAGTCGGCCGGCCCATCTGATCTCGATGACCGAAGCTGCTATACCTGGTTGCGAAGTGAAGTATCCTGATGGTGTGCAAAAGTTTAGCGGGGAAGTACTGAGGGGGGGGGGGCAAGATACCAAGATGGATGAACCATGATTGTACAACCAATACTGACCTATGGGGCGGTAGCTTGGGTATCCAGGACTACTTCAGCAACGGCAAGTCCTTGAACTGGAACCACTGCATATTACAGTTGAACAGTCGGGAAAGCGAAATCTCCTAAACTTTGCGAGAGAGAGCTTTGGCAAAGGTATGGTTAGGACCTGCCATTCAGGAGCATAGACAAGCTAGGCTTCCAGCGGCCACTAGTGCTGTTGCCCAGAATGATATGCACAGAGTAGTCGTCTTCGAAAGAAACACCAAGGTCAATATATACAACAAGACAACCTGGAGTACTTCTATTTTGATGGGACACTCTGCAGTTTTACACATATTTCTCTAAGACCTCTGAGGGTATTGAAGCAGGAGCATATGGCTCTGGGAAACAAACATCCCAAATATCTTTCAAGCGGAAGTTTATACCATCAGTTTATGCGCAGAGATTAACCTTCCTAGGAAATATCGAAGTGAAAGGATACATATACTAATGGATAGTCAGGCGGTATTTATGGCTCTCTGATCCTTCAATATCAAATCCTTTTTGATCCTGTAGGGCATCGAGAAGCTTTATACCCTTGCTGAGGACAATATGGGTAGCAGGGCACATGGGAGTCGAAGGAAATGAAGAAGACGATCAGCTAGCCAAACTGGCTGCTGCCTCGACCCCGATAGGAGCGGAGCCCTTCCTTGCGGTAGGTCACAGTACGATAAAGGAGGCAATCAGAAAGGAAACTTAGGGTACTGCAATGGCGTAACATTACGGAACTTAGTCAAGCCAAAATCTGAAATGATACAGGCTACTTTTAAACCTCCCCAAGGGGAGGCTAAAAATCATTACAGGTATTTTGACAGGTCATTGCAGGCTCAGGGGCCACTTGTATAATTTGGGTGTCTGGTCAAGCGATCTAAGTCGCTTTTATCAAGGCCGTTCCACGAAGAAGAGAGAGGTGTGAGGTGGAAATACATATATGGCCAAGAGAAGAGCACATACACTCCCTCCCATTATGTTTTCCAGCCAAATTTAGTCTATGCTTGCTTTTCCGAACTAGGTTGGCAGTAAATTTACAGATAACTGATCCTGTGTCAGTTTTAGACCCAACGTTTGGTATTGAAAAGACACTGGACTATTATTAGTTTCCAGCACCAACCTTTGAACAAAGCCCTTTTCGAAAAACAAATAAGCTTTTTGGACTAACTTTGTATGTACCGGTAGCGCATTCAGTCAATATAAGCCTAGCTGCATTTAATTGCCTTTAGAGAAATTTTAAGTCTCGCTTAAAGGGCATAAAGCTAAAGTTATTGTAGGAATGATGCCAGTTGAAAGTCGGCCGTTTTTTTTTTGCAGTATAAACACATACTAAGCATGCTCTCTTCCCCAGGCCAGAACAGATGTTTTCTCTGTGACAGTGTACTCAATATTTCTTTCAGCGAAAATGCAAAAAACTTTCCTAAATTACCTGCTGAATTTCAAACAAATTTTTTCACAACCTACCAAATTATGCCAAATTCTATATCAATTCAATATTCCGCAAAATAACGCTGCCCCAAAAAAGGCATTACCATTGAAATGACATTTGATATGTTGAGAAAGAAACAAATACTATTGCAAATTTATATTAATTTCCATTTTCTTTAAAAAATTCCAGATTGCAACATAAACAACAACAACAAAAACGCAAAATATAAACTAAAAAGTTCACGTCAAACAAAATTCTTCAGCGCAGCAAATACAATTGAACTGTGTGAAAAAATTTGCAATGACATAAAAAGTAAGCTGTCCTATACCGCCAGTGTCTTCAAAAAAACAAAAAAAAACGAAAAACGTTGTTGTCAAATTGCATGCAAATTGTTGTAAGCGACACCAAAGCGGCTTAGATTACCTGAACAAAGCAAACTTGCTTAACCGAAAAAAAGCGGCAGCAACAACAAGACAAATAAAAACGCTAACAGCGACAGCCACAAAGGTGCCGAAAATTCTAGAACAAGCAACAACAATCACAAAAAAAAACATCCATTGCCATTTATGCATATGTATAAATAACTGTAAAGCGAGCAGCAGAACTAATTTCAGTGCCATCGTCAGCAATTGTTTGTTGCCTTTTGCATCATCACACGCCATCGAATTGAAGAAAAAAATGACCAATGAGCCAATGGGCCAAAGCCGCCATTTGAGCTGCCAACACCAACATTAACATCGACATCAACGCCACCACCACCACAACCACATTTTTAGCTATTTCTCAACAGCAATCGCTGTGTTGCCACAAGCGCCAAGAAGTTTAAGAACAACAACAACCTATTAGAATCACATATCGAAAAGCGCGCTATGTAGTAGTGGTCGTAGTGTTTAGAAATAACTCTTTTTGCACATTTCTCTCCATTCTCCCAACACCATTTTGAACAGTCTAAATGTTGTTGCCGTCACTGTCAGCGTTACAAGCAGCACATTTGCCAACAGTAGAGCGTTTAGCGCCAGAAACGTCAGCCACGGCACAATTGTCAGCCGCAGTCAGTAGACGAGCCAGCAGCAGCAAAGTGTGGAAGATATCTAAGGAAGAAGAAGAAAGGGTGGAAAAAGCGTTGATTTTACGACCACTGAAGGACGATTATCCGGGAAAGCAAAAAGTGAGGAAACATCAGCAGCAACAGCATCCCTGCAATACACAGCGTTATCTCACCTATTTCCACAATTCCACTTTGTTTTGTGCAAGTAGTAACACAAACTAAGCAACCACTTTGGGCAGCAAACAAAAGTTAAAAGGTAAATTTAAATATTTATTATACAAAATTTTTTTTTTGTATGCGTGCGACAATAGTCATATATGGAGTGGTGGTTTGCGTCTCGAGGACCACCCTAGTCACGGTAAAGCGATTCCTTACCGAGCTTCAACGTCTGCGCTAGAGGTGACAGGGACAAGCTAGGCTTCCAGATCCCATTGGCGTTGCACGCCAGAGAGGATAAACCCGAATCAGTAGTCATTTAGTGAAAATTCAAGGTAGAGCAGCAAGGAGTACTTCCCCTATACAGGGATATATACAGGCTAGCTCGTTGCAATAGTGTACAGCCGGCTCCAAAATCCTTAATGGCATAGGTGTAGGCATCTGCGGACCAAGGCTGAAGCTCTGGTTGCCCATGGAAGCATATACCCGAGCATTTTTCAGGTGGATCTCTATGCCATTAGTCAGTAGTCAGGCTGTGTGCAGAGATTAATCTAGGTAGGAATTACCGTTGTGAGAGAATCCTTATATTTACAAATAGTTAAAACCCATCTCATCATTTGAGGCCGTTGAGTGCAGCGGCAAGCTTGAGGCCCTTGCGGAACATAACATCATCCTAACGATTTAGGATCCATGGTCTATGCCTAACTTATCTCACCTCAACACACCTCAAATCAACTCAACTCAACTCAAATGAATTAACTCACCTGAACTCACCACACCTTAAACTCACCACAGCTCAACTCAACCCAAATGAATTAACTCACCTGAACTCACCACACCTTAAACTCACCTCAACTAAATTCAGCTCATCACAGCTCGGCGAATTTGATTTCCCAAAATGTCTAAATATTCCCGGAAGTCCCGAATATACTACTATATCGACACCTGAGTGGAAGATCGACCTATGTCGGCAGCCACTTAAAAGTATTTCAGAAAACTTTTCAAGAACTCCCTATTTCAGAATTTTATTGAAGAACACCCTATTTGGTTGAAGAACCAGTGAATAAATGTAACATAATAAATATTGGTTGGAAACAATTGTCGGTTTCCCCCAAAACGAAAAAAATTTCACTAGAAAAATTTTAAATGTAATACTAAAAATGTTCGTCAAAATTAAAAATAATTTTCTTAATTTTCTTGAAAAATGTACGGTATATAATTTAGTTTTAGTTATTATACTAAAATTTAATGATCTATAAAACCGCATATACAAAGTTATTATATAAACCAAAAATTAATTAAAATTAATTTTGATTAACATTTTCTGTTACATTGCAATTGTTTTTTTTTTGGAGAACCGTACAATTGTTTTCAACTAGTTTTAATTATGTAACATTTATTAACTGGAGCAGGATAAACGATTTTCTTCAAAATTGCTGCCTTTTTTGCGCTTTGCAATAAAGAATTTAATACAATCAAACAAAAATTCAAAAATCGGGTTCAACTGGTCTCTTTCAAATCTTATTAGCTTTAATTTAAAAAAATTAATCAAATTGAGTTAATTGTGAACACAAAATGCCAATTTTGAACCACTGTGCAGCGTAACCTATCATAATCGGAATATAGTAATAGCCAAAATACTTGGGTAAATAATACTTTACATAGTATTTACTATAACATAAACACCTGGATGTTTTTACATACCCTGTCGGGAAATGCACTAGTGCCGAACCATGACTAGTGCGCGTTAATTCTCTTCTGCATGCTAGCAACTGGCGAATTTAACATTGCGATCTCCTATGAAGTGTCTCTTTTTCGATAGTTCCGAACCAGTTCTAAATTCGCTACCCTAGACAGGTATAGATTTCTAATGAAATTTTTTTTTTATTCTTGGGGGGGGACTATGACTATTGCGTATCACTGTACAGAACAGAAATAAAGAAGGTAGTTGAAACGAACCCTTAGTAGTTGCAACTTTTCACCCTTATCTAGCGAAATGTAATTCTAAAATGTGATATAGAATAGTTTTTTAAAAGTACCACATTTCGCTACTTTTGAACTGGTGGGGATGTAGCTACTATCGGGCTGGTTCGTTTTTGGCGATGTACGAACTAAAAATATAGTTCGCCAGTTCGGGGTTTCCCTGCAGGGTTTGTAAATACATACAAATATATATGCTAATTGTGTTTTCTCCAAATTACTTTGTTCCAGACAACCGGTGATAGAAAGCCATTGCAACAGCTGGCTGCAATTACTTACATATGTAGAATTTGTTTTGTTATGCGTGACGTTATGCGTAGTTTCCTCTTAAAAATAAATCTATATTTAAATACTTCGCAGATTTGTTGCGTACATTTAAAAAAAAAATAGCTCTATTTAAATGTAACAGCTTGTCGTTTGCGTAGGTGTGGTACGTTAGCGCTAATAGATACAAAAAAAGTTATGAAAATTTTTAATAAAGCACAGCTATGCTGCCGCACAGTGGTCTTGAAGCAACCATAGCTATGACTAAAATGCCAACCAAAACGGCTTACATAACTGTCTTTGTACATAATCATAGATCAAAATTTCGTTGAAAATAAAATTCCATCTGCTCCTATGCTTAAAATATTATAAAATGTTGATCTAGAACTTTCCAAATCCAGTTATATAATCGCGAAGGTCTATGGTAATATAATTATAACACTTTCTTACGTTATAAGCATAAAATATTTTAACTTAGTTATTCAAGAGATAATATTACATAATTGCATATTTTAATAATTCTTATTGCATAAATTTTATAAATTTACAAAGTCAATATAAAATATTATTTTATATAAATTCATATGTGTTTTGATGAAAATTCAACGACAGTTTTTTTTTTTTAATTGATTATATATTTAGGGTCGTCAATCGAATTAACTTTATAATTGAGCCAAAATCTTAAAAATACGCCATGAATGGATTCTCCAGCTTGCTCCGACCACATTCCGAAGCCGTCGTTGCCTAAAAAATGCAGACTATGTTCCAAATGATTTAGAAGCACGTGAATTTTTAATGTTTCCGACATTTCTGTGCTTCGGAAGGCTTTAGCGAGTTTATTTACATGATTTTTTAATTCTGACCCAACTGACAAAGCAGTCAACCCATTGGTGGAGTTTTTTTCACTCAATACATTTAAGGTATGTGCTCTCCCTTGTATAACTTTTGGATGGCTGGTGGCCCGAGCAGTGAGCCAGATATAACAAGAGCATGAACTTGTTCTTGTTTCTTTTGTCGAATCTTCATAGTTAGGCATGTTTGGAAGAGGCCGCGTTGCATTTGGTATATCCATATCTCGGTCACAGAGAACCCTACGACATGTACCACAAATGCCTAATGGGAACTTCGAATTGGTCAATCTAAAATTTTCACTAACGTATTTTTTAATAAGACACACCAATTTTCCGGTTATATTAAATTCTGAAGGTTTTGACGATCCGAATTTAATCTTTCTCCCACAAGGCGCGCACACTTTAAATCTGTTCTCTTCGTGATTACACTTATGTTGCGGATGACTTATAGAAGACATGATGTGCAATCAAATAGCTTACACCAGAAATATTATCATCGAGAAAAATACTATCTGTTTTTCTTTTACACTAATATACAAAACGATAACTTTAGAATACTCTGTTGAACAAGAAATACTAACAATTGCAGTTAAATTTTTTCCAAATTTTCATTTGACAATATTTTAGGCATAGGAGCAGATATGATTTTAATTCCAACTGCATATTGGTGTATGGGTGCCTTCCAAAACAGGTATGCAAGCAGTTTTGGTTGGCATTTTAGTCATACCTATCATTGTTTCAAGACCACTGTGGCCGGTTGTTGTTTACAATAAAAATGTGTTGCAGCTATTTTGTCCGCGAGTGGCTGGAATAAAGAAAGGAGCAGTGGCTGCTGTTGAAGCAGCTGAAAAAATGATGAATTACCTGTCTTTCGATGATGTGTTTACGCGTATGCGAAGATAGACAATTTACACTTTTTTCATAAGCGCTGCTGCATACGGTGGCCCATTAAGGTGGCACTTGCAAATCTGTGTATGAATGTGTATGTGGTAGGGTGTTCGACTTTTTTTGGAAACCGGTGTCCGAGTTATTAGAAAAAAGGCAATTTGAAAAAAACCAACGGTTCTTAAATGCAGAAAAAACTGAAAACAATTAAATGGAATAAATTCGAAGTCATTTGGATTTATAGTAAAGCAAACACTACATCTAATGTATATTTAAAAGTTTTGGGATCAACTGATTTTTCCGTAATTTTTTGCAGAAATATCTGAGGGTTTCGAATACTTTTTATTAAATCATTTCGGGAATCAAATGCACGCTCGAATCAGATGTGGTAAAATAAATATTTTTGTTAACTACCTTTTCGCTACAGTGCCTCACAAAAATTTTTCTAGGAAAAATTACATTAACTGTAATAATAACCATGGGTAAAATTACTCGCATGGTTTTCTTTGTAAGCGTCGTAGCTGACGACGGTATGCGGGAGCGACATAAAGGTGGAACAAATTTTTGCAGAAGAAAAGTTGTTTGCGGAGTAAAAAAAAATAATAAAAAAAAATGAATTTACAGTGAATTTAAGATGCAGATATATAACTAGTGTTGGCCCAGCGGTTGAGTTGATCGGAGTTCAGTTGAGTTCAGTTGACTTAAGGTGCTGTGAATTGAGATCACATGAGGTGAGTTTAGATAAGAGATGAGTTAAGGCGAATTGAGCTGAGGGGAGAAAAGATGGGTTGAGGTGATATAACATTAGTTGGGGTGAATTGAATTGATTTGAGATGAGCTGAAGTAAGATAAGGTGAGTTTAAGTGAGGTGAAATAACTTTTTTTGGGGTGAGTTGAAGTGAGTGGGGTTAATTGGGTTGAAATGAGATTAAATGAGGTGATTTGGGGTGAGGTGAGCTAATAAGGTTTTAAGTGAAATGGGTGGAGTTGATTTGAGCTTAGTTGCGGTGAGATGACAACATAACAACATAATGTAGCATAATATAATACAACATAGCATAACATAACATAACGTAGCATAAAATAATACAAGATAGCATAACATAACATAACATAACATAAATAAATACACTATAACATAAAATATCGCATTATTCAGTTGCATTTTTATCTCTATAAATTTCTCTATCTTTATCTATAGTTTAGCAGGGCATTTCCTCCTGACGAACATATGTACATGAGTGGGATTTGTATTCCTGTCAGTTTGGAATTCATTTTTAGCTTTATTTTAAAATAATTTAAAATTTAAGTAATTTCTGCACTTCAGCTTCAAAATGCCTTTCTAATGATGTACGGGACGGTACGTATTCTAGATGAAAAACTCGGCCGGAAAAAGCACGATTTCAAAAAACCGCTCAAAAATTTTTGAAAAAACCGACTAAACGCAGTTTTTAAAAAACGAGTCGATTAACCTAATATGCACAGCTTTTATTGTTGCACAAATGCAATACTGAGGCAATTAAATGAAACTGGGTGAGCTGCATACATACACAAATACAGAACAATCCATATAGGCGCAAATGTATATTGCTTTCACTTTTTATTGTAATTGTTTTATGTACTTTCATATTATTTGATGCTTTTGAATACATATAACACTTTATCCTTTCCCATCTGGCACCGCGAGATTGCAGCAAAGCAGAAAAAACCACTTAACTTCCCTGCACCTGCATTGAGCTGAATTGTGAACTCAATTCAGTTCTTTATTTATTTGTTTATTAATCATTGCAGTGCAATCAATCCGTTTAAATGCTCCTCTGCTGCACACAGGCGCTTGTAAAAATAATTAAATACATATATATCATACGGAAAGCTGCAAAAGATGTTGCTTACAAATCCATCAAGGATATATTGTATATTTTCACGTATGTAAACACATTCACGAATGTAAATATTTATGTCATTCGATAGATAGCAATGTATATTTGGGGCTTAATAAGTAATAGCTGTAACATGTATATTGACCAGTGCATAATCGGCTAGCGTTGCTAGATGTCTATATACATACATATTTACTTTCGCCGGCAACTCAGCTCGAAATATTTTTGGATAAAAACTATTTTACCAAAAGCTGCGGCAGCAGTTTATTCTGCTGTCATGTATCCATGGCTAGTGATGGCCCTTTCAACCAGCCCGAATTGAGGACTTGCAAGCGATAAAGAAACAAAACCCGTCCTTATCCAACCTAGGCCAGCTGTGTCTAGTTACTCGACTGTTTGTTTTTCATCCCATTTAACATATTTGGCAATTCAATTGAGGGATTCACAACGGTGTCGTAAGTGTCGTAAACTTTCAAAAAACTTAAATAAATGTTTAGATAACTTGAAACCACAACCAACTATTTTTTAACACTGCGAAAATTCATAATATGACTGTGATGGTACTTTGCGAACCCCCGTAATATATTTTTAGGAGTTTAAAGTTAACGTCATAAAACAATACGACACTTACGACACCGTTGTGAATACCCCCAATATACATACCATGCACTTAGCCATAAAAGATTCTTACGGTACTCCCCCAAGGCCGAAACGGATGTGCTTTCTACTGCCAATTCATCTGTTTGGCAGTAACTCGACATATCTTAATGGCCCGGTAGCTCTTGTCGCATTATTTAGTTGTATACACATTTTTTTGGCCAAAAATGTATAATTTGTGGTAAATTTTTTCCAGTTTGGTATACTGTAGCGGTAAGGCGCCTGCTGTGGTTTAGAGGAAAGCAGGGTGCGCTTCCCCTCCGCAGGGCCAGGGTTCAAGCCCTGCTTCTCATAAAAATACAATCGCCGTTCGGAGTCGGTTTAAAACTGCCCATAATTTGGCTTTATTTAAAGAATGTTTGATAAAGGAAACCCTTACAGGATTCGCTAAATTTTGCTTATTTTTACATGTACCTGAAGTCACTTCTGTTTTTGTCATGTCCGTTATGTTCTCCTTTTCATCGATTTTCTCGACGTCAGTGTTCCAAGCGCACTTAATTTCTTTGTCAACCAAAGGACGGTATGAAAGCTACACAAGGGCATTTTTTTACAAGTGACTTCAGTTTTCGGATGATTTATTTAACTCACGAATGTCGCCAGGTTCTTATGTAAAGGCGACCAAGGCATACCGGCATAAGCATGTTGAGGGAGACAGTAGGCATGTGCCCTTGGAAAGCTTAACAGCCAACGGAATGAAATGCGCTTGGCTATGCAAATAAGCTAAATACCACCTACGGTGGTGAGCTGCAATAAATACTCCATTGCTACTAGTTTTCAGGCAGCCTTAAAACTGATTTAGCAATAGTACTCCGAAATGTGCCATGCAATAAACCGACTAAAGTCCATTATCGTGCCCTTCACTAAAAGACGAAGAAAGTCAATTTGACTAAACACTCACCGGGAATTTCGGAGCTTGAGTTATCCCGAGGGCCGAAGTATATAAGGATAACCTAGAACAAAAGGCTCAGGCTGTAAGTCAAATCGCATAGTTGTTACCAACAACGCTATCGGAGACTTCGTGGTAGAACGTGGGGGATATTCGCCAAACTGACATTTTGATCACTCAATACACTGATTACGTATTCGGCACTTGTACTAGAGGACAAAAGTCATACACCGATTGGTCTGTGTAGCTATTGCAAGTGCCACGCGCACTTTCCCAATGAAAGTACTGGGAATCATCGGATGTATAAAACCTCTAGCTATATTAGTTGACGATGACGCTTGCTGGAGCGCTTCGCAATTCGCCAACCATAATCTTTAATTCCCCAGTAAAAGCAATTAAGGGTAGCTGGAAGTAAATGAGATTATATATAATTTTTTATGAATAATCTTCTTACTTTGGTAACGTCATACGTCAAAAGTACCATCATTTTAAGGTAATATTCTTTTTTTATCATGACTCACATATTTGGCTGTAAACATGAGTAGTGGCTTTTTGTTTCTTTCTTTCATTCGTTCGAGTTTCAAAAATTAGAAGTCAAATTTTTATTTGTTTGAAGTTTGAACTTTTTTTAGTGATGCAGGGTGATTGGAAACCTCTCTTCACCATTGTATAGGCTTACAAGTATGGAAAGCGCCATTTTGTTTGTTTACATTTGAAAACAGCTGAGATCAATATGTATTAAACAAGGTGTGATTGACAACTCAGTGCGGCTCTCTTTTAAGGTACTATAATGTCAAAAAGTATAAACAAACGAATTAACCCTTAGTGATGCATGTATCTTGTCAGCATTGATACCCAAGGCTTTTATTTTGATTATAGTTTTGTTTTACTAACATTACCTGGAATATATGTTTTGTCAATAAAATAAAACAAATTGTTTATAAAATCGTTTTAGCAATTGTATTGTTTTTAATTGCCCAAGTTTATGCTTTTGTGCGTTTATTTTTATATTTAAATTTTTTATCCTAAATATTATTCGACACCTACAAAAGTATGATTTTACATTTGTTTCCAATTTTATATGAGTGCTTAACTCTAACAATTTTGAAATTAAATTTTATTCATGCGAAATAGTTTGGGTATAAACGAGCTGAAATCAATTTCCTGGAAGTGGTTTTCACAAACGCGAGATGAATCACGTAGTATAACACCACATCGCTGCCGTCTTAACTCGCAACTAGGTGGTTTAAAACATCGCACTATTTTCGTGTCCTGACTTCTATTGCATACAGCGCACCGTTCAAAAGTTTTGCTCCGTTTCATCTTGGTTTCCTTACATTAAATATTTAAGCAAAGTCGAACGTATTTACTTATTACCAAACTTAAAATGTGCTTAGTTGCTCTCCTCGGTGGTTTATCTCTTAACAATGACACGTTTGTTAAGAACATTTGTTGCTTGAAAGTTTTTATGTAAATTTTTTTTAAACAAATTCAAATTTGAAATAAAATATTTTCAAATGGGTTAACAATTCATTTGAATTTGACATTATAGCCTGTTTCTTATGAGAGCAATGTCAAAATCAATCACACTTTGTTGAATACATTTTGGCTGAGATCATGATACAATAATTTTTAGAAGGTAGTTTCACTTCAAATTTTTTGACATAAACCGTGTCTGTGACAAACACGCAATGTGGCCACTGCTACGATATAGAACTTGGGGATTTTCGCTTGTTATTTTAGATATTTTTTAACAGAACATGTAAATATTTATATGTTTCATAACTGATCACTTAATTTTAAATATAAATATACGTATTTAATACATACATTTTTGCCACTGCTAATCACATCAATAAAAATCATAAAAAGGGTTGGCTTTCCTTTATGGCCGTTCGTTAAAGGGGCGGTGGGCGAATGGCAAGTGGGCGTGGCACCTCTAACCCACCTTTTTGGAGAGGGAATGAACCACCATTGACAAAAATGCAACCCCCGACCACCTAGGTCCCCTATGGTTCCCTAGGGACCCCTTTGAAAAATATCCAAAAAGCACAATTTTCATTTGCGTTTATTCGTTTGAAATATGTTAAATATTCATTTGCACAATACATTTTTATATACACATTTTTTATACACATTTTTATATACAAGACATTTTTATAAAACACCCAGTAACCAAAATAGACATCACTGGGGCGGCAGCCCCAGGTTTACCACACAGAAAGGGAATTCTAGTTACCTCATCCTTTCCCAAGTTTACATCACTGGGGCGGTAGCCCCAGTTAGGTCACACAGAAAGGAGAATTCTACATAATAAGGGTTATAATCCCTAAGCGCGGCCGAAGGCCGCCTACGCAGAAAGGAATTCTCCGCAAAAATACTGTGGACGCAAGTAAAAATTGCGATTTTTGGCCATTTTTCTAAGGGGTCCGTAGGGAACCGCCTACGCAGAAAGGAATTCTCCGCAAAAATACTGTGGACGCAAGTAAAAATTGCGATTTTTGGCCATTTTTCTAAGGGGTCCGTAGGGAACCATAGGGGGCCTAGGTGGTCGGGGGTTGCATTTTTGTCAATGGTGGTTCATGCCCTCTCCAAAAAGGTCGGCTGGAGGTGCCACGCCCACTCCCCCTTCGCCCCCCGCACCTTTAACGAACGGCCATACTGGAAAGTTTCCCCCATAAAAATGAAAATATAACGGCAATATTTCTTGTTTATAATGGATTAGAGCCATCGCACACCACGGACTTTATCGGCCGCCGATTTAGATGGGCTCGCTAGTCTTTCCATTGCACCACAACTTATTGGTAGGAGCGATTAAGCTCGTGTAGTGTGCGCACCTCCATACATCTTCATGTACATATTTCAAGCGAGCCCTATTATTTATTCAGACAAATCGTTAATGAACAACTATTTTTCCTTCCCGTCTGCTTTGGTTTTGGCAAACAGTCATTTCAACCATTAAATAATATTATTTGCAAAAACCATTCACTAAAATTGTAACTAACTTTTTATTATTTATTAATTCCTTTTTGATATTCAGCAATAACAAGATGGAAAAAAAATATTATAAACCAAAATTAGTAATATTTTTATGAATGTAGTTATAAAAGTTCACAGAGGAAACGCCGGAAAACAATGTATTGGCAACAACATAAAATGTATGGCAATTTAGATGTCAACAGAATAATAACTACGATAAAAAAGCATGAGAGAAGTGTGCGAAAAACGGTCAACAAATTTCTTATAAAATATTTTGATTTTTGCTGGGTGTAAATGAAAACTCAATGAGTATTAAGGAAAAGAAAAATTTAAAATAATAAACAGAAAAAAGATTTGTGCACCAAAACTTGAGTTAAATATTTTTCGCAAATTCTTAAAAAGTAAACAAATCGATTTTTTTAATGTTACTTTACATCTATTTTCTTTTTTATGAAAAAGGCCATAAGCATGTACCCTTTTTATAAATACTTCTTATAGCAATAATAATAATAATAATATCCCAACGGTTTTTACCCTCCATTCCCGCCCATCCGCACGAGGGGCGCAGTCCGCATGACGTACGGAACCAATATTTTAAATTTTTTTGGTGGCGAGTCACGGTAGGCAGGAGTTTGTTAAGTGTCGAGATCTAAAACTGTTCAGCTACAGAACTAAATTCATCAGCTGATTTTATGTATTTATGTCAATAATTCACTTATTGAGAGAGGAGAGTATCGCTTTCTTAATGCTGAAAAGCGGATCTGATATATCAAACGTGCTGGAATGAGAGTTAAAGTCCTGGCATAAGCAACGGAGTGGGTCGTGCAATTCAAAATTGGTTTTACAAGCTTTCAGAAATATAGGACAAAAGTGTCTTGATACGCGTGAGGGAACAAAGAAGCTTACATCAGCCAGAAGAGACGGACTTGAAATTGAGCCTGTCAGTAATTTAACCATAAAAATTAAACCAAGCATTTCCCTGCGACTGGCAAGTGTAGGAAGGTTAATAAGTTTTAAGCGACTCGTATAAGGTAGAAGACTATATTGAGAATCCCATCGGAAATTTCTTAAAGCAAAAAGTAGGAACTGTTTTTGAATTGATTCTATCTTGTCTGAGTAAATTTGATACCTTGGATTCCAAACCACCGAGCCGTATTCCAGAATCGGCCTAACTAATGTTGTAAACAGGGTTTTAGTGATATAAGGGTCACTAAATTCTTTTGACCATCGTTTCACAAATGCAAGTACACCTTTAGCCTTGTTGACTGTCACATTAATGTGAAGATTAAAATTAAGCTTAGGATCCATTGTGATACCAAGGTCCACAAAATTGTATACCTGTTCCAGGTTATGGTTACCTATTATATAAGAAACTGGCAGAACAGCTCTTCGCGAGAAGCACATTACTCTACATTTCTTAAGATTTAGAGGCATAAGATTTACTTTACACCAGTAAGCCATGCTGTTTAAGTCTGATTGTACAGGAGACGAACTCTCCTGCCCACTTAGATACCGCGTGGCGAGCAGGCATTGTGCGGTGGATAAAACCGCCCCACAATTTCAAGCCACCACGATTGAATACGTACCGTCTCACCCCAATGGGTAAGCACGAGGCGCATCGGGACGGCTTAGGCCGTGTAACCTCGAGCGCCCCTGGCTCTGCACATGGGGAATACAGACTGACCAAGCTGCCGTAGGTAGGCACGGAGCGCATCGGGACGGATTAGGCTGTGTAACCTCGAGCGCCCCTGGCTCTGCCTGCGGGACAGGTTGGTGGTTTGTGAGAACATATGGATGACCAGCTTCCGTAGCTTCCAGCTTCCGTAGGTGACTTCCGTGACCGTTTCGGACCGCCAATATTAAGTGCCGCCCTGGGTCAAGACTACAACGAGGAACCGCCACCGACTGTCATTAAAGAGGACCGCTAGCCCAATCATCACCATCCAGGGCCGTCTCATTATCACCGCTTCTTAAGGCCGAGTGGCCATCTACCTCATCATCGGGCCGCCACTAAGCATCGCTGCCGCCCCAGGCCGAAATCAACACCAAGAGCCGCCACCTTTCAGGGCCGCTAGCAACATCATCGCCATCCAGGGCCGTTGTCACCGTCGTCCTTCATTAGGGCCGGACTGCCGCTTTCCTCACCATTGGGCCGCCAATATCATTGCCGCCACTAGGCCAAACCGCTACCGAGGACCGCTACTTGCTGTCTGCCGCTAACATCATCGCCATCCAGGGCCGCTGTCACCGCCGTTACTCATCAGAGGCCCGTTGTTATAACTAGGGTCGCCAATACTGCTCTCACTACGGGAGGTCGCTACCGCCCTCACCCCTATTTGGGCCACCGCCAACATCACCGCAGGGCCGTCACTACTAAAGGGACTGCTACTGCCGTCACGATCAGCATCGTCGCTCTCATTGGCTGCAGTACCCGTGCTGTGGGCATTTACCATCATCACGCTCGCTACCGCTCTCACCGTCACCGCTGTCAACATCACCGCCACCGTCACTAGCCACTAGACAGTCTACGCTCTCTGAGCCACGACGCGACCGCCGACCAGTTAGTCGCTCTCTCTCCCCTCTCATCGTGGACGTCAGGGTACCGGCAGCCTGGCCGAACGGCCGCGTGTGTGTGTGGTTGTGTTCGCTATATTTAACTACTGTGTTTATTTTATTCAGTGGGGGTTAGTGGGACCTCCACTCAACCTTGGAGCGGCTGAGCTACCTCAGCCTTCGATAAAACCCACCTCTTACATTTTGACGTCATTCGCATTGTCAGATTTTTGAAATTCGTTTTGGTTCGACATTCTGCTATTTCATAATTCTTTCATTGTCATGTCATCCATCTTCCATTTCTTACCTTCTATTGCCGTTCGCATCGTCGAAGGTGCCTGTCAAACACTGCCGCCATCATGCTTTTCAGTTTGGCAGGCACGTCCGCTGTTTGGCAGGCACGTCCGCTGTTAGAAAGAGAATAGACAAAAAGGGGCATAGGATTCCATACTTGTAAGTATATACGATGCTCTTCACTCAGAAACGGCTGGACGAATTCAGATTAAGCACATGGATCGCTTATAACTCTGTCTAAAATTTTAAATTTTTCCTTTAGTGTTTTAAAGTGGGTTCGCTAGTTAAAGTTAAATGTCCAACTTTATATCCGTCAATGTCACGCAATCACGCGCCAGGTCGTCAGCGTGGCCATTTCGCTTGATTTCGTAATGGCCAGGGGACTAGATGTGTGCAGAATTTCTTAGCAATATAGTTATGGGATCGGGGGTACTGAGCGACAGACCACCTCTGAAGACAGCTACCAGTAACTGCTACCAGTGGAGTGACCTTTGAAATATTCATCAGAGTTGTCTGAAAAACCATAGCATAAATAAGGTAGGTAGAAGCTGAAAAATATATGACCTAACTGATTCTAGAGAATATCACCACTATCGTCCTCCCCGTCAAGTTTTGACACATCTGTGTAAACATGTATTGATCCTCTTTCCGTGACCTTGTCCAATTGTCAGACATGGCATGAACTTGGTATTGGTAGTAAATACGATTAGGAGAGCCATATCCGTTGCGTCAATTTCTTAATAGCGTTAGATATAATAGCAGCGATATGCGCACCCCACACAGTGTGGAAGTTGAAACATTTTCGAGACGAAATCTAATATCTTGAGAATCAAAGCAGGTACCGACATAAATTGAACAGCATTTTTAAGCTCTTGAAATAGGGGGTTTTCAACTGTATTCCTTTTGACCAGAACAAAATGCGTAGTGAACTTTTGAAAAGGTTTTAGATACGTATTTTTTGCTGTTTTTACATCAAAAAATCGATTTCCATGGTTACAAGGATACGAAAAGCACATTAAAAATTTTTTTAAGAAGAAAGAAAAAAATCTAAAACTATGCTCTTGAAGGTTATTTGAAAGTCAAATTGAATAAGAAACTAACTTGACCTTCAAAAAGATCTTCAAAAGTGAAGCATTTTAATTGTTTGTCTCTTTTTGACCTAAAAAGTCATTTGATGAACTTTCAAAAAAAAATTACAACCGCACTAAGTGTTGTTTAATGATTACTTAAGGTGTTCCTCTGTAACGATTTGAAAAAATTCCCTCTCAGGGTCAGTTAATGGTTCATTAACAGCATTTGATGGGCATTCAAGTTTTTAACGAAAGGTTATACAATTTTTTGTTTGTGTTCAATCAATTTCAATTTCTCTAACGTTGCTGTAACAGTCGCAATGGCCCAGTGAGCATAGCGACTCAAGAGATACAAGTTCAATCCTCAGCAACGGAATTTTTTCTTTTTTCATTAAATTTTTTTCAAGCTGTGAAGCTGTGTTTTTCTGTGATCTGTTTAAATTTTGTGTTTTATGAAGCTGTTTACGCTTACTAAAGTAAAAAATTAAAAAAAGTGTTAATAAACTTCTGGTGCACAATTTAAAGATAAGTAAAACATCAAAATTTCCTGTAAATTTGATTAATTTAACTTGATATTCTTAATTGCATGTGCCGAGTATTTTGTTTCATATAATATATTGTTGTTGTACAATTGTTTTTGTTTGTGCACATTAATTTTGCTCTTTTTGTCATTTCTGCTGTTTCATCTTTGTCACAGCTGTTTGCGTTGTGTTTATTAGGTGTCAAATATACAGTGCATTTAAAACTGTTGGCTACATACCTTTTCAACTGATATTTACCAGCTGATTGGTTCACTGATTAATACATCGTTTCCAAAACTGTTTTTGCTTTTTTGCTTCTAAAACCTAAAAATAAATATAATTTTAAACATGTCGTGTATTTACACCAACGTTAAAAGCGACTCCTATGTGTCATGCTGGCTCTGCCAGCATATAAAATGTGCTGGTTTGAGTGGTAGAGTATTAGACGCTATTAACGAGGGTAAGGGTCTTCGTTGGTCTTGTCAAAAATGTAGATCAACCGAAGTTGATTTATTTAAATTCTTTAGGCAGTCCAGAAATGGTTTTTCTGAGATCGGGAAGGATCTGTCGGTGCTTGTTGAGAAATTTAAGCATTACGAAAAAATGTTTAGGTCTTTCACTTGTCTCGACAACCCTCCACACTCTGAGGATAGCCGAGAAAATAAAGGTGGGCGTGTTATTAGTCCACCTAAATAGCCAGCCACGGATTCTAGTAAAAAAAATCGTCCATCCCAGTCTTTGGAACTTATTAATCTATCTTCTCCATGCCCTCAGGCATTGGAGCCTCCGATATCTAAAGCCATATCCACTAGGTCCCTTCTAGAAATAGTCAAACCGTTGATTTAACAGTGTTGCCATCAACATCTCAAGCTGCACTATCTAACTTAGTTCCTCCTAATAATTCGGAGCCCCGCACATCAGACACCATTACCAAAAAGTTGGTTGTAATTCCTCCGAGAAGATCAATCTTTGTCTCTAGATTTGCTAAAGATACTTCTTCGGATGATATAAAGTCATACATATCGACTAAAATTAGAAGTAAAGATGTATTTATTCGTAAATTTAATTTTAAATACGATCGCGATATTTCATCTTTTAAAATTGATGTAGCTTCCGAAGATTTTGATTCACTACTAAATAGTTCAATTTGGCCGACCGGGGCGTTTCTTCGCGAGTTTGAGTATAAACCTAATAAAAGTAATAATAACGTAGCTAAAATTTCTAATCTTAATTCGGATTCAAAAAACTAACCCGCAAGTCTAATTTAAGTATTTACTATCAAAACGTTAGAGGTTTGAATACAATTAACTGACTTATATTTAAAAGGTTTTGACTGCAATTATAATATTATTTCCGTGACCGAAACATGGCTCAAACCTCATATTTTTAATTCCGAAATTCTTCCAAATGAATATCAAATATACAGGAGCGACCGCGAGGGCAGAATCGGCGGTGGTGTTCCTTTTGCGGTGCATTCATCGATACCATCCGAGAAAGTTAGTGTTCCTGCCATTGAATATACCGAATTTAAATGTATACGTGTACAGGCGGGAAAGACTTATATTTATTTAGCTCTTTGCTACATCCCTCCTAATTCTGCCGTATCAGTATATATGCAGCTAGTTTCTTTACTTGAGACCATAAATGCAATGCTTACGGCATCCGATTCTATGATTTTATTGGCCGATTTAAATCTGCCACACATTTCATGGAACATCATTGACACCGATGTTGTACCAGTTTCATCTAGAGATAGTTACAATGTATTTGTGGAGGAAATGGCTGAACTTTGCCTCAAACAAATAAATATATGTCCAAATAAGTTTGGAAAGGTCTCGGATCTCGTTTACGTTGATGATGTTCCGAAGGCCTCTATTAATCGGTGTGATCCCCTAGTTTTGGCGGAAGATGCATACCATCCTGCTCTGGAGTTAAGCTACGAAATCATAAATGAAATACATAATAATAAGTCAAGTTCAAGTACTAGATATGTTTTTGCGAAAGCAAATTTCAGGAAAATTAATAAAGAACTTTCAAAGTTATCTTGGCCAATATATAGAGATGACGTGGAGCGTAGCGTTGAGCACTTTAATGATACTGTTTTCAATTTGTTTCGAAAGTATGTGCCAAAACGTAATATTGTTCTTGAAGAACCAATACAATTATGGTTAACTAAAGAGCTTAAAAAATTTAAAAATAAAAAGTCGCACTCTTTTAAACTGTATAAAAGAACGGGCTTACACAGCGGTTACCTAAGGTACTCAGTTTTGCGGCATAGCTACTTTGCATTAAATAAGAAATGTTATAATTCATATTTATGTAAAATTAAGAAGAATTTAATTAACAATCCTAAATCATTTATGGTTTCGTAAATTCACAGCGTAAGGCACATGGTTTTCCGTCCGCTATGCATTATCGCAACACTGTATCTAGCGACAGCCAACTCATTGCCAACATGTTTGCTCGGTTCTTTAGGTCCAATTATTCTGTAGACTTCCCTATAAGTGGAGACTATCCGTACGAGCTTTGTCCAATCAACTCTGCTTATATTCCAGTAATATCTTCCGATGAAGTTTTACACTATTTAAAAACCTTAAAAGCGTCATTTAGGCCTGGACCTGATGATATTCCGACCTGTTTTCTTAAAAACTGCGCTGAGAACATCTGCGAGCCTTTAACAACTCTATTCAATTTGTCACTTAAACATGGCGTTTTTCCGTCAGCCTGGAAGGAGTCTTTCATAATACCACTTCACAAAAACGGCAGCAGGTCCTCTATAGAAAACTATCGAGGCATAGCGAAACTCTCCGCTATACCCAAATTATTCGAAGCAATTATTGTTAACCAGCTGACATATTCTATATCTTCTTCAATTACACAATCTCAACACGGGTTTTCTAAAGGAAAATCTACTATGACTAATTTATTGGAGTTTACAACTCATGTCTCAAACGGTTTTAGAGAAAATGCTCATACCGACGTAATATACACCGATTTCAGTAAAGCTTTTGACAAAGTATGTCACTCGTTACTCATGCGTAAACTCGGCCTAATCGGCTTTCAGCCCAGTCTTCTTCAATGGATCTCATCTTACCTCTCTGATAGAACACAAAGAGTTATTGTTAATAATTGCTCTTCCAACATCATTAAAGTTTCTTCAGGGGTTCCTCAGGGAAGCCACCTTGGTCCAATTCTGTTCCTGATATTCATTATCAGGTCATAAGGTCTTTGTTACAAGCGGATCTGAACAACGTGGTTAGTTGGTGTAATACAAAATATATGCCACTAAACCTTCAAAAATGTAAAGTTATGTGTTTCTCTCGGAGGGCTGTTCAACCAGGTGTTTAGTCAATATCAAATTATAATCTGGAGCAGGTGTCCAATTTTGTCGATCTTGGTATCACAATGGATTCCAAACTCAATTTCAACCATCATATTAAGAAGAGAAGAGAGAGAAGTCAACGTGAATAGACGTGCATTTGATTGCTCTGCAATAATTTTTTATAAATCGAGATATTTCAAACTTATATTAATGTATAAACTCGGCTGATGGTTTTACAAGATAGTGACTCTATACCAGTAATGAAATATTTTTAAACAAGTGAAAAATATTGAATTCAAAAGTTGAGTTTTTTCTAATTCCACTTTCTTTTGCACAAAATAAACAAAACGGTAAACAAAAGCGCGGTGGCTGAGTGAATAATGGAAGAGTGTCACAAGTGCCGAAAAGGCATAAGAGATAAAACTGGATTGCACTGTGCGG
>NW_023458560.1:41585383-41595523 GCF_013731165.1 Rhagoletis pomonella
TATCTACTTAGCGTTTATATGGATGAATATAAAAAAGATGGGACAAGAAAAAATTTTTGTGCACAGTATAACAAGATGAATAAAAATTAAATGAATTTTTTCCTAAATACAGTGGCGGAGAAAATACCTCGAATACATGAGTATGTACATATCTATGTAGATAAAGATACCGCTGATTCGATTTCTTAAATGATACTAGGAGTGCCAGTTACTGTCGAAATTCGACCGTTTTTCTAGTTTTTTTGAAAGCCTTGGGAAGGTTTTCTAACTTAGCACGTCTGTACATAATTACTTACCGGGAAATCTCCTGCTTTGGCACTTAAATGAGACTACAATTTAAAGATATAATTAAAGGTCTTTGGAGGAAGTGGAATTGAACCGATACATTCCAGCTTGTCTATAAATTTCGATAATTTGATACATATGGATAATTCGATGAATTTCAAAAAAACTAAAATCCTACAACTCAAAAAAATTCTAAAACTAATTTCTATAATTTCAAAAAACTTCGATAGCGGTGTGTGTCGAGGGCTCGATAAATTTTGATAACACAAAATGTTTATAGCTCGACATAAATCGATAATGCGATAAACTTTAGATAACTCTATAAATTTTGATAACTCGGTTGATTTTGTTACCTCCATATTTTTCGAAAGCTATGGAAAAATTTCGATAACTCGTTACACTCTGGTAACACGATAAAATTCGATGAGAAGTGATAACTGGATAAACTTATATAACCTTGAAATTTCGACAACTCGTTATATTTTGAAAATTCCAAGATAAATCGAAAAAATTTTAGTAAATCAATAACTCGATAGGTTGATAGAACCCGATGCATTTCGCTAACTCTGTAAATAATGATCATTGAATAAATATCGATAACTTGACAAATTTCGATAATCCCATACATTTTTATAATTCGATAACTATACGTAAATTTCGACAACTAAGTTTCTGTGTCTATAAATTTCGACAGTTCAATAAATATTGATCAATTTGAATATTTCGATACCTTTCGATAACTCGATAAATTTCGATAACTATAAACTAAAACTATTCGATAAATTCCGGTAATTTGATAACTTTCGATAACTGAATTTTTTATGACTGAATTTATTTCGATTCCTATCATATTTATCGATATATATTTTTTAAATGTTTCTCAATAATTTACGTTATCGATAAGTTAATCGATATTATATATTCAGATGTTTTTATCGATATTTTTTTTAGAAAATGTATCCATGTACATTGGTTTCTATATAATTATCGATATACCTGTCGAGGTACTTATCGATACATAATGCATAGATTTTCTGACAATTTGATCGATGTCGTTGTTGATATTGTTACTTACTCTCATTGTTATCTATTTCAATATTGAAATACTTATCGATATACACAGTGTACTATGTATGCATACCGATACATTTGTTTATTGCAATACATTTAGGTTAGGCTAAGTTTTTGACCAACAAATGCAAAGCTTTTACTTACTGGAAAAAAATTTTGTATAACTACCACAAAATTCTCTTAAGTCTATATTACTACGCCCGAGTACTAATGATGGCAGCTAGATTCTAAATCTTATTCTCCTTATTTGACTCTACAACCCTCCGTCGGTTTGGGCCGAGCTCAAAAAATCCGTAATTGCCTCTTTCTTCACTTGGTCCTTCCAATGTGTTCGTGGATTTACTTGCTTGCGTTGTCCACCCGTTTCATTTCATTAAAGAGCTCACACAGTTCGTCATTTCTTCTTCTACGGTACCCGTTGCCCATACGAACAGGGCCATAGATCTTGCGTAGAATAGTTGTTTCGAAAGCACTCAAAGCCTCCTCATCTTTGTTCGACGTCGTCCATAATTCTGCGAGAGATTTTTGGAGCACAATTTTTGTTCGTGGAGAGAGAACTCTGCTTTTTGATTGCCTACCGAGCCCATAGTAACGCCCGTTGGCAGGAGTTGTTCTTGGCTTGATCTCTACGCTGACGTTAGGAGCTCCCATCTTGTGGATTGGGCAAAGCATACTATGATTCCAAATCTTCGATCATCTAGTCTACAGACCAATTCTGCTTAAATATTAGTACATGCTCACCGCCAGCTCTTCGCCGCCAGCTTTGCAGAACCCAGCTGGTAAACCATCGGCTCGGGGTGCCTTGTTGTTTTTAAGCCGCTTTATTGCTGTTCTCACCTCCTCTGGGTCGAGTGGAGGGACGTGAGCTTGCTCCCAATACATTGCTTCAGGGAGGAGATTCTCTATCGCACTTTTTGACGCAACAACATTCATATCATGCGTCAACATGTGCGATAGAAATCCGAAAATTGTCGCTAACTAGTTACACAATCTTCCCGCAGGTTCATCTTCATCACACGCGCCACCTGAGTCGCCGTTCTTTCGATCTCATTTTCTGACTCACTCCTACCTGGAATCATCTCAAGAACTTATCACTCACGCCTACCTACCCTTCTTTTCTTCCTCTTGTAAAGTCCTCTATTATCCTTGATTTTTTCCGGTGTTACTCAATTGTCGCGCGTGTCGCCATTGGCTGCAGGTCAGCTTTGAATGCTGCGTATTTTTCTGCACCAGCCGTGTGGTACTCTCTGACTAACAAGTTTCTTCTACGTGGTTGCTAATAACCAGAGGTTGTTGCTCCACAGCGGTAAGAAGAGATTTGGATATGAAATCCCACTGCTCATTTAAGTCCAGGCGGTGAGGAGTTGCTTGCTTGTGCAGGATTGAAAGTCGATTGCGAAATTTTCCAGCTGTCCGTTGTGACTGCAGCTTTGTGACGTGAAACCTTCACACCGTTGCCTGACGTACGTTCTTCATTTCACAGATTCACATTCGGACCTTAGCTGCAACAGGGTAGGGACACGAGTCGATGTTGGCTTCTCCGATGAAGCAGACATCAAGAAGCGTACCTTCCGCCTATCACAAATTGATGATTGTTCTTAGTTCTTTTATTGGGGGAAATTGAAGTGACTTTGTAGATGCTTCGATGCTGGTGTCTGAGACTACAATATATCTACCATGCACCATGCCGCGGCGCTTCCAAACGGATGTTCGGTTATTACCCATTGCATACTTGGTGTGACGAACGCAAGTTGTGAGCTGCTTCAACCGGATGTGAAAGAATCGTTTGTGATTATTTAGTTAGGGTTAGGTTGAAGCGGGCCTTCATCCAACGTGGGAGAGAGGCCCACTTAGACCCAGCTGACCCGTTTTGATACCAATTGTGAGCTCGAATTCGAACCCGTCCGTTCACCTAGAGGTAGAACCAGTTGACTAGATTCAGAAAGCGCGAGAATTCGTAAATGCGTGCTTGACTTAGGTCGGTCAGACAAACAAAGACGTGGTGGTGAAATGAGCGCCTTTTCGCCTACAAAAGGGCGGGGCAGTGCGAGAGGTTGTGTTCCACACTCTAGATTTCGTCTACGTCGTGGCAACTTAGGCGGAAGGCATTGACCGTCAATCCCATACTGCTGGTATGCCTTCCCACTAAGCAGTGGCCCGTAATAATACCGGTCACCAGCCATAGTAGAGGATATTTTAACCGAATAAGTGCGTCGAATTTTTTGCTGTCGAGGCGGTGCCAGATTTGTCGAATCGTTCCACACGTGGGTTCATCCGACCATCTCTTATTTGCCCTCTCGACAAAGTATGTTTTAAGTCATGTCCTGCAGGTAGATAGCGCTATGCCCGCCGCATGCGAAGAGTTGACGCCAGACAGGGTGGTTCACTACTACCTCGAATGTCTCTTTGGGCTGGCAGCCACACAATGTGGGTAGTATACTTTGAAGCTAAATGTGGCCACTTCCTGGTCAATGTAAATCAGAAACTTCTCCCACATGTGTTGACTTCTATACACGAAAGGATCGTCCTACTAACCGTGGCCGCATTGAGCTCGCTCTGCTCTGCATAACAGTCGAAGTCTCGCTTCATATTTCAAAAACAAGTAATTGGGCTATTTAGCGCTGCTTGATGTGAAGTCTTTACACGTAATCTATGAGCTTATTCATGTTAAATACGGGCTCGTTCACAATTTCTTAAAAGTTAAAGAGAACTCCAAAGAATATTTTATATAATAGTTGCGCTTAGTCGATACACATATATCTCTTTTTCCAAAGGGCAGAGAGCTTCTCATTTTACTTTCTGTGGGCAATTACTTTGGATGTTCGAAGGCCACTATCTACTACAATCATTTTTATCTATTATTAAAATTATGCGAAAATTCACCTACTCAACCCACTGTGCTTATCCCTTTGACGCCATCCATGTCGTCAATACGTCTTGCAGCAGCGCATGCGCAATACTTCTCGCCGATATTGCTGCTACACAAACGCTATGATGTCGATGAAGTTGGGGATGGCGCTGGCGCGGCGCGGCGCGGCGTTGAAACTAACAACAATCCATTGTTGTTGAGAGCTAAGTAAGAATTTAGCAGAGCCACAACGACGACATTCGCGGCGCCACAAAATCGTGAGCCACCAAAAACTGCTTGCATGTACACAAACATATTTACTTATGTATGTTGAACAAACACAAACACAATGACGAACAAAGCGCACACACAGACTCGCAAGCGCTGCAAAGTATGTAAGTCACGACAGGTGCTTAAGCACTCAGCCAACAAAGCAGAAGAACCTTTCAAAAAGTGCGCTTGTATATGTATGAATAGTTGGCTAAGTGGCGGCAACGACGCAGACGCAATGAAGGCTTGCTCTTGGGCTGCGTCACGCCTGCGCCGCTACAATGTCTCGCACAAAGAACAAAGAATACAAAAAATGGGGAGAAAACAAAAAATGGAAGAAAATATATGTATGCGCCTTACCTTCGCCCGGCTCATTCACTTTTTGTTGGTGTGCGGGCGCGCGCGCAGCTCTGGTGTGCGAGGGTGTGCGCGCGCGTCCAAAAGCACTGCTGCGCACGCACACCAGCGCGCTGTCACTTTTGTACGTGATTGTGTGTGTGTGCAAGTACATAGCTGCGAATGGGAGCGACTGAATCAGCATGCCTGCTGCTTTCCCACATCAGCTTCCCCAATTGTCTGCCGCACAGAGTGACTTCCTTTTAGCTGCGCCACAACGGCTGGCGGTTTTTAACCAATAAAAATTATCCTAATTCATGATTTTGCCTTAAGCCCTCATTCTACTCATCGTCAACGTCTCGAGCGCGCTGGTAAACACAATGCACCTCCCCACCTGAACGACGCGATGTTCACTAAAGAGAGTTGGGTTCTAAAAAAAGGGGGAATAAATGAGTGTTTGTTGCTGTAGGTGCGCCTAAGTTAGTGTGTGTGCGTGTGTCTACATGCGCTCAATCGCTCTAAGGTCACTCATTAAGGACCCCAAAAATCCAGCGGCCAGGCAGCTCCACAACTCGATAGCTTTGGGATCGGTCGGCCACCCAGTCGGTCGTTCGGCATTCCACTGTCTGCTTCTGGAGCTATGTACATATGTAAGTATGTAGGTATGTATGCATCTATGTATGTGGTTATGAGATTAGGCTTTTCGTCGTCGTTCGTCATTGGTGTGTGTGTTTTTGTTCTGGTGTTTACTTGTCTACACTGGCGGTTTGGCGTCTTCCACTGGCGCTCGATCTTCGAGACAGTTTGGTGCTGTTCTTAGTCTGTTGCATTATTTAGTTCATTAAACGACACGAACCAGATCTCTCGTCCAAAAACGTGCACCGCTCATGAGCATATTGCTGTGCGCTACAACGCTGAGCATGAGCATAAACTCTGTTTAATTACCAACTTGGTAGTTGTTTAAACTAAATATTTGCTTGTACTCTTTTTTGTTTTCGAAATATGTCAACGTGTGTGTTTATAGTACTTAAAAGTGAGTGATAAAAAATTTGCTAAGGGCGAAAGATAGTGGCGTGTGTGACTAAATTACAAAGGCATATATAATACAGTTCAAAACCGTCGGCAAGAGAACAAAAAATAGACAACGGGAAATTTAGGTAAGCTAAACAAACCAAAATTTTCAAAATTTTAAGCCCTTCGTTTTTTTCTGATTTTCCAGGAAAATTATGAAAGGCATCGTGTAATGTAAAATGCTGGAAGAACATCTTAACTCAAAAAATCGCATCTAAGTGAAAAAGGGATTTAAAGCTTTTTGTAAGATTTTTCTCTTTGAACAAAAAATAATATACGAGTACATACGTACATATGCTTGTAGAATTTAATACAATGTGCAAAACAATACTCAAGCCTTAACCCTTTGCCAGCATTTGTGAAATGTCGTACACATTTTTTTTTTTATCACATTACCGAAAAGTGAATCCGTTTTTCGAGATATCTTTTGTTTTATTTTTTTTTTCAAATAAAGAATTTTACAAAAAAAAAAACAATTCTTAATAGAAAATTCATCTTTAGTTGGTTGCAAATTTTGCTATAAACCCTTTTACAAAGCCATTTTAGCGGCCAAGAATGCTCAAAATTATAAAATTCAATATTTATTCTTAGCCTTTATTCATTTTTATACAAAAGTGTTTGGTAAAAGAAAGAATCTCTTCAAAAAAAGTTGACGATATATCAATTTGGTCCTGCAAGTGCTGAGAAAGGTTGTAAGCCTCAAGATGTTGTACATAGATACATATGTACATGGGAATATAAGGTTTATTTATGTATAAAAATTGTTTTTTTTTTTTTTAATTTCCACGCGCAACTACAATAATTAAGGCTTTTGCTTGAAATTATGTTTTTGAAACCACTTATATTTATTATTTTTTGTGTTTTAAGTTACAATGTCACTGAAGACAAGGAACTTTTTGATAAAAGAGTATCACTATTAAAAACAAAATTCCAAAAACTTAAAAAAAAACACTTCTAATTTTTTTTGTGTTTAAAGTTACAATGTCACTGAAGACAAGGAATTTTTTGATAAAAGAGTATCACTATAAAAAACAAAAAATTTCAAAAACTAAAAAAAAAAAATTTGTTTGAAATAATGCTTTGAAACAACTTAACTTCGAAGTTTTTTTTTTGGTTCAACGCCACAATGTTACTTCAGTGAAGGTATTTTTTATTAAAAATAAAAACTACATTTAAAAAAACCACAAGACAAAATTTCATTAAAAAAAATATAAAGAAACAAAAAGAACAATTTACTCAAACTGCACTATGAAAATTTTATTTTTATTGCCGAATAAATACGCAATTTTTTAAGAAGCCAAACTGTGTAAATATGTACCAAAAATGACACTTATTTACTCCTTTCCCAGACTTTGTACGATATATCGTCGCCCGTTTTAATCAAACAAGTAATTTTTAAGCAAAAAACAAAACCGACTTCAATTCTCATATAAAAATTTACGAGTACCGTTGTTTTTCCATGATCCAATCATCGGATCTAAACCAGATTAGTATTGCACCACCTCTGAGACACTACCTTTCCGATGCAAAAAGAATTATCGAAATCGGTTGACGTGGTCCAAAGTTATGCGGTAACATACATAAAAAAAAACAAAAAAAAAATATTCCAACGAATTGATAACCTCCTCCTTTTTTTGAAGTCGGGTAAAACAAAACCTACTTCATTTCTCATATAAAAATTTAAGATTATTGTTAAACTCCTCATGATCCAATGATCGGATTTAAACCAAATTACCTGTGAGGTAACACCTTTCCTTTAAAAAAAGAATTATAGAAATCGGTTAACTTGGTCGAAAGTTATGCGGTAGCATACATAAAAAAACAAAAAAAAAACATACATATATATATATTCCGACGAACAGATAACCCTCTCCTTTTTGTGAAGTAAGTTAAAAATGAAAATTTTAGGAAATCAAGTTTCAAATTTTTTTTTTACGAGACTTAACTCGAAATTTCTGCAACTGAAATTGGTAAATGTGTGGTTTTCGTGTACGCATGGTATTCTGGGTTTTGGTATAACATAGAACATGCAAAGGTTAATCTAGTAAATCGAAAAAACATCAAAAAAATCCACAAAAATAAAAAACACGACTCCCTCAAAGTCCTGGAAAAATCTTGAACGGCATCGAAAACATCTCGAAAATATATCGGAAGCACACAAAAAATTCCGAACTAAACACGAAGCGTGCCGAAAGTTCTCGAAAAATCCCGACGGTGCTGACAAAATCCCGAGAAATTATCGAAAAGTCCATTTTACTTTAGTAACTTTAAGGAGAACAAGCCAAATTTTAACCGAAACTTTTTAGTCCATTTACAAAATTTTCTTAGCCAGGACCTCCTCGTTCAATGAGTGTTTTGTTTTATGGCTTACATTCGGAGTATCCATCGCCCATGGATGGTTATGTGCTCGACGGTTTATGTAATGATTTCATTTTATTAAACAGCTGATTTGTAGTTTAATGAATATTTCGTCGTAGAGCAAGCAATACAGTGAGCTAGCCGAAGATAAAGTTCTGCTAAAAATAAAGAAAGTTATTCAAGCGAAACAAATTACTACTCAGGGATATCAGAATTGGTGGAGAATTAAAAAAAAATATTTTTAATTTTTAATATGGCTGGGAGATAATTAATTCTTATACCTATGAATGTATATGCATTGCTAACCTCTTTGGTATTAGCTTACGAATTATTAAGCAAAGGGATAAAAAATTACATTCATTGGCTTTATTGCCATTTTTTTTTTGTCTAAAACTGTTTATAAAAAATGAAAGCTGTATCCGTCTAATAATTTAATAGTTAAAATTGGATTTTGACCATGAAGGCGCTAACCTGGCTAGTAGGTACTAGTGTTATAAAATCATCCGTATTTTAAAATTTAACCTAAATTAATCAGCCTTTCGAATGTACATAATGTAGTGAATGATATGTAAGATTTTTTTCGAAATAATTTCTATTTTCTTCAAGGAATTTGTTTTGTTTCTGTCTCGCAACCGCGGGTGCTAATCTCGGATTCTGAAGAGCGTGAGCAAGCTGTTCGATGGAACCGCAAATTTCAGTACTGAAGATAAGAACGATCATCCTGTCGAACTTATTTTGTTTTTCCAAATGTCCACTTATTAAAGATTTTCTTACTAGCGTGATGGCTCCAGGCTCGTCGACAATTAATTCTAATATTTTTTTTTTAACTTGACAGAGAGCTCTTTTTAAGCACCATCGTGTAGGGCAAAGAGGAATAGGATTTAAATAATGTTGACGGTTGCAACGACTCTAGCCGAATGCTTCGTGGCGACCTATCATTCGGAATAAATAATAAGGCGGGGCAATTCTGGCTAAGATAGTTGAAAGTCTTTCGTAGGGCACGTGCAAGACAGTAGGCAAAATATCTTCGAAGATTTTGTCTATACTGGCACGAAAGTATTACAAAAAACGCTTCCTTGCCATCTTTTATGGCGATAAGCTCTTTTTTCGAGAAAAAAATTTTATATCACTTTTGTATTGCGATACTCCTACGGTCGCAATGGCCGAGTGATCTAAGCACTGACGTGCCAGTCGAGAGATCCAAGCTCGAGCCCTCGGGCAACGGCATTTTTTTCTTTTTTTTTAATGTCTTTTTTTCTAGTTTAATTAACTTTAAATTTTTACATTTTATTGTTTTAACACGAAAAATTAATTAATACTTTTTTTATTTTTTGATACTTATATTTTCTTGTTTTATTTCCTTTTTTAATTTGACTTTCTTTTTATTGTTTTAACACGAAAAATTAATTAATACTTTTTTTATTTTTTGATACTTATATTTTCTTGTTTTATTTCCTTTTTTAATTTGACTTTCTTTTAGTTACTAGATTTTATTGTCTTAAGAAGAAAAATATTTGATTTTAATTTCATTTAATTTTTAGAAACGTATACTGTTTTAATTCATTTTTTCCGTTTTCTAATTTAGTTCCTTTTTCGTTAATAGATTTTATTGTGTTAAAAAGAAAAATATGTTATTTTTCATTTAATTCTTAGAAAAGTATTTTAATTATATTTTTCTATTTAATTTTTCTCTTTCTTTAATTTAAATACTTTTAAATTTTTAGATTATATTATTTTAAAAAGAAAAATATGTATTTTTAACTTCATTTAATTTTTAAAAACTTATTTTATTTTCTTAGGTAAATACTAGATTTTATTATTTTAAAAATAAAAGTATTCAATTTTATTTCATTTTCAGAAACCAATATACCATTTTCTTTTTAAATTCATTACTTAATTTT
>NW_023458560.1:41595623-41596216 GCF_013731165.1 Rhagoletis pomonella
TATTAATGCCGACCTTATACATATGTACATATATCACTCGCTAGCAGAACTTACTATTCAACTGTAAAGCTAAAATTACCAAAAGTGATAACAGTTAAGTCTCAGGCAAGTTCTAAACATCAGAAACTACCTTTTGTGAAAGTCGCTGATAGCAGGTTTCGAATATAAGGTCTCGATATGCTGACTTATGTAGATAGATATGATTTTTCGAAAAGGTGGTAGCCCTAATCAAAAGTATGGTCAAAGAAAAGCGTTTATAAAACATCTTTGTTTGACACTCATATTTAAATACATCAGATACATGCATATATTGTGAAACAGGTGGCAACCCTTTTCAAAAGTATTTTTAAACTTAAATGTATCGTGTCTGACATTGGGATAAAAATTGCGATTAATTGATGAATTAAGTTGAATTTGGTTTGTTTGATGACAGCGAGATACTTCGCTTTATCGTCGTTCAGCACCAGATGTAAACATGATGTAATGAAATATGTTATTCAAAATTAATTTTCCTACAGAGTATCAACCAGTAACAACAGTTGAAGCTTGTTGACTTTTCGTACTACGATCATTTTATGGTTGCATTATTTTTC
>NW_023458560.1:41631216-41658971 GCF_013731165.1 Rhagoletis pomonella
AAATTGAACTTTTTTCCTGACAAAATTGACAAAAATCCCGAGAAAAGGAAGAGCTAGTTAAAGAAGTTACACATCATTTTATAGACCTTGAGATAGAGAATTCAAAAAGAGTAATTTTGTTAAATAAGAAAACTAAATAAATTAATTAAAAATTAAAATTATTCAATATATTTTAATTTTTGACCTGAAAACAGTAAACAGTGAACACATGTTCTTGTCGTCTTTTAGTCAAGATGTCGTTTCCATGCTCGCAGGAGGCGAAAAATGCATTAACAGCCGCACTCAGAAACACTCATTAAATTAGCTCCGACGGACGCCTAACTAATGATCGTTAAATCGGTTAATTGATGTTTCTTTTCAGAGTTAAAAGATAAGGGCTGATTAGTTAATGAAAAATTTAAGTACGGCGCAGTTGCAGGCCGTTTGCCGTTTAAAATCAAATATAAAAATAAGTATTTATATCATTTTGCGCGCACTGCCTCAACGGTCGCAATGGCTGAGTGAGCAGAGCACTGACGTGCCATTCGAAAGATCCGAGTTCGAGTACTAGGGCTGGATGTTTTTTTTCTTTTATTTACTTTTTTTTCTTACATTTTAAGGAACAAATTTTTTTTAATTGTTTGATTTTTTAGTCTAATTTTCTTTTGATTTGCAGACTGTATTGTTTTAAAAAGGAAACTAATTTTTTTTAACTTCACTTAATTTTAAGAAACTGCTTGCTAAAAGACAAACAAAACCACTAACAGGCCAACTCCGGCCTCTGTCTTTAAACTTACCACAGTCTTTCGAAAGACAACAGTCTTTCTATTCAGGCAACTATCTTGAAAACTCTTTCTGTATTTCGAATGGCTAATTCAAAGATCTGCTAACGAGGAGGTCTTTTAGCGTTATTCTATTTATCGTTTAGCAATATTATTTCTAAAAACTAAACGAAATAAAAAAAAAAATATTTTTTTTAACAAGAAAAACTAAAATTTTGAGAAAGTGAAAGTAAAACAAGGAAAAAGATTAATCAACAAAGTTTCTAAACATTAAATGAAATTTAAAATTGTTTATTTTTTAACAATAGAACTTAAAAATTAAAAGAAAAAAATTGAATGAAAAAACAAAAAATTCCGTTGCTGAGGATTGAATTTGTATCTCTCGAGTCGCCCTGCTCACTGGGCCATTGCGACTGTTACAGCAATGTTAGAGAAATTGAAATTTATTGAACACAAACAAAAAATTGTATAACCTTTCGTTAAAAACTTGAATGCTCATCAAATGCTGTTAATGAACCATTAACTGACTCAGAGAGGGAATTTTTTCAAATCGTTACTGAGGAACACCTGAAGTAATCATTAAACGACTCTGAGTGCGGCTGTAAGTTTTTTTTTTTTTTAAGTTCACTAAATGATTTTTTAGATCAAAAAGAGACAAAAAATCAAAACGTTTCACTTTTGAAGATCTTTTTGAAGGTCAAGTTAGTTTCTTATTCAATTTGACTTTCAAATGACCTTCAAGAGCATAGTTTTAGATTTTTTTCTTTCTTCTTAAAAAAATTTTAAATGAGCTTTTGGAACCTTGTGTTCATGGAAATCGATTCTTTGATGAAAGAATAGCAAAAATACGTATCTAAACCTTTTTCAAAAGTCCACTACACATTTTGTTCTGGTCAAAAGGAATACAGTTGAAAACCCCCTAACTTAAGAGCTTAAAAATGCTGTTAAATTTATTTCGGTAGCTGCTTTGATTCTCAAGATATTAGATTTCGTCACGAAAATGTTTCAACTTCCACACTGTGCGGGTCGTGCATATCGCTGCCATTATATCTAACGCTATTAAGAAATTGACGCAACGGATATGGCCCTCCTAATCGTATTTACTACCAATACCAAGTTGATGCCACGGCTGGCAATTGGACACGGTCAAGGAAAGACGACCAATACATTTTTACACAAGTGGTTCAAAACTTGACAGAGAGGATGATAGCGGAGATGTTCTCTCGAATCAGTAAGGTCATATATTTTTCAGCTTCTACCTACCTTATTTATGCTATGGTTTTTCAGAAAACTCTGATGAATATTTCAAAGGTCGCTCCACTGGTAGCAGTTACTGGTAGCTGACTTGAGAGGTGGTCAGTCGCTCAGTACCCCCGATCCCTTAACAATATTGCTAAGAAATTCTGCACACATCTTGGTCTAGTCCCCTGGCCATTACGAAATCAAGCGAAATGGCAACGCTGACGACCTGGCGCGTGATTGCGTTACATTGACGGATATAAAGTTGGACATTTAACTTTAACTAGTGAACCCACTTTAAAACACTAAAGGAAAAATTTAAAATTTTAGACAGAGTTATAAGCGATCCATGTGCTTAATATGAATTCGTCCAGCCGTTTCTGAGTGAAGAGATGTCTCCAATCACCCTGCATCGCTAAAAAAGTTCAAACTTCAAACAAATAAATATTTTATTTCTCATTTTTGAAATTCGAAAGAATGAAAGAAAGGAACAAAAAGCCACTATTCATGTTTACAGCCAAATATGTGGGTCATGATATAACAAGTATATTACCTTAAAAGGATGGGTACTTTTGACGTATGACGTTACCAAAGTAAGAAAATTATTCATAAAAAATTTTCGAAAAGAATAAAGTCCATTAATCAAACGTTTACTTCTTGGTGTTTATAATCTCATTTACTTCCAGCTACCCTTAATTGCTTTTACTGGGGAATTAAAGATTATGGTTGGCGAATTGCGAAGCGCTCCAGCAAGCGTCATCGTCAATTAATATAGCTAGAGGTTTTATACATCCGATGATTCCCAGTACTTTCGTTCGGCCCTCGGGAAAACTCAAGCTCCGAAATTCCCGGTGAGTGTTGAGTTAAATTGACTTTCTTCGTCTTTTAGTGAAGGGCACGATGATGGACTTTAGTCGGTTTATTGCATGGCACATTTCGGAGTACTATTGCTAAATCAGTTTTAAGGCTGCCTGCAAACTAGTAGCAATGGAGTATTTATTGCAGTTCACCACCGTAGGTGGTATTTAGCTTATTTGCATAGCCAAGCGCGTTTCATTCCGTTGGCTGTTAAGCTTTCCAAGGGCTCATGCCTACTGTCTCCCTCAACATGCTTATGATCCATGCAGGTATGCCTTGGTCGCCTTTACATAAGGACCTGGCGACATTCGTACGACTTTAGAGTTAAATAAATCATTCTAAAACTGAAGCCACTTGAAACAAAAAAATTGCCGTTGTGTAGCTTTTATACCGTCCTTTGGTTGACAAAGAAATAAAGTGCGCTTGGAACACTGACGTCGAGAAAATCGATGAAAAGGAGGACATAACGGACATGACCAAACCAGAAGTGACTTCAGAGTACATGTAAAAATAAGCAAAACTTGACGAATTCTGTAAGGTTTCCCCTTATTAAACGTTCTTTAAATAAAGCCAAATTATGGGCATTTTTAAACCGACTCCGAACGGCGATTGTATTTTTATGAGAAGCTGTTTTTCATGGCAGAAATACACTCGGAGGTTTGCCATTGCCTGCCGAGGGGCGATAGCCCAAAGAAAACAACTATTTCCCTCATTTTATTTTGCGATGTTGCTTTGACCAGGGCTTGAACCCTGGCCCTGCGGAGGGGAAGCGCACCCTGCTTTCCTCTTAACCACAGCAGGCGCCGTACCACAACCAGTATACCAAACTGGAAAAAATTTACCACAAATTAAACATTTTGGCCAAAATGGTAACCGTGTATACAACTAAATAATGCGACAAGAGCTACCGGCCATTAAGATATGTCGAGTAACTGCCAAACAGATGAATTAGCAGAAGCAAACACATCCGTTTCGGCCTTGGGGGAGTACCGTAAGAATCTTTTATGGCTAAGTGCATGGTAAGTATATTTGGGGTATTCACAACGGTGTCGTAAGTGTCGTATTGTTGCATGGCGTTAGCTTTAAACTACTAAAAATATATTACGGTGGTTCGCAAAGTACCATCAGCTGTCGGTAAAATAGTTTTTATCCAAAAATATTTCGAGCTGAGTTGCCGGCGAAAGTAAATATCTATGTATCATATGACATCTAGCAACGCTAGCCGATTATGCACTGGCCAATATATATTACAGCTATTACCTATTAAGCCCCAAATATACATTGCTATCTATCGAATAACATAAATATTTACATTCGTGAATGTGGTTACATACGTGAAAATATACAATATATCCTTGATGGATTTGTAAGCAACGTCTTTTGTAGCTTTCCGTATGATATGTATGTATTTAATTATTTTTACAAGCGCCTGTGTGCAGCAGAGGAGCATTTAAACGGATTGATTGCACTTCAATGATTAATAAACAAATAAATAAAGAACTGAATTGAGTTCACAATTCAGCTCATTTCGGCTCGATGCAGGTGCAGGGAAGTTAAGTGGTTTTTTCTGCTTTGCTGCAATTTTGCGGTGCCAGATGGGAAAGGATAAAGTGTTATATGTATTCAAAATCATCAAATAATATGAAAGTACATAAAAAAATTACAATAAAAAGTGAAAGCAATTTACATTTGGGCCTATATAGATCGCTATGTATGTATGTATGTATGTATGCAGCTCACCCAGTTTTATTTAATTGCCTCTGTATTGCATTTGCGCAACAATAAAAGCAGTACATATTAGGGTGATCGACTAGTTTTTTACAAACTGGTTTTAGCCGGGTTTTTCCAAATTTTTCGGCATTTTTTTTTTTAAATCGTGCTTTTTTTAGCCGAATTTTTCATCTTGAATACCGTACATGTTGTAAATATGCAAGCATGTTTTCTTAACACCCCTTTTGCAGCAAAATGGTACTTCTAAGATATAAAGAATATATCATTAGAAAGGTATTTTGAAGCTGAAGTGCAGAAATTACTAAAATTTCAAATTATTTTGAAATAAAGCGAAAAATTAGTTCAAAACTGACAGTAATATAAATCCCACTCATGTACATATTTATGTTCATCAGGAGGAAATGCCTCCTAAACTATAGACAAAGATAGAGGAATTTATAGAGATAAAAATGCAACTGAATAATGCGATATGTTATGTTATAGTATGTTTTTTATGCTATGTTATGTTATACTATGGCGTATAACGTTATGCTATGTTATGTTATGTTGTGCTGTGCACTGTTTTTATACTATGTTATGTTATGATATGTTGTGTTATGTTATTCTATGCTATGTGGTGTTGTACTATGTTATGTTATGTTATATTGTACCATGTTATGTTATGCTATGTTATGTTGTGTCATATTATGTTATGTCATGCTATGTTGTTCAACGCATTTAATCTCAACTCACCACAGCTTACTTCAAATCACCTCAACTCCCCTCATCTCACCGCAACTAACCTCACATCAACTCCACCCATTTCGCTTAAAACCATCTTAACCCACCTCACCCCACTTCAACTCACCTCAACTAATGTTATTTCACCTCACCTCAACTCACCTTATCTCACCTCACCTCAGCTTATCTCACCTCAATTCAATTCACCCCAGCTTATGTTATATCACCTTAACTCACCTTTACTCACTCCAGCTCAACTCGCCCTAATTCATCCCTTATCTAAACTCACCTCAGCTGTTCTCAATTCACAGTACCTTAAGTCAACTGAACTCAACTCAACTCTGCTCAACTCACCCCAACTCAACCGCTGGGCGAACACTAGTTATATATCTGCATCTTAAATTCACTGTAAATTCATTGTATTTTTTATATTTTTTTTTTAATCCGCAAACCACTTTTCTTCTCTAACAAATTCTTCCACCTTTATGTCGCTCTCGCATACCGCCTTTTACCCATTTTACCCATGGTTAATATCACCGCGTAAATGTAATTTTTCCTAGAAACATTTTCGTGAGGCACTGTAGCGAAAAGGTAGTCAGCCAAAATATTTATTTTATCACATCAGGTTCCAGTGCGGATTTGATTCGCGAAGTGATTTAATAAAAAGTATTCGAAACCCTGAGATATTTCTGCAAAAAATTACGGAAAAATCAGTTGATCCCAAAACTTTTAAATATTCATTACATCTAGTGTTTGCTTTACTATAAATCCAAATGACTTCGAATATATTTTATTTAATTGTCTTCAGTCTATCTAACCAGTTTTTTCTGAATTTAAGAACCGGTTTTTTCAAATTGCCTTTTTTAATAACTCGGACATCGGTTTTGCAAAAAAAGTAGAACACCTTAGTACATATACATTCATACACAGATTTGCAAGTGCCACCTTAATGGGCCACCGTATGCAGCAGCGCTTATGAAAAAAGCGTAAATTGTCTATCTTCGCATACGCGTAAACACTTCATCGAATCGGCAGGTAATTCATCATTTTTTCGGCTGCTTCAACAGCCACTGCTCCTTTCTTTACTTCCAGCCACTCGCTCAAAAATAGCTGCAACACATTTTTATTGTAAACAACAACTGGCAGCATAGCTGTGCTTTATTAAAAATTTTCATAACTTTTTTTGTATCTATAAGCGCTGACGTGCCACACCTACGCAAACGACAAGCTGTTACATTTAAATAGAGCTATTTTTTTTTTTTTAATGAACGCAACAAATCTGCAAAGTATTTAAATATAGATTTATTTTTATGAGGAAACTACGCAAATACTCGCGAATCTAAGTGGTGACGTCACGCATAACAAAACAAATTCTACATATGTAAGTAATTGCAGCCAGCTGTTGCAATGGCTTTCTATCACCTGTTGTCTGGAACAAAGTAATTTGAAGAAAACACAATTAGCATATACGTTTGTATGTATTTACAAACCCTGCAGGTAAAGCCCGAACTGGCGAACCATATTTTTAGTTCGTACATCTAGTACGAATCGCCAAAAACGAATCAGTCCGATAATAACTACATCCCCACTGGTTCAAAAGCAGCGAAAAGTAGTACTTAAAAAAAAGCTATTTTATATCATTTTTAAAAACTACATTTCGTTAGATAAGGGTGAAAAGCTGCAACTACGTCCACTTTTTTTTAAATTATATTTTAATGTAAGACGCAAGAAAAATTTAAAAGGGATCATTTTTCAAACTACCTTTCAACTACCTTCTTTATTTCTAACCGTTTCTGTTCAGTGATACGCAATAGTCAAAACCCCAAAGAATAAAAAAAAATTTCATTAGAAATCTATACCTGTCTAGGTTAGCGAGTTTAGAACCGGCTCGGAACTATCGAAAAAGAGACACTTCATAGGAGATCGCAATGTTAAATTCGCCAGTTGCTAGCATGCGAAAAAGAATTAACACGCACTAGTCATTGTTCTAAATTCTCTAGTCTAGAACCAGTTTGGCATTAGTGCGGTTCCCGACAGGGTATGTAAAAACATCCAGGTGTTTATGCTATAGTAAATACTATGTAAAGTATTATTTACCCAAGTATTTTGGCTATTACTATATACCGATTATGATAGGTTACGCTGCACAGTGGTTCAAAATTGGCATTTTGTGTTCACAATTAACTCAATTTGATTAATTTTTTTAAATGAAAGCTAATAAAATTTGAAAGAGACCAGTTGAGCCCGATTTTTGAATTTTTGTTTTGATTGTATTAAATTCTTTATTGCAAAGCGCAGAAAAGGCAGCAATTTTGAAGAAAATCGTTTATCCTGTTCCATTTAATAAATGTTACAAAATTAAAACTAGTTGAAAACAATTGTACGGTTCTCCACAAAAAAAAAAAAACAATTCCAATGTTATAGAAAATGTTCATCAAAATTATTTTTAATTTTTTTTGGTTTATATAATAACTTTGGGTGTGCAGTTTTATAGATCATTAAATTTTAGTATAATGACTAAAACTAAACTATATACCGTACATTTTTCAAGAAACTTAAGAAAATTATTTTTTTTATTTTTTATTTTTAATTTTGACGAACATTTTTAGTATTACATTTAAAATTTTTCTAGTGAAATTTTTTTCGTTTTGGGGGCAACCGACAATTGTTTTCAACCAATTTTTATTATGTTACATTTATTCACTGGTTCTTCAACCAAATAGGGTGTTCTTCAATAAAATTCTGAAATAGGGAGTTCTTGAAAAGTTTTCTGAAATACTTTTAAGTGGCTGCCGACATAGGTCGATCTTCCACTCAGGTGTCGATATAGTAGTCGGGATTTCCGGGAATATTTAGAAATTTTGGGAAATCAAATTCGCAGAGCTGTGATGAGCTGAATTTAGTTGAGGTGAGTTTAAGGTGTGGTGAGTTCAGGTGAGTTAATTCATTTGGGTTGAGTCGAGTTGTGGTGAGTTTAAGGTGTGGTGAGTTCAGGTGAGTTAATTCATTTGAGTTGAGTTGAGTTGAGTTGAGTTGATTTGAGGTGTGTTGAGGTGAGATAAGTTAGGCATAGACCATGGATCATAAATCGTTAGGATGATGTTATGTTCCGCAAGGGCCTCAAGCTTGCCGCTGCACTCAACGGCCTCAAATGATGAGATGGCCTTCAACTATCAGTAAATATTAGGATTCTCTCACAACGGTAATTCCTACGTAGATTAATCTCTGCACACAGCCTGACTACTGACTAATGGCATAGAGCTGCGCCTGAAAAATGTTCGGGTATATGCTCCCATGGGCAACCAGAGCTTCAGCCTTGGTCCGCAGATGCCTACGCCTATGCCATGAAGGATTTTGGAGCCGTCTGTATACCATTGCAACGAGCTAGCCTGTATATGTCCCTCTATAGGGGAAGTACTCCTTGCTGCTCTACCTTGAATTTTCACTCAAAGACTACTAATTTGGGCTTATCCTCTCTGGGGTGCAACGCCAATGGGATCTGGAAGCCTAGCTTGTCCCTGTCACCTCTAGCGCAGACGTTGAAGCTTGGTTAGGAATTGCTTTACCGTGGCTAGGGTGGTTCTCGAGACCCAAGCTACCGCTCCATATATGACTATTGGTCTAACTATCAAAAAATTTAGGCAGTACTACTCGCACGCACATCTACACAGTAAAAAATTGTTTGTATAATAAATCTTTAAATTTACCTTTTAACTTTTGTTTGCTGCCCAAAGTGGTTGCTTAGTTTGCGTTACTACTTGCGATTGCACAAAACAAAGTGGAATTGTGGGAATAGGTGAGATAACGCTGTGTATTGCAGGGATGCTGCTGCCGCTGTTGCTGTTGCGATTGATGTTTCCTCACTTTTAGCTTTCGCGGATAATCGTCCTTCAGTGGTCGTAAAATCAACGCTTTTTTGACCCTTTCTTCTTCTTCCTTAGATATCTTCCACACTTTGCTGCTGCTGGCTCGTCTACAGACTGCGGCTGACAATTGTGCCGTGGCTGACGTTTCTGGCGCTAAACGCTCAACTGTTGGCAAATGTGCTGCTTGTAACGCTGACAGTGACGGCAACAACATTTAGACTGTTCAAAATGGTGTTGGGAGAATGGAGAGAAATGTGCACAAAGAGTTCTTTCTAAACACTACGACCACTACTACTTGGAGCGCGCTATTCGATATGTGATTCTAATAGGTTGTTGTTGTTCTTAAACTTCTTGGCGCTTGTGGCAACACAGCGATTGCTGTTGAGAAATAGCAAAAAATGTGGTTGTGGTGGTGGTGGCGTTGATGTCGATGTTAATGTTGGTGTTGGCAGCTCAAATGGCGGCTTTGGCCCATTGGCTCATTGGCTCATTGGTCAATTTTTTCTTCAATTCGATGGCGTGTGATGATGCAAAAGGCAACAAACAATTGCTGACGATGGCACTGAAATTAGTTCTGCTGCTCGCTTTACAGTTATTTATACATACATATATATGGCAATGGGTGTGTTTTTTTTTTGTGTGGTTGTTGTTGCTTGTTCTAGAATTTTCGGCACCTTTGTGGCTGTCGCTGTTAGCGTTTTTATTTGTTTTGTTGTTGCTGCCGCTGTTTTTTTCGGTTAAGCAAGTTTGCTTTGTTCAGGTAATCTAAGCCGCTTCGGTGTCGCTTACAACAAGTTGCATGCAATTTGACAACAATGTTTTTCGTTTTTTGTTTTTTTTTGCTGAAGTCACTGGCGGTATAGGTCAGCTTACTTTTTATGTCATTGCAAATTTTTTCACACAGTTCAATTGTATTTGCTGCGCTGAAGAATTTTGTTTGACGTGAACTTTTTAGTTTATGTTTTGCATTTTTGTTGTTGTTATTGTTTATGTTGCAATCTGGAATTTTTTAAAGAAAATGGAAATTAATATAAATTTGCAATAGTATTTGTTTCTTTCTCAACATATCAAATGGCATTTCAATGGTAATGTCTTTTTTGGGGGCAGCGTTTTTTATGCGGAATACTGAATTGACATAGAATTTGGCATAATTTGGTAGGTTGCGAAAAAAATTTGTTTGAGTTTCAGCAGGTAATTTAGGAAAGTTTTTTGCATTTTCGTTGAAAGAAATATTGAGTACACTCTCACAGAAAAAAACATCTGTTCTGACCTGGGGATGAGAGAGCATGCTTAGTATGTGTTTATGCAGCAAAAAAAAACGGCCGACTTTCAATTGGCATAATTCCTACAATAACTTTAGCTTTATGCCCTTTAAGCGAGACTTAAAATTTCTCTAAAGGCAGTTAAATGCAACTAGGCTTATATTGACTGAATGCGCTGCCGGTACATACAAACTTAGTCCAAAAAGCTTATTTGTTTTTCGAAAAGGGCTTTGTTCAAAGGTTGGTGATGGAAACTAATAATAGTTCAGTGTCCTTTCAATACCATATGATAGAACGCAAATGTTGAGTCCAAAACCGACACAGGATCAGTTATCTGTAAATTTACTGCCAACCTAGTTCGGAAAAGCAAGCATAGGCTAAATTTGGCTGGAAAACATAATGGGAGGGAGTGTATGTGCTCTTCTCTTGGCCATATATTTCCTAAGCACCTCTCTCTTCTTCGTGGAACGGCCTTGCACTTCGGGCGAAGGTGCAATGGTGTTTCTTTGGCGGAGTCATAAAAGCGACTTAGATCGCTTGACCAGACACCCAAATTATACAAGTGGCCCCTGAGCCTGCAATGACCTGTCAAAATACCTGTAATGATTTTTAGCCTTTCCTTGGGGAGGTTTAAAAGTAGCCTGTATCATTTCAGCTTTTGGCTTGACTAAGTTCCGCAATGTTACGCCATTGCAGTACCCTAAGTTTCCTTTCTGAGTGCCTCCTTCATCGTACTGTGACCTACCGCAAGGAAGGGCTCCGCTCCTATCGGGGTCGAGGCAGCAGCCAGTTTGGCTAGCTGATCGTCTTCTTCATTTCCTTCGACTCCCATGTGCCCTGCTACCCATATTGTTCTCAGCAAGGGTATAAAGCTTCTCGATGCACTACAGGATCAAAAAGGAGTTGATATTGAAGGATCAGAGAGCCATAAATACCGCCTGACTAGTTATTAGTATAAGTATCCTTTCACTTCGATATTTCCTAACTGATGGCATAAACTTCCGCTTGAAAGATATTTGGGATGTTTGCTTCCCAGGGCCATATGCTCCTGCTTCAGTACCCTCAGAGGTCTTAGAGAAATATGTGTACAACTGCAGAGTGTCCCACCAAAATAGAAGTACTCCAGGTTGTCTTGTTGTATATATTGACCTTGGTTGACCGTTGCTGAAGTAGTCCTGGATACCCAAGCTACCGCCCCATAGGTCAGTATTGGTTGTACAATCATGGTTCATCCATCTTGGTATCTTCCCCCCCCCCCCCTCAGTACTTCCCCGCTAAACTTTTGCACACCATCAGGATACTTCACTTCGCAACCAGGTATAGCAGCTTCGGTCATCGAGATCAGATAGGCCGGCCGACTACCTGGAAAACTGGTCACTTCTGGTGGCACGAATACCTGACTGTGATCGACATGTTAACGAAAGGCGGAGCCAGCATTTAAGAAGGGGTCGGGCGGTTCAAAGATAAATATACCAAAAAAAAAAATACTCTTCCAGCTTGGAATGTCTGGACCCTCCATAGGAAAGGTGCATCTATCCAACTGCTGGTTTGCTCGGAGAAATACCAGGCTGACATCACCACAGTGTGGGAAATGCGAAGGATGGGGTATGATTGATGTCAAATTTGTAGGTGGGCAGAGGCCTCGACAGTTTGTACTCGGGGCTTCTAGATTTTTTCGGGTTCTCATGACTACTTCGGGATTTTTTAGACTGCTTCGAGATTTTTTGTATTCTAGGGACTATTTCGGGTTTTTCGAGATTAAATATATCAATTAATATAACGATAACAATATCTATAAGAAGATCGCTATATTCGATAAAACTATTACAAAATCAATAAACTTATCGATATCAAGATCATGAAACCTAAAGAAAATTCTGAAATAGCCCCGGAAGCCGGAAGTAGTCTCGAAAATCCGGAAAGTGTCCCGAGAATCCCCATATAATCCCGAAAATTCCGAAATATTCTTTCAAATTCTCACCTACTCACGAGAATCCCGAAAGTCTGTAAAATCACGAAATAGTTCCCAAATTGAGGAGAGGTGGGTTGAGGAGTGGTGAGTTTAGGTGAGGAGCGGTTAGAATGAGTTCAGTTGTGGTGAGTTAAGGTATGGTGAATTTAAGTGTGAAAGGATCAACTGCCGTGAGCTTTGAAAAGGTGTGGTGAGTTTGAGTGCGGTAGTTGATTTGAGGGGAGTTGAGGTGAGATGAAGTGAGTTGCGGTAAAAAAGTTGAGGTGAGTGTAAGATAAGGTGTTAATTGTTTAAATTTTTCCTCTATTTATTTATTTATGTTTGTATTTATTTATTTTGAAAGTGTTTAGCCATCGACTAAATACGTTTACTTTACTTTAGTACTTTAATGAAAGTATTTTGCATCTCCAAAATACTTGAATAATTCCGACCAGTGTAGATATTTAGCGCCAGCTAAAACTTTAAATTTTTGTACTTTAGTTTCTATGTAGCAGCTCTTAAATACGTAAGTATTTTTTACTTGCGTATTTATCAATTTTTTTACTTGAGTATTTAGCAAACTCCTGAATTCCTTAATTTTTTTTTTGCATTTTTAAACATCTCCAAAAACTAAGTATTTAAGTATTTAGTACCCAAACTGCTACTTTAAATACAAAAGTACTTAAGTATGTGCTTTTAAATGACCGCTGTTAACTGAAAAAGTTTCCGTGTGATATAGAATTCAAGATCATTGTGTCTTTAAACCTAGTACGTTTTATTTTTGGAAAAATTTCCTTATTTCTTGAGCTCCAAAAAATTTAGTTTGACATAATATTCGCGATCAGTGTCTCAAAAGTTAATAAGTGGCATTTTCAAAAGATTTTCTTTCGACAGCACACTTTTCATAGACGGCATAAGAAGTTCCTTTAGTAGCACTCTGTATTTGCTAGTTTTCAAAAAGCATATTTTTAACTAATACATATTCGCTAAATATTGATGTATGCAAATATAAACGATATTCTCTTCACAATTTATTTTCCGTACGCGCAATTTTTGCGCTTATTGTTTATCACTTCGCATTGTATTGTTGCTTGTTGTAATGCTCCGCATGTTGACTTATACAAAGCTACTAACTACAAATAAACAAAATGTGTAAATAAATATTTATGTAAACCAGTATATGAGTACCATAAATAGTATACGCTTACGAAGTGCACACGCACTGGCACGCGTTCAGGGTTGAAAACGTAAATTTTTCCAGTTACTCATTTCAGGCGGCGCGCGGTACAACACACTCTTAAACTTTTATTATTATTTTATTTTATACGGTATTTTATTATTATTATTTTTTTCTTCCACAAGTTGGTACTCATATTTTAAGACACATACATACCGACTTTATACAGTCATCGTCAAAAATATGAATACCCTGACGTTTCTTTATTTATATTTTCCACACCAATTTTTATTGAAGTGAAACTTCTTTAGCGGCGGTTGGTTGGTTGGGAGTAAATTGGCAAATTCAACGGAAATTGCACACGGAAATGGTACAACGGAAATGGTTGGGACGGAAGCAAGTGCTTCTTGAATGTACATATGATATTAATTTAACAAAAGCTTGCTAATAAAAGGTTAAAGAATAACACTTAGAAAAAGACTAATACAGCAATGAAAGTAAAGGTGAGTACGTACATAGATAAAGAAAAGGATAAAGGTAAAGGTAAAAATAAAAACAAAAACAAAGATGCGTAAAGATAAAGGCAAAAATGAAGACCAAGGTAAATTTAAACATTTTGCTTATATATGGGCAAAGGTGAAGCGGAATATGTAGATAAAGAAAATGATAAACATAAGAGTAAAAACAAAGATAAATATAAAGAAAAAGATAAGGATGAGGATACTGACAAAAGTAAAGATGAAGATATAGGAAGAAAGATAAAAATAAAGGTAATTATAGAGACAACGAAATAGATAGAGGCACAGAGACTCAATCTGGGAACTATTTTTGGATTTTAGAGATTTTCGGGACTTATCGATATAATAATCGATATTTTTATCGGTTTTGTTATCGTTATTGTTATCGACTATTTATCGATTTTGTTATCGATTTTCTAATTTATTTTTGTTATCGATTATTAATCGATTTTGTTATCGATATTTTTATCGGTGTTCTAATTGGGTTTGCACCAATATTATTATGGATTCTGCTAACGATATTTTATTGATTTTGTCATCGGTTATTTTTCGATTTTCTTATCGATTATTTAGCGATTTTGTTATCGATTATTTAGCGATTTTGTTATCGATTAATTATCGATTTTGTAATCGATTATTTACCGATTATTTATCGATTTTGTTAATATTTTTATCGACGTTATTATCGATATTTTTATCGATTTTCTAATCGATGTTTGTTGTTGACTTTGTTTTCGATTATTTATCGATTTTTTCATCGATATTTTTACCGATTTTGTTATTGATATCTTTATCGATTTTGTTATCGATATTTTTTTAGACTTCCTAATCAATTTTGCTACCAATATTATTATCAATTTCGCTATCGAAATTTATTATCGATATATGTATCGGTTTTGTTATCGATATTTTTTTGGATATTACTATCGAATACAAAATAACATAAATGTAATTAGAACGAACAAGGGTAGAGGTAAGGATTTAGATAGAAAAAAGACAAATAATATAACCTTAAGCAAAGCAGATGTATGTATTATGTATGTACATATGTATGTATGTATATTGGTTATGAGACAAAATAGATATGTACATATGTCAAGTAAGTTTCACTTCTCCAGTGTGGCCCAGGCGCACTTACTTTTTTTTATAAAAGTATAGTTCATTCAACAGTGAAAACCAGCAGAATCGATTTTTGCTTTCCATATAGAACTCGAAAAAATTCAAGAAATACTAAAAAATGTTCATCAAAATTTTCAACTTTTCAATTTAATTTCTTAGGAAAATTTTGGGTATGCAGTTTTATGCGTTGGTTTTTGAGACTTTTTTGTCGAAGAATTGCGTATTTTCATGCATATAAAAACAGATTAGGTTCATGCGTTATTTAATGGGCTACAAAACCGGATTGAAAAGTTGAAAATTTTGATTTTTTTTTGTATTTTTTGAAATTTTCCGAGTTCTATATGAAATAAAAAAAAATAATTCTGCTGGTATTTGCTGTTGAACGAACTTTAATTTTATAAAAAAATAAAAAATAAAATGGTGTGGTAAATATAACTAAAGAAAATCGTCAAAACGTCAGGGTATTCATATTTTTGATGCTGACTGTATATGTATATAAGAGTGTGTATATATCCAAGCATGTAAATTGTGTGTATGTAAGAATATATGTATTTTATGTACATATATTTTCTTGTTTTTGAGTGTTGCCGCCAACAACACCACTTCCAACCCAAATGAAATGTGAAACTTTGCGTATACGCACTGTGGCACCGAAGTGTGCCGCGCGAGCTGTACAAAGCATATACATATGTAGCAAACGTATAGGCAGCAATTAAAAGCAAAAAAAAAAGTACGAAAGGAACAAATAATTAAAACAAAGTGTTGGCGATTTTTTGCGATTTATTGTTGTTGTTGTTTTGCTGTGCGTTTTGAGTAGTGCACACTTGTACGCTTGCTTACATAACATTACAATTACATGGAAAACTTTATTTTGTTTATGCTAGGACATATGTACATACATATTTACGCACATGCATGTACATACATATAAGTATTTATTTAAATATTTTGATTTCTTCTCTAGATTTTGCTGTTGTTTATACTTTCGCACTTTATGTTACTACAGCTGACGACAAAGCGCGAGTGCAGTGTTGGTAGCGAAATCCAAAAAAGAAAAAAATGTTTAAACAATACTAAAAATAAATATGTATGAAAAGTAAATAAATAATCGAACTAAAATAAAATGCGCGAATAAAGCATAAATCCAGTTTTAAGTCGATTTAAATTGAATATGGATAAAAAAAATTCAATATGAAACATAAATACACAAAAGTTGTATATATTTTCTTTTCTTTATGCGTACTTTTAGCTGTTGCGTGGCTTGTTATATTTATTGTTTTTTTGTTTGTTTTGTATTGTTGTCGTTGTCGTTATTACTTGAGTCGTTGTTAATACATTGACAGCGTATTAATATTAAAATAAAACTCGATATGCACACAGGTGGCTCGCTGATGGCTGCTAGCCTGCTGGCTAGTGGTTTGCGGCTGGCGGCTGCCTGCCTACCGCGCTGACTAACTAACTGTTTGACAGCCGAAATGTTCAGCCAACTAACTGGCTTTCCGCTTGGCCGGCTGACTGCTCGTGAGCTCGATTTTCTAGCGCTACTCTAAAGCAATAAAGTTATGTCCGAATGCTTGCTTGTTTGTGTGTCACTTTGACTGACAATTTTCCGGTTACTGGCTGCTGCAATGATTTGGCTTTTGATTTACCTTTTTGGATATTGATTTATTTTTAATTTTTTTTGTTTTTGTTTTTATTTTTTTATTGCCTTCTCAACGTCAGCTTCTGCGATTGCAGCTGAGTTGCTGTGCGCTATCATGTTTTGCATTCGTAAGATTTATCGATTGATGTTTGCTATCACTTGTAATGATGTTGTTATTGTTGCTGTTACTTACTTACTGTTGTGCGCTGCTGTTGGCTGATAGCCGTAATGTTTGATGAAATTAATGGTTTGTTGATTTTGTGTTATGTTCAAAATGTTAAAGAATATTTAAGTGAGTAGTGCATTTTGGTTTTTTTTACTATCAGCTGTTTTTAGCACCCTTGCATGCTGCTTTTTATTTTCGGAGGCTAAATATGTACCTATGTGCATTTGTATATGTATAACAAACCTATGCAGAGACATTTTTTAAGTAAAATTTCTTTGCGTTCGGTTGGGAATAAATGCAAACTTCGATGTAATGAAAAAGGAACACATTCGTTGGGCTTTAATTTCAATCGAGAAAGCGAGAGAAGAAGTTAGGTTATGGCGTTGGTGGTTTTAGTCGTGATAAGGATTAAGATTAACATCGATATTGACATTGAGTTTAAAACATCAATTCAATTGAGATATGTATCACAATTTGGGAGCCGGACGAGAGGTTTTTGGTTTGAAAATATTTTGAAGAAGGTTGCCACCTAGGTGAAAAGTCGAATTAAATTAAATTATAAACAATTTGTATCAAATAATGGTGGAAAAAATATTTAGTTTGAACATTTATAAAATTTTCGATGTATCTGAAGAGTGTTGCCACCTGTTTAAAAAGTTAATTTCAATTCATTTAATAAGTTAAATCAATTACTAAGGGATGGCTGTCACCCGAAATGGGTTTGTAAAGGCTTTATTTCTGAGCTATGTCTATTTAAATAGGTGGGTTGCCACCGGTTTGAAAAATCAATTTCAAATTAATCTAATGCATTTAGGTAATTGTATTATGTGCTAAAATTTTGGTGTCAGACGAAAAAGATTTAAAAAGGTTTTAGTTTGAAAATATCTTGAAGGGGATTACCACCTGTTTAAAAAGTTGAATTAAATTAAATTGTAAACAAGTTATATGAAATATTAAATTATGGGCGGCAAACAAAAGAGTTTTAAGAAATCTTTGGTTTGAAAATTTAGAATAAAGATGGGTATCAATCGAAATGGGTTTGGAAAGGTTTTATTTCTGAGCTATATCTAGAAGAGTTGCAACGTATTCGAAAAAACAAAATTCAACTTAATTAAAATTTAAATTCAACTTTATTAAATTTACTAAAATTTAATGGGCGATAAAACTGTAAACCTAAAATTTTCTGTAAAAAAGGTTTGCAATTTTAATAAAACTTTGTTAAATTTTTTTAATTTTTGTACAGAGGTTAAAATGCGGCTTTGTATGCAGCTTATTATACACATAATGCGATAGACTTTTATAAAACAAGATATAAATAATTTAAGAAACAAAAGAAATGAAGCCAAAATTGTTAAAAAAAAACGGCGTTTATTTTATTTCTGCCACCAGTGTACTACACATGCATACGAATATTTCACTTTTTCTGCTGACACAGTGATCCAAATAACTTTGAAGTGACAATTTAGATATATCGTTGGCTTACTGCTTGCATTAGTTAGGTGTGTGTGCGTGTGTCTGTAAGTATGTATGTGCGTGTTTAAGTCGCTTTTTTAACATTCGATATCTGATTTTTTATTTACCTTATTTACACACTTTTGATTTTATTTTAATTAAAATTCACACCTCATGTTCAGTTGTGCTCAACCTAACGTGCACATGTACACATGTTTGGGTATGAATTTATATTCATTTGCGTGTACATTAGGGTGGTCCCAAAAAGAAACAGGAAAATCAACATTTTGGAAATTTCCTTTCTCTCAAAACTTTAGAATATGGAAAATAAGGAACCTCCAATTTTTTTATTTTGAAATCAGTTAATATTTATCTAACAGTGGCTCAAAACTGGAATTTAATGTTCATAATTCACTAGAGCCTTCATTTTTAAACCAAGTTGAAAACAATTGTAGGTTTCAGCCAAATCAAAAAAAAAATAAAAATAACAAGAAAAAGTTTGAAATTTTATAAAAAAAATAAAACCAAAACTAAAAGGGTATGCAGTTTTATATATCGCTAATTTGGCTAAGAGTTGTTTATATATTTTTTGTTCACTAACTTTTCAAGCACATCTGCATGTGATGTAATTTATATTCTTTTCATATAATTGCTAAAAATTAAAGGCAACACTTAGCCACATGAAACTTGCATTATATTACGCTATTTCTTGATCTATAAAACTGCATACTAAATTTTTTTTTAAGAACTAACAAAATTTTGGTGAACATTTTTGTTAACATAATTAATTTTTTTTTCGATTTTTTTTCGTTTTAGGGGAACCGTACAATTGTTTTTACTAGTTTTTTATTATGTCACATTTATTAAGAGGAACAGCATAACCGATTTTCTTTTCTCCTTTCCGTTTCTTTTTCTGCACTTTGCACTAAGCAATTCAATACAAGGAAATTACAATTAAAAAATCGGGCTTAACTAGTATCTGGTAAATTTTATAAGCTTTCGTTAAAAAAGTAAAAATAAAAATTGTGTGTAAAATGAACGCTCCAGTTAATTATGAACAGTAAATGCCAGTTTTGAACCACTGTGCGCCGGGGCTTCGTAGTTTTCTATATATTTTCGAAGTATTTATGTATAAAAACGTTAAAGTAAATATTTTCTGCAATAAAATTATGATGGATATTTAACTTTAAAATTTTACTAACTATTTTTTCATAACATGCGTGCTGGTGTAAGGGAAATACTCCTATTCGATCAAAAAAGATTTGTCTTTAACGATTCTATAGCAATTCGACGAAACATTGGGCCGTATGCATACAAATGCTTTTTCTTAAAATTGCAGACCTTTAGCTTAATTTGTTCAAATAAATTTAAGTGAAAGGTATACAATTTTAAGAAAAAGTCATTGCTTAGTTTTTATGCAAAATAAAAATATATGGACAACTTCAAAGCCGCGGTTGTTTAATAAAAACCGATTTCAAAATAAAATAAAATGCATGTCACCTTATTTTCTATGTTCTGGAATTCTGGGGGTGGGGGGAAAATAATTTCGGACAACCCTAATGTGCATATGTACTATAAGCGTTGCATACAGTAAGCCGGCGGCCGTCAGCCACTAGCCGCTAGCCGCCAACCGCCTTCCTCTTCCTCTTACACGCCTACTTGCGCGCTTATGCTTCCTCTTCGGTTAGTGGCTCAGCCTCCGCTTCTGCTTCTTCTTCTTCCATTTAAAAACAACAACAACAGCTGAAAGCAGCAATAGTAACGAGAGCAACAATAACAGCAGCAACCAACAGCTGTAACGGATAGCGACGGCAACCAGCAACAAGTTTTCTGGCTGCAACGTCCTCCAGTTGGGGTTTTCTTTACAACTTGTCAGTTGACATTCCAATGAAATCAATTTTTTCCGTTGTTGTTTTGGTGCTTTTTATTTGACGTTTTTATTTAAATTATTGTCACTTTTGTTGTTTATTTTTTTATTCATGTATGCATGTACATTTTTGGAATTTTTTGCATAATTTCATTGTTCGTAAGAGCGTTTTGTAGCTTTACACTCGTTCCCTTTATTGTGAATTTAGCTTTTCCAATTTTTTGTCAAAATTTGTGGTGTTTAAAGATTTTACCTCAACAGTGCTTGACGTTTTTGTAACATTAGTTTTGACTGTTTGGATGGCATAATTATGGAAACATATGCATGCACATACTTGCCTCATTTGATATTGAAATTTTTTGATTGATTTTCTTGAGAAAAGTATCGAATTGCATTTTATGAGTCTAGAAATTATGCGATTTCTTTCGAAATTATTTATGGTTGTATGTATGTAGAAATATGTATGCTTTTTCATATTATATTCGAATGTGTATAAATACATACATACATACATACTAATGTATGTAGAGGCAGACAAATAAATCGGCCATCAAGACGGCTGTGATTTATTTTGGGAACAATTGTTTATTCGATTTATCGCATTGGTAGTGTGATTTTTCGCCTGCTTTTGTACGAAATTTTGATTTCTTTATGGTTGAAAAGATTTTTGATTGATTTGAATTGAAGTGAAGCGAATTAAATTTTTTTTTTGTTACATAAGTATGTATATATTTATTGAGGAAACATTTTGTCGTACACTGGAAAAATTCTTAAGCGTTTGCAAAATGTGTACATAAATCGGTCGAGAAATGCTAGTTTGGTTAAGAATTTCAAATACACTCTTGGTATTGTGATTCCACTTCCGGAACAATTTGGTGCTAATTGCACATATCGACATAAAATTGTTTTCTGAGAAAAAGCTGGTCATTTCTAATAGATTTTGTCGCCGAACTCACCTCTGAAAAATAAGTACAGTATTTAAGAATATATCTCTTGTCTTTTCACATGCCGCACAGTGTGCTTTTTGAACACTCCATGCGAATTAATTGCAGTGCTTTCGACAGAAGCAGAATTTTGGTATGAAGAAAAATGGTTTTGAAAGCTAATATAGTTCCCATTCACGGAAAAGCATTGGCATTGGGCCACAATTACTCTTTGACCTTAAAAAAATTGGTCAAAAATGGTGTTCTTTCGAAAACAACATGCAAAACCACTGGATTTATTAAAAAAAAAAACATTGTATTTCTTATTCAAATAATATTATAGATTTTGAGACGAGCAACGCGATTCCACTGTTCAAACTTCGAAAAAAAATTTTAACTCCTCAATTTAAAAAAGGTATTATTTATTGATTTTTTTTTATTTGCATGCAGCTGCCCAGTCGGAAAAGTAGTAATGCATTTGGCTCTCAAAGGGCCAGAGACTTCTACCTTGGCTCAAATTTAAGGTCTTGAATAGCGCTAAAACGCACTTCTTGTTCGAGAGATATAAAATTGTGTGAAGGATGCACAGCTGCATGCAAATAAAAAAAAATATCCAATAAATCATGCATTATGCAAATTAAGGTGTTAAAATTTTTTTTCGAATTTTGAACAGTGTAATCGCGTTGCTCGTCTCAAAATCTATAATATTATTTTAATAAAAAATACAAAACTTTTTTTTTTTTGAATAAATCCGGTGGATTTCGCATGCTTTTTTTCGAAGAACACTGGTTGGTTGGTTTAAGTGGATTGTCACCCTGGTGATAAGCAATTAGACAGTTTGCCATTTTAATTCCACAACTCGTGCAACCTACAACCATTTGGCGGCTTTAATAAATTTCAGTACGTCATACAGAGAGAGGCAGCTGCACTCTGAAATGTTCTGCAGGAATGGTTTGCCGAGTGTCTTTAGCCTAGCGAGGGCTGGACACACGCACGACCGTCTCTTTTAAGCCCGGTTCATCGCAGCTGCGGCAGAACCTATTGAAGGGCAGTCCTATCCTTTCGGCATGCACCCGAACGGGCCAGTCCCCTGTGCACACTGCAGTTACTTTGTAGGCATCCTAAGAGAGCTTTGGTTTTGAGTGGTTCGTAGGATACGCAGAACTGCAGAGCAATCCCGTAAGATCCTGTGCAGTTCCACATCTGCCTGGCCTTCGAATGATAAATTTCGATAATTTTTGTCTTAATCTCCCCGAGCAAGGCGCCCATGTCCACCGCGTGGAACACATTCAGTGCGGAGCCGCCCCTTGCTAGTTCGTCTGATGCCTCGTTTCCGTAGATGCCCCTATGTCCCGGGACCCATAATAGGGTAATTGATCAGAAATATAAAGCAGTCCTCTCCTACATTCATCCACTAGCTGAGATCTAACAGAGGTAGAAGAAAGTTCCTGAGAAGCCGCTTGGCTATCCGAGAGGATGTTCACCTGCGTTCTCGCGGGTACACTCTCTTTGATGTACCTTATTGCCCCCTTAAAAGCAAACGTTTCAGCCTGGAAAACGCTTGCATAGTCTGGTAGGCGGAAGGCCCTGCAAGAATACGAAATTTTCCTACGAAGTTCGAAATTGGACTTTTGGTGAAAAAAAATTCAATTATTGTATGTAAACAACTAAAAAAGTAAAAATATGGGCGTGGTCCGCCTTTTGCTCTTATTGAAACAGTATATAACTTTTTTTGTTCAAACTTCAAGGGTCAAAACTTCAAGAAAATCAAAAAAATTATATTTTAAACAATTTGAACTGATTTTTAAGTATCCCTTATAACACCTGTAATATAAGTTTGCACAAAAAAAGTTATATACCGTTTAAATGAGAGCAAAAGGCGGACTAATTCTAAACTTTTACTTTTTAGTTATTTACATACAATTCTTAAAAATAATTTTTAACCAAAGGTCCTATTTCGAAATTCGAAGGCCCATATCTCGATAATAAAATAAAATGCCTACCAAACTTGGGCGTACAAAATTTTTGATTCTTATTCCTTAATTCCATTGAATTAAAAAAGTTAAAATTTTTTGGTTCATAAGTACGAATTTGGTGCGGTCCTTTAGAATTATATCCTTGAAAATTTGCAATATATTAAAAAAAAATTGACTAATATACACACGGCCACATCTTCGAATTTCGCCTTTCTAACTTTATTAGCTTAAAGTAATAAAATTAATTAAAAGCGCATTTTTCAACACCTATTCGTCTTTGTGAACCAAAAGATTTAAATTTTTTCAAATTCTAAAGAATTTTGCTCTTTCATTTGGTACCCATATTGTTATACTATATTTCACCGACTTTTTCTTAAATAATTTTTTGAAATTTGAAAATCTTTTACAAATATGCCGAAAAACTAAAAACGCAGTTTCACTATATCTGGGCCATAGTTTCATGAGTATATTGATTGTTTCGTGTGTTTTAAAATTTTTCGGTTATTGCCAAAGAGCCGGGAAAACATCAGCCATTTCCAGTTTCTACAAATATCTCAAACAGAGGAAATAAATACGAAACTATTAAAGATGGTTTTTAAAGCAATATTTTAATACTAATAATTTTAATATTTTAATAATTTAATTAATAAAAAATACAAAAAAGTTGTTATATAGTTAAGGTAACCAGAGTTCTGTGGACAAAAATTGGGACATTTGTAATGCATCGAATCCGAACATACAATTTTGTTTTTAGAATAAAACGACATAACATATTTTAATGCAGTTTTATTTAAAATAAAACAAAGAGAAAAAAATTTAAAAATGATCGCAACAATTTATACACAAAATATATACGGTGGCGAGAATGTCAATGGGGAAAAGACATTTTGGCAAGTTTAGGCTTTGAAGTAGCTTGGACTTACCGTTGATTTTTGGCAATTTTTTTTTGTTCGCCTGTTTTCTGCCACACAAAGTATGTTCGACAATTTTTTTTATGGAGAAAATGAGCAATATCTTCCACAAAAAAAATTTACAAAAAATCAACGGTAAGTCCAAGCTACGTAAAATTTGCACTTTGAATTGAATGGGCTACAGAACTGCATACCCGGAATGTTTCTAAGTAATTTAGTTAAAAATCAAAATTTTGATGAAACTTTGTCGAACTTAGCAAATTTTGTACAACGTTTGAAATTTTGACTTGTATGGTCTTTGTTAAATAACGAGCTACACGTTCATAAAAAATAATAAACATTAAATAATGGAAAGGATAATAGTCAAAGAATGTTAGAATGTCTTTTCCCTATTTATACTTTTGCCACTGTATATATAGCTTATATTTTTCGTATCCAAGAATTTTTTGAGGGAATTAGTATTTCACTAAACTCAAGTTGGAATCGTTTCATGAACACAAAAAAAACAAAACTTAACAGAAAACAGAATAAAACATAACCAAAGATCATAGAAAGTAAGGATGCTGGCTATGTTTATGGCTCATTTATATTCTATGCTCTTTGAGATAACGAATGTGCTGCCACGTTTGTAAGAAAATTTGGTTTTGGAGCAGAGTACAGGGAGAATATTTTTAAATTAATAAAGAAAACACTGAAAATCGGGACATAATCGGTACAAATATACAAAATCGGGATGCTTATATGTACGTCCGGACTTTTAAAAAATATTCAGCGGAACAATTTTCTCAAAATCGGTACTGTCCCGCCAAAATCGGCATGAATGGTCACCGTCTATATATAGTACATACACTAAGTTATCGACCACAAACTATTCATTAATCGTCTTGCCATGCACCAGCCTCCCAAAGTGCAAGAAAACAAAACCTTTTATTCACACTCCGATCGTTATACAATTTAAGGAATGTACATATTTCTGATTTTAATACCGGCACTTATATTTTTTGGCATGTATGTAAGTACATTAGGGTAGCCCGAAATAATTAAAGTCGGAATTTTAAAGCACCCCTAGGATTGTTCTATATCAAAAATATTTAGAAGTCGCTCAAAGCGCTCAAAGTTTTCCATGTATTTTATATGGGGAAAAAACAACTTTCCGTAGTAATGGTATGGAATTCTTGCAAATCAATATTTTTCGATCGAAAAACTCTGGTTCTCTTAAGAAGACTTCCAGTAACAATACCGAATAGTTTATTTTACCATTTTAATACTAAAGATTATTTATTTATCCCCCATTGCATTTTCTGGGGGTTTTGGCGGACCTATAAAATATAGTTACTATGAAAAAATGGTTAAGTAAATAATTGGGTATTATTATTGGCAATCTCCTGCAGAGAAACCGAGTTTTCCGATCGAAAAATATTGATTTTCAAGAATTATTAGGGATATATTTTTTCGGTATAGAAATATCCTAGGAGGTGAGAGCATACAAATTCCGACTTTACTTTTCGCATGCATTTTCGGACCACCCTAATGTACATATGTGTGTGTATAAAAATTTTTAGCTTTTTGCCTAATATTTACAACGAGTTTCTACGAAATCATCAAGTTTTGTTGTTTGTTTGTTTGTATTAGCCTAAGAGTTCCAAGGAATCTTTATTTGTTTCACAGCAGGTGAGACCAAAGTTTTTGTAGTTTTTGTTTTCAATACCACATATTTTTCTAATACTCAATGTTTGTTTGTTTTTTTTTTTGCAGAAATACATATATTTCCATGCATATTTATTATGCTCAAGTTTAGTAAAATTTCATTTATAGTTGATATTTGCATTGGTTTATCAAAACTTTTTTAGAGCAGAGTTTAAACTTCAGGGATTTAATAAAATTTTGCTTTACCAGAAAGGTTCCTTCGTTAAAAAAAAAATACAGTTCTCCATGCGTTTGATAAAAAATGCAATGTGCTAAAACCAAAAATAATATATTTTAATTTTGCACCGCAGTTAACAAAAATAAAAGTTCTAAATTAAACTTAAACAAAAAAAATTACAAATAAGTAGTCTTTATGCCACAGAACGCTACTTTAATTTCGATATTGTTTATATTTTTACTAAATATTTGTATTACCCTTCAGAAGGAGGTTTGAAATCTGCACCGCATTTGCCACCAAAAAACTGCACCAGAATGCCTCGAATACGTTTTTGTTTTTGCAATTATATACTACAACTAGTAGGCAACACACGTACTTGTTATTTAAATATACTTATGCTTCTTCTTCTTTATCTGCTTAAGTCTCAGCGCCGACACATATATGTACATACACATAACACTCGCACCCTTCTTCAAACTACATAATTCTATACACCAAAAAATTCATAAGCAAAATAAGTATATAAAAATTGTTCAAATTCTATGTGATTAAAAAAGCGACGCGTTTCCGATCATTATTTTGTATCGATCGCACGATTTTTGCTTTATACCGTAAAATGGATTTAAACTCGCTCAGCGCTGTAGAACGACTAACGCCTTACTGTCTACCTGTGCCACAAAATCAACCGATCTACCGATCAGACAACCGATCGTATATACGATTGTATAGAATAAAACCAAAAAAGCAATAACAATAACAAGCAGAAATCAGCGCCTTTAGCCAACAACCAACAAGCGTAGCAGCAGTGCCAACAACATCAGCTCGACCACACCAACAACAAGCAACCATTATTGGTGCCGTCGTCCACCACCAGCACCACCACCACCACCACCACCACGACAATCTCTATGATCATCAACGCATTCAGAGATTTGGATGCCCGCAAGGCAGAAAATTAAGTTCGCATGCTGTCGAGGAGTATCTACTTGGGTACTGCTTATGTGAGTCACTAGGATAAGTGGCGCGTGAGTGAGCAGCAAGCAGAATTACTCAAATAGGTTGAGCACGCAAAGTGATGGAGAAACTTTTGGTTGTATGAATTCGGAGATATTTTTGGAGACGCAAGCTATAATAGGTGCATAGGGTATATGCTGGGCAACATTAGCCGGTACGAGAAGGTCACATTCAGCCTAAGTTCATTGGTTTTTGAACATAAATCGTATATGATTCGAGTCTAATACATACAGCGCGTTTTCAACCGATCACCGTGAAGATCGGCTATTGCTTTGAGATCGACGGCAGAATATCTCTTAAAATTGATGACTAATTTCTTACTAATGTATGTAAGGATAGCGATCAGGGATCCATAATTAACAATCATACTCATTGATCAATGCGTCACGATCATAGCGCGATCATTGCTCTGTAAATTGCTAAACAAAGCCAAACATTGTATTAATTATCATTTTTAAGCCTCACTTATGAAGTTGGCTTGCATCTCAAACTACTAACAGTTAATGAGTGTGTGAGCAAATGAGTGAGTTATTGAGTGGGTGAGTGATTAAGTGGGTCCATAGAACGATCACTTCTCATAAATTGCTCTCATAGTTTCTTTAGATACTCATTAGCTCGTATAATATTTGTCTATATTATGTGGAGCGCATATATTTTGTGATAATAATTGAAACTCTCTGAGCCACAAAAGTGTGGTGAATTTGTTTTTCTAAGCGCTCGTTAGAAGACAATAGAGCA
>NW_023458560.1:41668971-41719899 GCF_013731165.1 Rhagoletis pomonella
CTTGTCCCATCTTTTTTATATTCATCCATATAAACGCTAAGTAGATATGTACATACATTTTGTTTTTGGTAGTTGTAGTGGTAAGGTGGCAAGAATGGAATGCAACAGGAGGTGGAGCTGAACTGGAGTTTGAAGTTGATGCTCATTGTGTACATATTGACGAATTTCGTTATTTGCGATCATTCGTTCACAACATTCAGCAACAGCAGCAGCAGCAGCAGCAGCGGTGTCTGGTCTTTTCGATTGCTAACAGGTAAAAGAATAATAAAACAACAACAAGAATAGCAACAAAAAATATTCAATTTTAATGAACGCTATAGAGAATGTTGCCACATCATTACTTCAGCAGCCATTATGACTTACTTGTTCTGCGGACTACTCGAACGATTGGTCGGTTGGTTGGCTATTTATCGTGGACGAGACGGGACGGTACAATCGCCAGATGCGCGGCTGACCGTCCGTGTGACTGGCTGTCTTAATGAACGACTGCGCATTTGATGCAAGCCACTACTATGTATATACTTATGTACATACATGCATACACACATACATAAGTACATATATAAATAATAAATAAATGGCGGACGCGCTCACATTAACCGCATTCAAAGAACGACCAAAAGTCTGACCAGCGCATCTTGTCTGCCATGTGCGTCGACGTAGTGGCTCTGTGGCTGTAGCCAAGCTGGCGTTGCCAAGTCGAGTGGCTTTGGAGTCGTCGAAATGGCCGTTTAATTTTTTTTACTTTTTGTTTGTGAGTGCAATGTATGCACTAGTGAATTTGTATATGTGTATGTATGTGTAGATGTTTGGAAAACTTTCACATACTCAGCCAGCCGAATGGTTGACTGAGTCCATTTGTGTGGAGCAAATAATTCTGTGTGAGATCGCTGTGGTCCGCACCTCCGGGTCCATAGGGGGGGGGGGGGGGGGAGTCGAGCGCTTCGCATGTTTAATCGTGTCCATCATTTCATGTTTGTTTTCTTATGTTCACTTTATTATGATTATTATTATTGTTACTTCGATTTCTGTCGTTATTGCTGTTCATTTCTTGGTTGCCTGTTCTGGTTTGTATGCTGCCACTGACCAGACAATAAGTTCGCTTCTTTTTTATTGCTATTTTTTGTTTCGTAGTGATTTTAATGTTGCATTTGCTTTTTTCTTATTTCTGCTCAGTCCTCTTAAGTAAGTCAGTATTTATTTTTTTATGGTTGTTCGCTGTTTTTGTTTTTATTTGTATGTATGTACTTGGGTATATATTTTCAGTTTGCACTGCGCTGCAGCTGGTTTATGTGAACACACTTTACGGATCGTTTTACTCGAACAAATGTTTCTTACTGTAGCTACGTCTTGAGTACGGAATCGCTTGAGGAATATACAGTGGCGGTCAAAAGTGGATGAATGGTGTTTCGTATTTAATATGTATTTACAATGTTTTTCAAGCTAAAATTGGTTTGATATTTTTTTATAAAAATATGGTTCATGCTTTAACAAAAACCATATAAATCACAGTTTCAAACTTTACTGAGAAAATCCACAAATTTTTATCCAAATTTCGAGCTTTTTAACCAGACTTTTTTTAATTTTTTGGGTATGCAATTAACAAAATTATAAAATTTTATTAAAATTAGTGCAAGTTATGAGCGGCTTTTTAGCCGCATTAATTTTTAATATTTATTTTTTTTTGTTGACGGAGGTGCGAACTTTTTTCCATATAAACATGAGCTCTTGTTGAAGCATATGCGCAAGAAACTTTTGCGAAAAAAATAAAAAAAAGTCAACGCCAGTTTTCCTAAATTTCTCTTTTTATATTCTAAAAATCAATGCAACTTTTTAGCCGCTCAAAACTTGCGCTTATTTTACTAAAATTGTATAGTCCTGTTAACTGCATACCCAAAAAATTTAAGAAAATTCTGGTTAAAAAGCTCGAAATTTAGCTAAAATTTTTTGGAATTTTACTAAGTTCTGTAAAAAAGTCTGAAGTTTATATGGTTTCTGTTACAGCATGAACCATAATTTTATATAAAAAAAAAAAAATATAAAAAAAATTTTATCTTGAAAAACATTGTAAATATTAACAACGATACAGCATTCATCCATTTTTGACCGCCACTGTACCTAGATACATATGTATATGAGTGCCATGTATGTATGTATTTATGCAGTTTGTGCAAGACAAATATTCCCATGCATTAAAATGTATAAAAAAAATCGTTTCTTATTCTTCCCGCACTTCGTACATACATACTCGTATATTCATGAAATTCATTTAGCAAATAAGTATGCTCGAATTGTAACGCTGACGGCTTTTGTCATCCAGCAATCGACATTTGGTTTGATATTCATAGTAATACCTACATATGTATGTCCGTACTTTCATTACTTTATGTTTGTGTGCACGAGTATCATTTACCTTTGCCTCAGTGTCTATTTACAGACATGCGCGCGTTTTGGCCAGACCAGACATTCTGACTATAGCGATTCTTCGAGACAATACTTGATAAGCGAATTGCTTTCGCGTGGTGATATAATTGTGGTATATGTGTATGTACTGCCACTTCCTAGTACTTATACAATTTAAGCTTTACTGAGTGCCGACGCTTCCCTTTAACTAAGCAGTCTTATTCAAACATGAGCAGGGCAATTAATAGTTTTAAATCTGATATGCCAACTATACTCAATTAGAGTCATCTTGACATAGTTTATCTATCTGTAAGCAAAACTATTTAACCTCGACTAATTAACCCTTGAAGTTGACGACACTCACAAACGAAACATGGATTGTGATAGGATCCTCTCGGAAGGTGTCTCAATCGTACTACTGGATAACCAAAAAAAAACAAAAAAAACTGACATCACCGTAGTGTAGCAAATACGGTGGTATTGAGCGCTCATAAGTTCATAAGTTCATAACTTTGGTTGCGGGATTTGGGGTTGGACGCAAACTATGGTATTTCGTCACCAGATCCGTCCCGAACCGCATCAAGATTAAACAGCAACAGCCTAGTTTTTTTACTCGAAAAGGACTATGAAACCAAAGAATATTGCTATGAGCGGCTGGAGAAATCATATACCTAGCGCCGTACCTGTAACGGGTTTTAAATAAGGGCATGGCCACCTTAACTTTAGTCGCAAAATGTTGCCTGCAACAGCAAACCTGGTAAATAATAGTAAAGACAGCAGCGTCGTTACGGCTATGAAGTCCCTGCACTATGGGCCAGCAGGGAAAAATATGAAGCCATTGATGGATTTTAATGGGACTTCGTACAAGGGTTTGTTTTTATGGCGCCCTGATTACGAATGTAAAGTAAGATGGGGTGTCCGCAGAACAAAGGTTTCAGAATCAAATCAACAACTTTGTGATACACAGAATATGTGCGTCCAATATACTTAGCAGGCATTCCATCTGGCGCGCAGCGCGTAATTTGGGCGATTTAAGGGAAGAAAAACGAAAAATGGCAACTGGTAAAACTGGTAAAAAAGTTGAGATAATGTACACATGGGTGAACGACAGTACTCGGCGACGGAGTCTCTCTCCAACCACAAAGTCCAACACCAAATTTGCGCCCCTTTACATGCCAGCTGTTTTAGACGTCGCAAGGCCCCAGATATTTTTTGCCTTGCCCCTGGAAATGCCCATAACTAAACAGTAAAATCGCGGGAGTCGTAAAAACACCCACACAGGGTGGCATAAATATTTAAATTTATTATAGTCTATTTTGTGTTTTTTTTTTCTTTTTTTAGTTTACAAGGCCTACAGCTATTTCACTAGCAACTTAGTATATTTTCAAAAAACAAAAGACTTAAGAAACAAACCCACAATTAAACTCTAATTTATTGAGGTTCGTTTGGTCATCTAATCTACTAATTTTCAACAATGGTGAAATACTTGTATGGCGGCAATTGCAATCATTGAAAACTTTCTCTGTTACACCGCTCAGCTTTAGCAAGCACAAGGCGATTTTTGTGTGAAATGTGTGTGTGTCCTCGCTTTTTGATTCAACGAAAGTTTTGTTTCTTAAGGTCACATATGAAAATTTTGGTGTCTGACACAAGCAAATAATTTCGGTAAAATTTCAGTTCTCTATCTCCAATTTTCAGTTAGCGTTGGCAAAAATAAGTTTTTTAATGAAAACAATTTTTCTTTGAACTTTTTTTTTAAATAAACAATTAAATATAACAAACAAAAACAAACAAACTTTTAGCCGATTTAATTCTAGTATAACAAATGCAAGTTTGAATTAGCTAGTACGTACCGTTGATATTTGGCTTCTTTTTGACAGCGTTTGTCATTTTCTTCCATGCAAACTGTGTTCGACCAACGAAACCTTCCACAAAAAAATTTGCCAAAAATCAACGGTAAGTCCTAGTTACTTCAAGCATACACATGCTATACTAGAATTTAACAAGCTACGGGATATTTTGTTTGTACTTTTTATAATTACTTTTTTATGTAAAAAAAGTAGCGGCAAAACTTTTTGCATTCAAAATTCGAATTTTTGCGAGCGCTGGCTGAAAAATTAAGATAGGGTCATGAAATTTTGCCACAACTATTTTTTTGCGATCGACAACGAAATTTTGATATGGAAGCGAAAGAAAAAAAAATTGCCGTTTTATTGGACAGAGTCTAATTAATATAAGAATACCGAATTTTTACATTAGGACACCAAAAATGCAAGCGAATACATTTACCGGTTTTCGAAAGACATATATGTATATGTAGCTGCCGTGAAACTGGTTTTCTTGTACATTTATGTATGCTTGTATAACTAAATATTTTGCCATTTAGTCGACCATTTATCTCGCCAATGCTGTCCAGAAACCAAAAAATGCCATTCGTCGTACTGACCGCCCAACTTGACAACACAGAATTCTTTGGAATTCCTTCATTTTTATCTGCAGCGCCTAATGACTTTCACCTTCTGCCATTTTTTTTTTCCTGCTTCTCTTTATCGTTTTTCGTTTGCTCCTTTTTTTTAAATTTTTTTCAACTCCACAGCCTGCATTCCTTTACGTCACTTCGCAAAAGACTCCATCGATCGGCAATTAAATTGTTAAAATTGATGAAATGCACCGGAAAGACCACACCATCAACCACAAAGGGCAAGCCGCTAAAAAAAAAACACGCCACACACACGCAAAAATGCCAGAAATAAAAAGCAGCCATTTTTGAAGTTTCCTAGAAAATAATCAATTAGGTATTTTGTGTATTTAATTTTTTTTTATATTTTTTTTTATACGTTTCGCAACTCTAAATCCATTTCGTTGAAGACCGGACGTCCATTTGATATCGCCGATTGGAGAACACACAGCGTCTTCCTTTGCTTTCCTTTCCTTTTCTTATCTGTGCGCACTTATCAGCTGTGTACAATTTTCATTTTCAGCGCAATTTCCTAATGAAAAAGTGAACTAAAAACGAAGACGAAATGCAAGAACGTAGCAAAACATACATTAGTATCACCTGTGTAATGATTTATCAAATGAAAGCAGTAAAAAATCGCACTGTCAGGCCTAAGTGAATTTATTTATTTATTTTTATTTTTTTTCTTCTAGTCACTTAAAACGGAAAAATTCCGTTTGACCCTTGCAATAAAGCTGCAAACACACACACAACCCAAATCACATTAAAACCAATCCATATATGCACTCACGTACAGCAAATTGAGTACAAAAAATGGAAAGCAACAACAAGAAAAACACTTAATAATTCGTAAATTGTTATCAAATAGTTTTCGAAGTCGATTCCTTCCATTGTCCCATGTCCAACACAACGGGTCGATACTTGAGTTCACAGCAGGAGGACAGCAAATGGTACTCCAAGGAGTCCTATCGTTGCAACAATAGCACAACAGTGCGCCCTATGGCGTGCAATTGAGATCCCGCCTTTAGCGGATAGTGCCTGGCTTAACTCGGAAGAACGTGCGACATTTGTGCATATGTTGAGTTCACGGACAGACAAGCAGCAGCTGATGTGAAAAGGTGAAATACATAGGTGACAAATATCAAAGAATTTATTTAAATATGTACGTTAGGGTGATTCAAAAAAAAATATTTTTTTTTACATAATGGTGGAAAATATCAAATAATTTATTTTAATATGCACTTTAGGGTGAGTCGGAAAAAAATTCTTTTTTTCCCTCGGAACCATGCTCAAAGTTTTCGTTTAGACGCTAAAATAAGTCTCAGAAAATATGAGCGCTTAATATTAACATTAAGAATGTCCACATCGCACTTTTCGATTTACGATAAGAATAACACAGGAAAAATTGTTTTTTTTACTTCTGATTTTTATATTTAACGAACGATACGTTGTACTGTAAAGGTCTTGGAGTATTTATGAACAGAATTGAACGCTCCACCAAGAGGGTCTGAAATATTGAGAAAAATATAATTAGCTGACTTTTTTCTGAACGAGCTATGTAGCTAGTGACAGGCTTGGCATGCAGCGATCCGTGTTATCTGTGATGAAATAAAAGCTCCCGAGAATACTAGAGTGTCCACACCCCGATTCAGTCAGACAACCATTGCCTCTCAGTCTGACTGTCACCCTTGTTGTAGCTGCTTTACCTGCGATATCGACAGGTGCTATTTTAAGCATAACGTCAAGGGCAAGCGTGGAAGTGGTTCTAAGAGCCGTACAGAGCAAACGGACTAACGTAGCCCTTGCAAGGCCCCATCTCTTCCCTTTCGCTCCTCTGTAGCTATAAAATACACTGAAGCCTTCTTCTAGGCTTCCACGACGGCTTCCAATCAATAACCAAGCCCAATAAAGCGATAACCGAATGCCCCTGAATGAGAGAGGAATGACGTGGGTCACCTTGCACATCCTAGTGAACAAAACGAAGACCTCGTTTTACTATCATTTACAGGTCCAAGTATCCTTGAACACACCCGCAGTGCATACCTCAACCAATATATATCCTTGAATTAAGCCATAGAGGGTATCCAAAAAGTTTCCCCTCACCAAAAATGCCACATCATCCACATAGGCGATCACATGGCACCCCCTACTCGCCAGCACCTCTAGCAGGTCGTTTACGACCACGATCTAGAGAAGGGCCGAAAAGGCACCAACTTGAGGAGTACCCCTGTTAACCCTGCGCTGGGCGGTGACACCACTCCACTCCGCAGTGACAACTCTATCATTGATTATGCGGTGTATGAGTCTAACGAGATCAGCTTTGACCCCAAGCTTCCTAAGATATCTGACTATTTCCCCCCGGTAGTACACTGTTCTACATCGAGAACGGCTTCCACAGTGAAGTCTTCATGTATGAAGGCTTTCTCAATTGAACTAACACTTTGGGCGCAAGTCGGTTTTGATGGACCACCCTGGATGTATGCATGTTGGGCTCCCAACAGGCGATCGCGGAGGTTCCCATTCTTGATATGCAGATCCACCATCCTCTCCAGAGTTTTAAGCAAAAACGAAGAGAGGCAGATTGGGCTAGAATTCCTTGGAGCGATGTGAAAACGTTTTCCTCTAACAGAAATAATTCAAAAACTTCGTTCAAAAATGAAATATTTCCGTTTTTTCAATACATATGGGTCAAAATAGAGACTTTAATGTGCCAAATATTCACCATAAGAACTAAAATATAGCCAAATAACCGATCACCCTAGTAAGCGGCCTTCAAAAATGAAAACTGTATTCTTTGAAATGACTGAAAAAAGTTCAAGGCAAAGCATAAAAGGCGGCGTCCAAAGAGCCAAAAAGAAACAAGAAACTAACAAAATGCCCCAAACATACATACGTATGTACATATGTAGGTAGATGTGAAGAACGAAGAGGCAGTCACAAGCGAACACAAACTCATTCACGTCTTTCGTTTTGTTCATTTTGCTGGCAATCAGTAAGGAGTGATCATCGGAGTTGGAGTCAATGGCATAGCCAGTCAAAAGAACTGTAGCTCCACAATGCCACTCCACACAGTTTAGGTAATGCCCCTACGAAACCAAATGTAAAGAATAGCATGAACAACAAAAAACACAACAACAAAGAAAGCTACTCGAAATGAGAACAAAAATAAAAATTGAAAAAAAACATCGGTGGCACAGAGGCTTTATTGTTGCCGCTGTTGCTGTTGCTGTTCGCTGATTACCATACAAAAGGATCTCTTTGTTATGTCGAATTGGGGCTCCTCCTGTTTTGTATGCTGCTATGCTTGTCATCACGTAAGTATGTACATATGTGTATGCTTATAGGTAGAAGTATATATATATGCATATGATCAGCACTTCGCACCAATGGCGTCTCGGGTTGACTGCGAAACGCACATTGTTGGTGCTTAAAACATGCCTGTGGCTCCCCAACGAAGTGAGGGAGAAGGCTTAAGAAGATTGGGATGGGAAAAGTTAGTATTAATTTAAATAGATTAAAAAATACCATACCTAAATTTATATTCTATTGAAATTGTTTCAAGCATACCGATTGCTGAATTTCTCTGTCGGATTCGACTTTATTAAACATTCTTATTTTTTATTTGCATTTGCCTTTTATAAGATGTGAGTCGGAGTATTAGAAGCATAGTCTCGCTAAAGTGGGTTAACTAAGAACAAACTGCTCAGATAATTGAAACCAAGTATCCTCCAAGCAATTCCTGCGAAAGGGTTATGAAGTAATGTTATGCTATAAGACAGTGTCCGATCAAGAATCCTCTTACTTAGTATCAAAAGCTGCCGCTTAAGAAGCCCATCTGATCGCTGACGGCTAGCGAACGGCAATACGTACTATGTAACGTTTGAGAGATTTCGCCTACCTAAACGTGGTTAGATCGCCGAAACAACAACCCATGGTCGGGTCAAACCCAAGTCATTCTGGTACATAGATTCGGCTACCTCCTTCTCAGCCGCAACAAGGTCCTCAAGTCGCTAGTCGCAAAGGCAAAGAAACGTTGCTGGCAGCATACAAGGCAATTGGCCGGCCGGTTCTAAACTACGGAACGCCTGTGTGGTCTCCGGGGACTAGTAGAACAAAGTGAACGAAGCTACAGACATGCCAAAACACAGGACTCCGGACTGCGACCAGATGCCTTCTGATTTCGTCACAACACCATCCACATGATGAGGCTCAAATGCTATCCGTTAAGAAGCATAACATAACGCTCTACAATCAATTCTTAGTAGGGAGTGACCCACGTGGACACCCGAACTGAAATTTTTCTTGCGGCGCCACCAAATTTCAGAAGGCATCTATACGAACTGACGGACGAAGACCACAGGTTCATAAAGTAACCTCTGGATCCGCATCATTCACAGGGTGTCAGTACAGAGATACACTGACTCTCGTTCTATGAATGCCGTTTTGGGAACACAACCCCCAGACGTGGACGATGCAGAGCTTCGTCTGCCTCGGGAGACTCGGACCACAATATCCAACTTCGCTCTGGCTACTGCAGCAGGTTAAACTGGTACCTGAGAAGATTATTTAGAACCAGATGTGCCCAACGAATTATCGGCAGGTAGGGAGACACCCCACGACTCGAGACATCTCTTCACATGCGCACTAAACCTCACTCAACTTCCGCCTCTGTGCCTATGGACAAACCCCATCGAAGCTGCACGCTGCCTGGGTGTCCCGTTAGTTGAACTTGACGCAGACGACTGATGGACTAGCCGATCTGGTCGGGGTGGTGTAAGTCGCTACAACAACAACTACAACAACAACAACCCTAACTCTTCAAGGGCAGTCCTGCCGATAGAAATGACGTCACGGTGCTCTATCTTACAAATTCCCGATCTCTGACCAGTTGCGATCTCCTATTTCATAGCGCCTTACATTCTATAATTCAAGTCAGCTGCAGAAATCGGCCGAGATTTAGACAGAACAAATCTAATACAACTCCACAATTTAACTTCTAATCAACCATAGCTTCAGGAGACCATTTCATCAGCTGCCTTCTTAATTTATTGCTTAGGCAAAAGATATGTATATTTTCGGAAATCTAAATGTGGCGATTTGTTCACCAACAGCGAAAGATGTTTAGGGGGGCCAGTAAAATTTAACGATTTTGTGTTGAAAGCGTTGTTTGGCCAAAATCAATGCTAAACTAAAACAGTGCCTTTTGACCTGTCTAACGAACAGAGGTGTTGACGCCAAATCGAAGAAAATAGGTTCTGTATGAACTCAAACCGAGCGTTTTAGATGGCCGATTTGTCATGGATACCTCAAAATATAAAGTTTTTTCCATCGATTTGTAACAAGGTGCGGAAAGGTCTACAACAGCGCAAAGCGCAGAAAATCGTAAGGTAAACCCGGCCATGCATCAAATCCAACATCTAAACCAAATATTTATCGGGTTGATCAACTATGAACTCCCTTAGTCAAACGAAATCTCACTGAGGAGTATTGCCAACCTCAACTCATGCAATTGAGCCGAGCACTTCGTCAAGGAAACTCTTCATTGGAATGTCCAATCCGCAATGAATTATCCTATTCGACCAGACGTGTTCACCGGACACTGGTAGTTCAACTACCATTTGTTATGATCATCGGCTCGGTCTAAAGAGTACCTATTTTCCCTTAAACTGATTAGAAAGTGAACTGTGGCTAAGTATTAATATCGACCTTCTTGCTTCGTTAGTTGGCTGTAAATGTTTATAAATCTTCTGTTGCACAAGATCATTGCAAAACGAACAAAAATAAGTCAAAAAGGGCATTCACAGCAAAGCGCGCTTGCAGAGCTGCCAACCGACGAACCACCACCGAGTAATGAATTGGTGTGAAGGCCCCAAATAGTCATAGTTTCGTAAAGCTAACGTCTACCAATGATAGTCTCTATTTGGACTATAATAAAGTTTCCTTTACCCGATCACGCCCAAGAACTATTAGAGATCGCTGGTAGAATACCATCGACTGAGGGAAGATAAGCATTTCACACCGCGCTGTTAACTGGGAGGAGTTTCCCTTTGCCTGGGTTAAGAATAGGACCACAGTAAACGGGTATTTTTATGCCCAAGTTCATGCAGGAGGGTGTCCAAGGCATTCCCTCTTTACAGTTCGATCATAAAAAACGTTGAGGAGTGCCGTGGATGAAAGAGTGAGAGATCTTTGAATGATCTTAACGCCGAAAGTCTATTAGAATTTCATGTTCAGCGTATGCTTTCCACGTTAAATTTTGCGCCGCAGCACAGCATAAATGCCGGTTAATCTGAGAACATTACCTGCAGCACAGCATAGTAAAGAGTTCGTTAGGGAGCTAGATGACAGTCATAGGTAAGGAAAGTAAATGACTAGCTAGTAAGGAAATAATCACATCTGAATACATCGGCGTGCAAAAAAGAGTTGATTAAGGCTACACAAAGAACTTCGAGCACAAAACTAAGTAAATTGCAACGACTTTTTGCATTGGCATAACAGGGGCGATGAAGACCTGTGCTGCTGACCTCTGATCTTAAGATCGGAAATATGACGGATCACATAAGGGTCCTAATGAAATTCAAGAATGGCCCCACATTGCATATCGAGCTCTCTGGGATGCAGGAAACCCATACACTAGACCAAATGGAGAGGTTTGATACAGAGATGGATATAAACTTGATAATGGTGAAACTTTGGCTGCAGTATTTGGGCCGAACTTCAAAAAATCGATACCAATCTGCATTATGTCGGACAGTCAGGAGGTCCTAACTACTGGCACTGAAGTACCACGGAATAAATTCTGAGCTAGTAAATGATTGTCCTAAACGTCCTCGAAGCCAAAAATACTGTTTTATTAGGATGGTTACCGGGGCATGGCGGAAATGATAGCAACGAGGAGGTTGCCTAGCGCAAAAAGGAGCTATCGCAGTATTTAATGGTCCAGAACCCTTTTTGTCCTTGAAAGTGCTGGGCTACATTAAAAGCCTTACCATATAGGACGGGGGGTCACACACAATAGATCACTTCAGATCTTAAGGAAACGCCATTTCTTCCAAGTTTGTCAAAGTGCCTGGACCTTTTAGGATATGAGGAGCACTTTAATCATCACTAAACTTCAAAGAATACTCACGCTACCGGACTAGGATTGGACCGTAATACCATACGTCGCAGCTGCGATCCGCAACAACAAGAAAAGGTCATGGCACACCTCTGTCACATCTAAGCACGTAAAACCAAAATATAGTGCAGGTAGAACGAAAAATAAAACTGAAAATGGATGGCACAAAGCCGAAATCGATTTGTCTGCAAACCGGATTTGATTAGGATAAGAGAACTTATTCCATACGCATACAATTCAAGGCAATCTCTTACTTGTTGAGCTAACAGGGCTGGCTGAGTTAAGCAGCCACGAGGCAGAGAGTAATGTCTTTTGGAAAGCAATCAATATCATTCGTCTAGTTAAGCTAGCATGCAGTTCTGGTTCTACTCGAAGACATAGATGTCCAGTTAGAGTACCGTCGGTGATTGAGTCACCGGGGGAGGCACATTTCCCTAATCGGCGATACTTTAGAAAAGGAGAAAGAAATAATAACCCAGAAATGGAACGGCCAAACAAGTCGGTCTCGGTCGCTTTTGCTATTTCTTCCAGACCGGTGGAGAAGTGAGTACTAGGTTTTTGGGTGCATTGCAGGCCCGGATATAGACACAGAGAGTGAGCAATAGATTCCTCCTCAATCCCATCATGGCAGCTTCTGAGGAAATAGTTCTTTGGAACTCGTGAAGGTTAGAGCTACGGTGTAATAGTAAAGTGTGCTGTGATGACGCGAGTAAGAACTCCTATTGCGGATCTGCTGAGTTTCGTAAGATATACTGTGTCGTTGCTAATGACCTAGGGACCTCACTATCATCACGTATGGTCATTCATGAATATATTTATAAGTTTTCCTGTTGCATAAGATCTCTGAACGGTGGCCATCACCTGCCTTATTTCCAACGATATAATTTTGTCTGGAGCCAATTGATTTCAATGCAGCTTGGCTGTCGACGAATAAAGCGGCTTTTCTGACTGGAATCCTTCTATTGAGCTGCCTGCTAGTTCCCAGCATGGCAGACGCTGAAATGGTTTGCAGACGAAAATACGGCCTGATCCAGTCCTCCGAGTAGTAACCGGCGCCAGTAGTAAGTGCCAGCTTCATACTACATCTTTGAACCATTTTTCAGTGGCCGGAGACAGTAAGGGTATCGTTCTACTGAAGTATATTGGCCTGTAGATGAAAATAAAGTAGAAAAATCGACCGCGCATCCTGCTAGCTATTTATAAATTTTTTTTGTCCTTATATCGATTTTTAGTCATTTATTTTTCAATCAACATCCGTGGATAAAACAAAATTAGAAATTCAAATCTCTTCTTCAGCGCCAGATTAATTCGAATATCAATGACAATAGCACGCAGTATATGCCACGTGTTGCATGCCACCGAACAAGTCAGTGTACCCGCCGCTGGTCGTCGCCGCTGCCAATTGGTGTTTTTAGTGCTTTTTTGGAGAAACAAGGCGCGGACAGACGAATACTGCTGTATATGCCAATAAGCAAGAGTGCGCGAAAAGATGCACACAAACGCAACAGTTGACCCATTGCCACACAGTAGTTGCAGGCATTTAACAAAAATACATAAAATAGAAACAACACAAAAAGGAGATATACGAAATTTAAGCAGAATTCGACACCACTCGCTACTGACGACTGACAACAGTTGGCGGCTCAACTAGCCAATGTCCATCCGGTTTAAGGATTTTGACAGACAGACCGCCGTGGCATAGTCGCATTGGCGGCGCTTACTAAATGACTTTAGTCATTTTGGCGCACCACTGATTTTCCGCTACATTAGTTGGCAGTAAATGCAACAAAAACAAAAGCAAAACAACAACAACAGCAATATGTATTATTTCGTCGACAAGCAGGAAAAATAAATTCCCTAGAAATATGATACGAAAAGAATTTTTCGAATTCCTTTTCAAGTGGTTGGACCACCACTATGTACCTATACTATGTATATCCTTAGCGCAGTGCAAATGTGTTTGTGTGTGGTTTAAAACTGTTAAAGTCCTGCATATCTAAAACAATACATGCGAACAAGTGCATGCGCACTTATATACATAGAAATTTACCAATAGGCAGCTGAGTGTAGGAGTATTTGTATTTGCATTAGCCGGTCAATGTATTGACAGACCATTCGTCACATGGGCGGAAGGACTCCTGCTATGCTATGTTGGCCTGTTTTCTATGGTTACATATCCTCTTCTATTTTTCAATGGCGCCTGCATTAATTTCTTATGTAGAAGCGAGTGAAGACAAACAAATTTTGTTCTGTTTGAGATAAATGGTAATAAGAATTAGTAATATCTTCTCCTGCGAATAAAGGATACGCGTATTGGAAGTTGGGATTTTTGACAGCTGTTGTTCATGGAAAAAATCTCTAAACAAGGTAAATGTACCGTGAAGAAAGGAGCAGGTACTCTCCTCTGAATACGCAAAGTCCAGTGGTATCAGCAGTAAATTTTATTATTATGACTGCAAGTTTACTACACTATGCTGTATTTATCTTAAAACATGTTTTTGTTATAGTTACCAAATCCTGTGTTGGTAAAAATATATAAAGCTGCCGTCACTCAACTATTTTCGCAGTGTTTTTGTTTTGAATAGCGTTATACGAGTAAAGCATTAGTGGCTGTACTGAGCTTTGGCTGTATCGGGTTTGTCCAGATACTTTCTGCAGTCAAATTTTACAGCCGAACTCGAGAAATCTGCACTAAATTTGGAGGAAACTAGTGCTGATGCGAGCCTGAACATTGCACCAGGGACCGTAACAGTTACAAATTTTATTAAAAAAAATCGCTCTTTAACAATTATTTTTTGAATTTTATGTAACTACTCCTTAAATAACAGTTTTTTTCTGATTTTTATTTTATAAATCCAAAATAACAATTATTTCTGATTTTTATCAAAATAATCTGAAAATAACACTTATTTTTGATTTTTGAATTATATATCTTAGATAACAGTTATTTATAAGAGTCATTTGTATAAGTCTCAGCAAACTTTGGTTCTCCAACACCTTCTTAACTGTGAAAAATGATAATGAGTTTTATACGTATGACTTAAAAATAAAATTCGGTGACAGATTTTTATTAATGACTTTTATAAATAAAAGTCTTCAATAACTGTTATCTAAGACATTTAAAATAAAAATCAAAAATAACTGTTATTTACATATTATTTAAATAAATATTAAAAATAATTCTTATTTTGGATTTATAAAATAAAAATCAAAAATAATTGTTATATTTCTTAATTTTACATAAAAATTACAAATAAAAATTTATTTTCAATCGAAAGAAATCGATTGGTATGTATCATTTAGTTGTAGAACATTTCCTTCATAATGAATCTTTCAATGACAGTTGTCATCAATAACTGTTATGTTCGGTGCCTGCGTTGCACTAATAGAGCACGAAGAAACTAATGGGAATTCTTTTTATGAGGCCCACGGAACGTTGGTTGCAGAGGAAGAAAACGGCCTCCATTACGATGAAAATACCAAATAGAGAGGGAATGGGCTTCGCTTGGCATTTGACGTATGTTGTTACACAAAACGGAGAAACCTAAAGATCTACGCTGACTACAAGCGGCTAATGTATTTTATGAGCAGTTTTTTCATGGCAGAAATATTCTTGAAGGTTTGCCTTGGCTGTCGAGTGGCGACCGCTGTTAGAAAAAGCTTTTTCTAAAATAGATGTTGCCCGGACCAGGAATCGAAGCCAGATCCTACGGAGTGATAGTGCGCCGCTCTAGCCACTCAGCCAACGGTATCTGAGAAGTTTAGAAAGGTAAGATGGCAGAATGTAATCGAAGAACTTCTGAATTTTAAAGTCCCGCAGTATTTTATTCTGCTCCTTAGAAGTTACTTTAGTGGCAGAATTATTCTGTGCAAAATAAAAACGGGGTAAATCAGCATTAAATGTCAGAACGAGTACCCCAAGAATGAGTCACAAGTCCATTGTTGAGAAATTTATTATATGTATCGTGAAAGCTTGGACAAATCAGCTTCCTTGCCTCGAATGCAGATCCGTACATTGATGCACAGATTGTTCAAGCATGAATCCCAGAGAGAGTGCTGGTATTTATACACCTGATACCTTCCAACTTCTAAACGGTATATGACCTACTAGGTTCCAGGCTGATCTTGATCTGCGCCAAAACAAACCTTGAAAAATAGAAACGGTGCATTTGACATTTTGATAAACTTAACTGATTTCTCCTATCGGGCATCAGTTTAGTCCATGCTATACCGGTTTATCCTATCACATGTAGATTAAACTAGTTTAGCATAAGCGTACCCCTAGTGCGCAAGACCACAGATTAAACATTAAACCTGTATTGCAGTTGTAACACTCGTACTCGTCTACAGCGCGTAGACCTGATGGGAGGCGGCTGACACCAAGTCTAGTATGTTCAATATGAAAAGGCGGAACGTCTAAAAAGTTCATATGCAACAAAGCATTTGTGATTTAACAGGCTGCAGATGACGGATACCAGACTCATTTTAGCCAGACTCGGTGTAAAATATGGAAGTTATGACATTCAGAATATGGCGATCAACTATGGCTACAATTTTGCTGTTTATATCTCCCAACGACTGTATTGAAAATATGACACAGCTGAGTGATGACAATACTTAAATCTTTACGAAAAGGTCCAAAGTGCTCATTGAAGCAAAGTCCACTTTCTTTCCCCAGCAGCTTTCATTGTGAAAGCTAACATACTTTCTATTGGCATGCACTTCGCTATTTTGAAACACCTCAAAAAATGCGCTTGAAACTTTTGGAGGGAATTAGAGAATTGTTTACATTCAATAAAAGGTCGGGTTCGTATGCTGATCATCTGAGAGAAATATCATACTAGGCAACGCATCCTATGGTAACTATATGAAGTCTTGATATGACGATCAACCTTACCCAGCCTTGATAGAGGCCAAGGCAGATCTAGAATTTCCGATATGCAGACCATGTGGTATCGTCGCTATGTGTCTTAAACATAATTGAGAATTGTTGCTACAGACTAGAGGATTAGCTTAGTTGTTACTTGTGCGGAGCAGTCTAAAATATATTTGTGTTTATGAAATGGCTACTTAGTCCTTTCAGAGAAGTAATTTTTTCGATATTTGACATCAACTTGAGGAAATGCGCAGTTTCGGCGAAATAGAGAGGTTAGTTGAGTGAGTTTAAGGGTATCTTGGAAGAGGTGGTATGTGCTTGCGAAGAAACCTAACATACAGGACAAACATTGGATAAGTCACGGTCAAGTCTGGATAGGTCGTCTTTAATATCGCCAGAGTAACGCGTATCTCCCGAGGAAGCTGTCGCTTTTTCGCTGGTGTCGTGTCCAGTGGTTATTGTACGTAGTTCCGGGTATTGTCCTCCAGTTCGTAGAGATGCTTTCTTATTTGGCACTACAACCGTTTGTCGGTTTGGGTCGAGACCAAAAAGCTTCTCCAATTGCTTCACTCCTGTGCGAATTTGCGCTAGTTGGTTAACCGAGCGCAGACAGGTCCTTCTGCACTTGATTCTTCCATTGCGTTCGTGGGCGCCCTTGCTTTCGTTGTCAACCTATGGGTGTGGAGACGTGGAGTCATCCATGCGTACAACATGTCCAAGCCAGCGCAATCGCTGTATTTTTATGCGCTTAGCTAAAAGTCCATGTCGTTAAAAAGCTCATACAGTTCGTAATTCCATCTTCTCCGATACCCGTCATCCCCGAAAACAGGGCCGTAGATCTTGCGTAGAATAGTTGTATCGAAAGCCCCCAAAGCCTTCTCATCTTTGTTTGACATCGTCCAAGTTTCTGCGCCATATAAAAGGAGCCCAAAGTAGCACCTTTGGGCAAGAGTTATTCTTCGCTTGATCTCCAGGCTGACTTTGGTGGTGTTTATGCTGGACCCTAGGTAGACAAAGTCCCTCACTACTTCAAAGATATATCTGCCAACAGCAACGTGTGTCCCGAAACGCGTGGACTCTTTATATGTTGCCATAAGGAACTTTGTCTTGCCCTCGTTCACCGCTAGACCAACCTCCTTAGCTTCTGTTTCTAAACTGGAAAATGCTGCGGTTACGTCTTGCGATATCGATATCGTCTGCATACGCCAGCAGCATCGTTCTTTTGCTATATAAATATGGTGCCGCTGCGATTCAGATTGGCAGCTTGGCAGCCATACATACAGTGGTCAAAAACTTATATCCGAACCACTTTTTGCCAAGTTTTAACGTATTATTTTTGTTGTTATTGAACTTTTGTTATTCTTTTTTATAAAAATATAGTTTATTCTTTAACAAAGCCCATGTAAATCCAAGTTTCCAAATTTGTACAATATTGAAAAAAAAATTCAACAAACTTTCGTTCAAATTTCGAACTTTTTAAAAATTTTAAAAAATCAATCGAAATTTTTAACTATTTGAAACTTGTACTTTATTCTACTAGAATTCTACTACTACTTCTACTTAATCCTCGCGAAACAATAGCGCCATGTGAGAATTAATAGGAAATAAATTTGTAACTGTGAGTTAGACGCACACACATACACGCGCAAGTACATATATAGTTATGTAGGTGTAAGTTTTACTATTTAGTTGGTAAATTTAACTGATTACCTGGCCGCAGCCACACTAGACACCAAGCAGAGTAACCAAGAAATCCACCAACTAACCAAACCAACTGCCAACAGACAGACAGTCAAGCAGACATTTTATGCTGCAATTACAATTGACTTTAATGCGCTTTCTAATTGCATTTTAAATTGCAGTTGCCTGCTGTGTTAATTCGAATTCAAACTGTTTTAGACGATAAAAAATGCAATGAAATGTAAACAAAATCGAATTGAAGAGAAGAAAAAAAAAACAAAACGTGAACATGAAAGAATGAAACTTAAGAGCGATGAGTGGTGAAAAAAAAAACAAGAATGGGATAAATGAGGAATCACAAGAAGTATGTATGTCTGTATGTTTGAAGAAGAATGCAACGTGCTGACAACAGCAACAATGGGTACGTGAGCGGGCAGTTGCCAGAGTTGATGGCGCTGGCGCTAAGATAAACCAACGCAGGCACAGTGCACAGAGACGCAGCAATGCTGCATTGCACAGTGGTTGAAAACTGTAATTTAATATATATAATTCGCCGGAGCCTTCATTTTTCAATCTATTTGATTATTATTTTTTTTTTGTGAAAGCTTATAAAATTTGCCAGAGACCGATTGAGTCCGATTTTTGATTTAATTTTTTTTATAAACAATTTTTTAATGCAAAGTGCAGAAAATATACAAATTTTGAAGAAAATCGAGTCCCCTGTTCCAGTTTGAACGTTACATAATAAAAACTAGTTGAAAATAATTGTAGGGTTTCCCTAAAACGAAAAAAAAATCATAAGAAAATCGAAATGCTATAAACAAAACTTCACAAAAAAAAAATAAAAATTCTTAATTTTTATAAAAATCTTAGGTATGCAGATTTAAACAATAAATTTTAGTACCTCTCAAGTGGCTAAGAGTTCAAGTTGATTTTTAATATTTTTTTTTACGCTCGACCGTTTTTTCATAACGAAAAAAAATTATTAAAAATCAACGCGAACTTCTAGCTTTTTTGAAGCGTGCACTTTACGATACTAAATTTTAATGATCTTACTAAAATTTGTACTAAAATTAAAAAATTATTTTGGTAAAGTTCATTTCAATTTTTCTTGTGATTATTTTTTTTCGTTTTAGGGGAGCTCTACAGTGATTTTGAAATGGTTGTTATTATGTAAGATTCATTAACTGGAACGATAAAAATGATTTTCCTCAAAATTGCTACTTTTTCTGCACTTTGCACTAGAAAAAAAATAAAAAATAAAAAATTCGGGCTCAACTGGTCTATTCCAAATTTTATAAGCTTTCAATAAAACAAATAACCAAATTGATACAAAAATGTAGGCTACAGTGAACTATGAACAGTTAATTCCAGTTTTGAACCACTGTGCATTGCTGGTTGTGGTTAAGCAAGCTGCATGCACCGATATAAAGATTTTTTTTTGACAACGGCGATGCTAATGTATTTATATAACTTTTAGTTTTTTTTTTTTAATTTTAGTAAATTAGATTTGACAAACACGAAATTCTAACTATATGCATGAGTATACTGCTAGCTATCCGAACGCTCCAGCTGCTTGCTGGTCAAGATTTCAATGTTCTACGGCACATGTTTTTCCCTAATATTTTCGTTTTTTTTTATTTGTTTTTTTTTGTATTGCTTTTTTTCATTGACTTGTCTCCACCAACATTTCATGCCAGTTAAGTTAGACACTCAAGCGCCACATGTGGCATATAATTTATGTGAATTTCGTTGGAATTTCTTTCGAAACATATTTTCTAAAAGTCAATCTCGTATAGGTTTAAACCCTGATTATATTCGCTATTAAATGTTAATAATTTTTCAAAACAAATCAGCTCATATTACAAGCGATTACATAAATCATCGTGCGTTTAGAGATCTCTATCAATGATAAACGGTAAAAATAGGCGATGAGAATGTGTGACTGGAATTTTGATAGTTACATTGAACTTATCTATGTATGTATGTGAATTTATGTGTGCTGGAGAGAATATTTGAATACATCTACAATCTAATTCATAGATACTAATAATAGCTCTCTTGTGCCATAGAAATGGAAGTTTAAATCAAATTCCATTTCAAAATACTTTTTAAACATTTATGAATGGTAAAACCTTAAGGTATAATCGCTGAAGTACTCACTCAATCTTTTGTAGCGATAAAAGAACCGACAACGAAAACAATACCGATAAAAATATCGTTAAAAACTCGGTAACAGTATTCATATTTAGCCATAGTTTTGAAAGTGCTTAAGTTGTCAGTACCAATAGGTAAATTCAGTGAAATTGATAGCGAAAAAAATTTATTATAGGAAGCGATATATTTATCGGTTAATTGGTAATGTTATCGATAGCGAAAAAACAAAAACTTATATTAGAAAAATGTCTACAATATCTACATATATTATTATGCTAACATAAACTTTGTCACCGTTCGTTTGACGGAAGGTATTTTTCTGTACATGAGAAGAGTTTTTATGGTTTCAGAATTGGGTGAAAATTACGGCCAAAATCGTCGTTTAACAATTTCCGTATTTGTATATACATACGTGCTTGTTGTTGGACTTGAGTTGTTTTGTTTATTAAAAAAATAAATGACAACGAATTAAGACTGAAAAGTGAAGGAAAATTGAAGATAAAGACGAAAATGAAAACAATGAGAAATACATAAGAATTAGGGTAACTGAAAGGTCGAAAAAATTTACTGAAGTTTATTGATTGATAGGAATCGAAATAAATTCAGTCATAGAAAATTTGCTCATAGAAAGTTATCAAGTTACCGAAATCTATAGCATCAACGAAGTTAACAGTTATCTAAATTATTCGAGTTATCCATGTTTATTGAGTTATCGCAACGAGTATCGAATTACTCAAATTGTTCAATGTTTATTGAGTTTTCGGAATTTATAGACACAAATGAATGAATTTATCGAGTTATCGATATTTATTGATTTAATGAAATTGTCGATTTATCGAATAGACGTTTTTTGATATTTCAAGTTGCCGAAATTTTAAGGTTATATTAGTTTATTGAGTTATCACTGCATACAGAATTTTATCGTGTTACCAGAGTATAACGAGTTATCGAAATTTGTGGATAGCTTTCGAAAAATATAAATATTAACCGAGATATCGACATTTTTTAAAATATCCCAAGTTTATCGCGTTATCGATCTATATCGACATATACACGCTTTTGAGTTATCGAAATTTATCGGGCCATTGAAACGCACAGTTATCGAAAATTACCGAAATTGGTCGAGTTATCGATTTTTGTTTGAGTTATCGGATTTAATTTAATATTTAAATTCATTGAATTATCGATATGTATCCAATTTTCGAAATGTATCGGCAAACTGGAATGTATCGAGTCCATTTTACGTTACGTTTTAATTCCAAAGCAGGAACATAAGAAAAAGTAATTGTATCGATAACAATAAAAACTCCGATTCCAAAATATTTTAATAATGTTAAGTTATCAGTAGTGGCATCTACATTGATAGTGTAAAAGAGCAACGATAGCGATGCCGAAATCGATAGTGATATTAAGGTCGCAGAGATAAAAATAGTATTTCCTTTTTGGTTGTTGTTGTTTCCGACAGGGTGGGTGTATGATGTATTATGGAACGAATTTCCGTCATCCCTTGTCAAATTTGGTTTGGAGACAAACCGGTTTCGGCGTTGTGCCATCATCGAGAACGAAAAATGACACTGAAGATGGCACAACGCCGAAACCGGTTTGTCTCCAAATCAAATTTGACAAGGGATGACGGAAATTCGTTCCATAATACATCATAAAAATAGTACATGGTAATGGTAAAAATAGCAAAAACAATGATGAAGACGATGCCTAGACAAATTTCAAAAACGGAATGCATACATATCGATACCAATATAGAAATAGCGATATGAATATAATAACAACACCGTTGTAAAGTAAATATGCAAATAATAAGTGGCCGTAACGGTGATTATCTTTATAATAAAAATCATAATTTAAAATAAGTGCAAATTGGATTTTCTCCTTTAAAATTTTACGATTTTGGTTTTTTCGATCAAGAGTAACTACTTTTTTAATTCTATTTTTTCGATAAATTTTTAATCGGTATTTCTGATTTTTATTTTTTCGATCGGGGTGTAATGGGGTATAGTCGTTGTGCTGGGTATGCAGTTACAGTTGCTTGTTGGATTTGTGAAAGACGGAAGGCACGCTTCCAGTCTTTTGGACGTACATACACTCCGAGGTCCAAACATAGACGATCGGCAAAAAATGTGCGCCCAAAAATGCAAGGAAAGCTTAACATCGTATTTGCCGCCATAAGAAGAGAGAGGCCGAAATACGTGACTGCGAAGAGCTTGAAATGCTGGCCGACAAGAAAAACGCCCGAAAATTTTACCAGAAAGTTAGGCCACTTACGGACGGTTTTAAGACCAGGGCGAAATCTGGTTAGAACAACAATAGCGACCTAGTGACTGATGGCCAGAACGTACTTAATTATGAAGGGAAATATTTTTCCATAAGCATAGATTACAAGGTCTTATCGCGTGATTGTGTGAAAGGTTGAAGCCTACCGTCAACGAACGGATTGGACCTTATAAGTGTGGCTTTAGACCTGGAAAATCCACAGCCTATACGCCGCTATGTCTGAATATGGCATCCCGCGAAACTGACGTTGAGCAATACCAGCAGCTCCGTCAGAATTGGAAAAGACCTCTGCGAGCCGTTCGCCACCAAACGGGGTTATAGACAGGGCGACTGCCTTTCATGTGACTTCTTTAATCTGATGTTGGAGAAGATAATAAGAGCTGCAGAACTCAACCGCTCAGGACCAATTTACTACAAGAACCGCGAAGTCTGTTCTGCCTTTTCAAAGTTGGATAAGGAAGCAAAGCGAATGGGTCTGGCGGTCAACGAGGAAAAGACGAAGTATCTGCTGTCATCAAACAAGCAGTCAGCGCTTCCGTACCTGGGCAACAACACGTCATTTTTGACTGTTATAATTTCAAGAAAGTAGAGAATTTCGTTTACTTGGGAACCAACATTTACACCGATAATAATGTCAGCATGGAAATCCAACGGGGAATCACTTTTGCCAACAAGAGCTACTTTGGACTGAGTAGGCAATTTAGAAGTCCTCCTCTCTCGACGTACGAAAACCACACCAAATAAATCACTATCATGTCCGTGCTGGTCTATGGCGCGGAGGACAATGAAAACATCCGATGGGGCGCCTCTTGGAGTATTCGAGAGAAAGATTTTGCGGAAGATTAACGGGCCTTTACGCGTTAGCGACGCCGAGTACCGCCTAACAGTCAATACAAATGACTAAAGTTATATTAAATCAAAAATCAAATAAACTAATACAAAAAGAATACTTAAAATCAAAACCGAATAAAATGGAAAAGAATTGAGAGATTATTAAATAAAACTGATAAAAAAAATCAAGATCTATATCGCTGCACATACATTCAAGCGGCTATCATATGCAGTTGCATTTCTAAAAAACAATCTTTGTCATCCCAAAAAAAAAACAACAAAGACTCAATGAAATCAAGAAGGCTAAGACGCTTAAAAGAGCTGCAAACAATTGGATTGCCGTATAAAATACTCAACTCATATTTTTGTCAATCTAAAATAATAGAGATGTGTTATTGTTTCGATTGAAGCCAGCACAAGTGCGGCATCCCCCAGCAATGAAACGTCAACGATACCACAATGTCTCAGATTACAAAGCAGGAAAGTTGAGCCACAGCGATAAAATGAACTTTGATCGCAAAGTATTTAAAAACAAAAAACTGTTTCTCAATTAAATGACAGCAGCGTAGGTGAGGCTTCTTTGCAGGCTGCCGCAATGTTACCGCATCGAAATAATATATAACAAGAAAATCAGATAAATTGAAAATATGTATTTACCGTAAAATTAATACTGATGTTGCCGTTTTGTGATTCTCACTGAGTTTTGAGTTAGGTATGAAAATTTAGCGGTCTTATAAAAATCGATTAAACGGGAATTCCAAAAAAACCATCGCATCACATTTCCAATTTACAGGGCAATTTTAGCATAGTAAAAAGTCATTAGTAAGACAAATGAAAGACGGAATAACAAAAGTCTTTCGAACTATCTTGCCATCTAACACAAGACTCTTGGAAAAAAGCTCTCTCATTCGCCAATCGTGTTGAAAAGCTATTTTGAGAGAAAGCACTTACATATCACTTAGCTCGCGTTGCTCCAACAGTCGCAATGACCGAGTGGGCAAAGCACAGGCGTGCCAATAGAGAGATTCAAGTCCTGGCGCAGAGGAATTTTTCCTAAATCTACATTTTTTAGTTTAAATTTTCCGTTTTTTATTTTTAAAAAGCATATAAGTATAATTATTTTTTAATTTATTTTATTTTTTAAATTTTCGTTAATGATTTGGTTGTTATTGTTTTAAAAGGAATATTTTTAAAATTTAATTTAATATTTAGGAACTTTTTTGATTTTTTCTTAAATTTTTTAGATTTTATCGTGTAAAAACGAGAAATATATACATATATATTTTTTAGTTTCATTTACATATGTACATATGTACCTTTTAGAAATTTATTTTATTTATTATACCTTTTCTTAAATTTAGTTTGTTATTTTTTGTTAATTTATTTTTTTTTTTTAGTCTAGAATTTATTGTTTTAAAAAGAAAAATATTTTTTTATTTCATTTAACTTTTAGGTTCTTATTATTTTTATAATTGTTTTTTTTTTTGTGTTTTCATAAATAAAAATATGTTTAATTTAATTTAATTTCTAAGTACTATTTCCTCATTTTCTTGTGATAAAATATTTTCTTTTTCTAATTTAATTCTCTTTTATTTATTAATTTTTATTGTTTAAAAAAAATATATATATATATATATATTTAATTTAGTTCAGTTTTTAAAAAAACTTTTTGCTAAACGGCGAACAGCATAGGACCACCTCGTTTGCAGATCTTTTAGTTAGTCTTTCCAAAGACAGTAAAGAGCTTCTTACGAAAGGTTTTTGTCTTTTGGTGAGTTGAAAGACAGTTGCCAGAATTGCCCTGTTATTGTAATGCACGGCCCCTTTTGCATGCCCGTTTCGTCAACGTTTTCAAATAAAAACATCTTGCTAGTGCTAGTCACACAAAAAAACCGACATTTGCTCCTATTTCACACACCACACTTCATTTTCATTTACCTCTTTTAACAATGGTAATAATGAAATAATTATGTGTGTGTACAGTAGTATGTGTTTCGGTTCACTTTTGTTTTCCTTTAACTGCCTTTCAATCATCTTTCAATTCAATTGAGCGACTCACCCCTCCTTAAGGTGATTTGAGTGGCATTTGACTTTGATTTTGTGACTTCATTGCCTGTATGGGTGCCCTTATATCAAGCGTTCATGCTCCATAAAATAATGGTTCACCGCAGGCCTTTTCATTTTGCTATCAATCAGACTATTGTTGCATATATCCTTATAGCTTTTGTTTCGTCTTTTTTTGAATTTTCTTTCTCTGACTTTTATCAGCTGCGGTTAAGACACCTTGACTTAACATATGCGTTTTTTGAGTGTGTACTTATATATGTACATCTCCTTGATACTACAATGTGCTATTGAGATCACGTGCCAAATGAGCAGATGCGAATGTGTAAATTAGATGTATGACTGTCAAGGGCAAAATAAACTGACATTTCGGTTTGATTAAAATTTTCCTAAGGGCTGTAGAAACATAGAACATAGAAGGGGCTGGGAACTATGCATTTTAGAGATTTTGGGGATTCTCGGGACTTATCGATATAATAATTTATATTTTTATCTGTTTTGTTATCCATATTTTCATCGAATTTGTTATCGAAATTTTTATCGATTTTGCTACCGATATTTTCGGAACTTGTCGATATAATAATCGACATTTTTATCGATTTTCTAATGGATTTTTGTTATCGATTACTTATCGATTTTCTAACAGATTTTGCTACCATTAGTATTATCGATCTTGCTATCGAAATTTTTATCGTATTCGTCATCGATTTTGTTATCGATATTTGTATCGGTTTTTCATCGATATTTTGTTGGATGTTAACATCGCTCTTGTTATCGATAGAGTATAAAGCTAAAAATGAAGATAAAGGAAAACAGAATAACGTAAATGTTGTTAGAACGAATAGGGGTAGAGGTAGGGATCTAGATAGAAAAAAGAGAAAAAATATAACTTTAAGCAAAAGCAGATGTATGTATTATGTATGTACATATGTATGTATGTTGGTTATGAGACAAAATAGATGTGTAACGTAAGTTTCACTTCTCCAGTGAGGCCCAGGCGCACTTACTTTTTTTTAAATCATCGAACTGTCTATCTTACTATAATAAAACTGTAGAAAAGTCATGTCTGTGCACCGAAAATTTATTTAAGAGGTTTTAAAAGGTAGGTTTTTTTTTTGATTTTTTTTTTATGCAGAACTGCATCTACATGCTATAGGAAAATTCCTGCAAAAAGAATAATAAAAAAAAATGTCGCTTGCGTCTTTTTGGCGTCTTATAGGGCTCGATATATAAGAATACGTTGGACCATTTATAGATGATGAGAGATATTTAGACAATCCGTTTTTATCGTTCCCCAGCCAGCAAAGAATCCGAAAATCCTTCCGAAAAAAGATAAAAAGTGCATAGAATGCCGATTTTTGTCTGTTTAACGACCTAACCTATTATTTTGTTTTTAACTTTTGAAGCACTTGATGAAAATGAATTACACTTAAATTTATCGATTTATTAAGGGATTACGTATAGAATCATACATAAAACATAGGTGTGCGCACAAATTAATTTTTTGTTTTTTTTGAAAGTGTACCTGTTTTTTAGATTTTAGGTTAAGGTCTCCGAAAAAAATAAAATTGTCTACTTTACCAATGATGCCTGATAATTTTTTGAAAGAACTCGATTTCCTTATTCGCCTTTCGCACTCACCTGCAACGATAAAAAAGACAAAAGGTGAAAAAACAATTAAAAATAAAATATTTACGCATAAAATGAAGTAATTAAAAAATTTTCTTTAACAGTTCAAATATCATAAAGTGTAAAATTAGAGCACATAAAATTCGGTATGTACATAAATATATGTATGTTTGTATGTAGATATGCTCGTTTTGGTGTTGAAGTGCTCTACTATGGTATATGAAATTTCGCGTTAATTAACACATAAATCACCAAAACTTTTCCAAATACGCTTTCAAGTTTTCCATATTAATTTTTTTCACGCTAGTTTCACACCATTACCAAGCAATTAAAAACGACTTTTTTATCGCGCGGCAAAAAGTGTAAATTTCAAAAAATTTCCAAAGAGCAAAGAAATCTGATGGAATAAAATTTTGAAAAAAAAAAATTATCGAAAAATATATGTACGTAGATAAACAAGAGAGCATAGAAGGCTTGCATTGCGCCACTAACCAAAGAGAAGAAAAAGCCAGAAAGTGTTGTAAGACAGCGGTGGGTCGTAGAGTAGCAGCAGCCGGAATTGCAGTATTACAAGAAAGCACATAAATGTTGGCAGCATCGGCAACGCCAGCTGAGAAGCAACACCAAAGGGAGCAGCGACCGGCAGCAGCAGGCGAATGGGAGTGCGGCAATGCCTGCGTGAAGATGTACGAGTATGTTGATACAAAAATGTTTAATTAAATAAACACTCAGACAATTGTACAATAACAAAATCGAAAAGACGCGCACACATACATACATACACATAGAAGCATACGCTGCTGCCTTACATATCACTTTGATGCACCAAAACCTCAAAAAAAAAGATCGAAAATCAAAAAACAAAAAAAAACTAAGAAAAAATCAATTTCGTTATCCAACTCTCAAGTGGCATGTTGCATATTTATGAAATCATAAAATTTGATGTTTCCTCTGTCAAATGATTACCGTTTGACACTAACGATCAATTTTTTCTACTCTTTCAATTGTCGAATTGAGTGAATTGATTAGAGTTCATTGAGTGTGCGAGTGCTGTTGTTGATGCACATGTGCATCTGTATGTGAGTGTGCGTGTGTTTGTTGCCGCAACACTTGATTGTTTGTTATCAATAGCACTTTTTTTGTTGTTGTTGTTCTGCAAGTCAAAAACTTTCTTCTTTTCAAGGGCTGTCTTTTCACTTTGCTACTTTTCTTTATAGATTGTTATAGATTTTTAATGTCAGTTGTTGTTGTTGTTACTGCTTCCACTGATGAGTTTGTTTGATGGTTTTTACGATTATGATGACGATTACCATAAGAACTTCAAATGATTATGGCTACGCTAAATGATGTTGCACTGCTACTGATGTTTGCCAACAAGAAAGACACACAGAAATCCAATAGAACAACAACAACAACAAAAACTAGCTGCAAGTAGCAGTCGTTTAAATATGAGTATATTCAACTTCAAGCAAACGATTGCAGCTACATACACTTTAGATAAGAGTAAAATGCGTAAGTTGATTGAAAGTCTTCGTTGCTGCACTGGAAACAATTTTTTATCGAAATTGTGTTTTTTATACATTCTTGTACGTTTTTTATAAGGTGGGCATCGGCAGTTTCTGACTTTCTAATCTTCAGTATAGTACTTCAACCAGAACTAAATCTTTTCCTGTCTAAATATCGACCTCCATGTAGTTACTGCCAGGTATACATATATTGTGTCTGTATAAAAATTGGTGTAGATTTATAATAAAAATCATAGTTTAATCGTTATTTTGTGATTTTAATTTCTTCAATCATATTTCATTGCTATTATGTGATTTTTACTTTTTCTATCATCTATGTAAATAGGGCGGATCGGCTTAAATTTTCAAATTAAATTTTTTAGATCACATTATTGAAAAATAATAATCCAAATTAACGGTTATTTTTGATAAAAAAAATTTTAATCTCAATATTTTAATCATTTATTCTGGTTCTCTGCGACAATATCTTCAGTCTGCGGAATAAGCTTGAAATTTTGAAAATAAGAGTGGGAATACCAATTTTTCAAATTTTTACAATGATTTGTGTAGATTAAATCTGGAACTTACTTCCCATCATAAAATAATAAATAAAAAAATTAAGTAGGAAATAAAGATTAATTGATTAAAATATTTACTTTCAATTTGCCCACTTTATTTTTTATGATTTTCTGATAGGAAATAGGTTCCAGAAATTTGAAAAATTGGTATTCCCGCTCTTATTTGAAATTTTTCAAGCTCAAGAAAACCAGGATTTTTTTTTCAAGAATAAAGGATTAAAATAGCATCTGTTAAGGACTTATACAATTTTCGTATTAAATATTTTGTGTTTTTCGACCCGCCCTAATGCAGAATCGTTGTACTGAGATTTATTTATTATTTTTCAAAAATAATCGTTAATTTGGATTATTATTTTTTCGATAATAAGATCTAAAAAATTAAGTTCGAAAATTGAAAATATGATCGAAAAAATAAAAATCATCTAATAATGATTAAAATTGACCGAAAGAATAAAAATCATAGGATAACGATTAAAAATGATCGAAAAAATGAAAATTATAAAATAAATATTAAAAGTGATGCAAGAAATAAAAATCCAGGAACAACGATAGAAATTATCGAACAAATAAAAATAAAAATATAACGATTAAAAATGATCGGAAAAATAAAAATTCAGGAGTGTCTAACAATAATTTTTTATTGAAAATATAAAAATCATAAAACAACGATTAAAAATTGTCAACAAAATAAAAATCATAAAATAACGATTAAAAATTATCGGAAAAATAAAAATTCAAGAACAACAACTATTTTGGATTTTTAAATTGTATGTCTTGGATAACAGTTATCGAATATCATATCTATCATAAATAGAAATCAGTCACTGACCTTTATTTTTAAATCATACTTATAAAAAAAAGTCATTTGTATAAGTCGTAGTAAACTTTTGTTTCCCAACACCTTCTTAACTGCGAAAAATATTAATGACTTTTATAAGAATGATTTAAAAAACAAAAGTCGGTGTCTGATTTATATTGATGAATTTTAAAAGTTAAAGTCACGAAAAATATCAATGACTTTTATAAGAATGATTTAAAAAACAAAAGTCGGTGTCTGATTTTTATTGATGACTTTTATAAATAGAAGTCCTCAATAACTGTTATCTAAGACATATAATGAAAAAATCAAAAGTAATTTTTATTTTGGATTTATTATATAAAAATTAAAGATAATTGTAAATTTTTTAATTTTGCATAAAAATTGCAAATAAAAGTTTATTTTAAAATTTGAGTCTCGGTGAAAAAAGAAATCGATTGGTATGTATCACTTAGTTGTAGAACATTTCCTTCATAGTGAATTTTTCCATGACAGTTTTCATCAATAAATGTTATGTTCGGTCTCTGAAAAATATCATTGAAATGATTTTAAATTAAAAATCCTTCATAATAACGATTATTTTCGTTCCATGCTTAGCCTGTCTGGTCCTGGTCCTATGCATCCCTGTGCAGCCCTTTTTCTGGCGTTAATACCTACTATTCTAATGTTTTGTTCTGAGTGTGAGTCTTTGTAGAGAGTGTAGTTATTAGAGGTACATAAGTACAATATGTGTAGTCCGCTAATACAATCCGAAAGGTGTTGAATTATGCGGTAGATTTACGAAAAGTTACGTTTTAAATAACCATAAAACTTAATTTTCGCGATGATGTAACTTTTTGCTCCGTGTTTCTCCGTCTCCCGAGTCATATGGATTTGAAGTATAACATCTACAGAGTATGCCCAAAATTAAATCACATCCATCCAGACGCATAGGGCTACTATATTAACCCTCATCTCTTCCTAAAAAAAAAACTTATAATGCCTACCCTCGCGTGTGTGCCAGCTGGCTCCTAAAAATTGATTCTGTTCAAAAAAATTCCGACTTTAGATAAATTATTTTTTGCTACCCTCCGCCCACTGTGAAGATACTCATACCTGTTCAAATGATTGCGACTGCTTTTTTAGAAAGTATGAGCAATGTCCACCTAGATTGGCCGTTTTTACCACTGTGCGCCGCTCTGCTATACGAATGTATGTAGACGTGTTTGTTGTTTGCCCCACTTTCTGCATACTGTCTCAGACATAGTTTAATGGCGTGCACTTCGGCCTGACCTTGCCCCATGCTGGCGAAAAGGAGCCTACTGGGTTGTATGCCGTAAGCTCCTGTAAGTAGCAAATGTCAAAAACCAAAAGTTCTATAGATATGGCCAAATACACTAGGCAACAAATGAAAGTGTTCTAATCTAATATCAGCAACTATTTTCATGAAATTTTTTTTTGCATTAGTTATTTATGAAAATATGGTTCATTCTATAATATAAATAATATGAGAGAAAGTTTCACACTTTCACGAAAATTCAAACAATTTTCATCAAAATGTTCAATTTTTTATTCAGAATTCCCAGAAGATTTTCGAGTGTGCAGTTTGTTTAGCACATTTAATTTTAGTCCAATGAAGTGCAAGTTTCAAACGGCTTCAAAATCTCGTTGATTTTTAAGAATTCCTTTTTGGTGACGTATTTTTGCACTTTTTTCCATATAAGCATGAATTTTTATGAAATAAAATGCGGCAGACCGTTGAAAACAAAATTTAAAAAAAATCAACGCCAGTTGTTGTAAATTGTACTTGTTATATAAAAAAGAAAACGCAAAAGCAGTCTCAAAAAAAAAAAAAACTCAAAATTCAAAAAGATTTTTTTAGCCGGTTAAAAATTGCACTTCATCAGACTAAAATTGAATGGGATACAAAACTGCATACTCGAAAATTTTCTAGAAATTCTGAATAAAAAATTGAACATTTTGATGAAAATTTTTTGAATTTTCGTGAAAGTGGGAAACTTTGATTCATATTATTTATATTATAGAATGAACTATATTTTCATAAATAACTTAGCCGGTTAAAAATTGCACTTCATCAAACTAAAATTGAGTGGGCTACAAAACTGCATACTCGAAAATTTTCTAGAAATTCTGAATATAAATTTGAAAATTGTGATAAAAATTTGTATATTATTATATTACTATTTTTCAAAAGTGCCATTTTGGCACTTTGTGCCAAATTAAAAAATTAAGTGCCATTTGAAGTAAAATAGGGCCAAAAATGGCACGGTTTGAGTCAAGTTGGCAGCCCTGCTTGCAACATACGAAGTATGTAGTACCTACAGAAAAGCGTTTCAAAACTTTGAATGGTGTTTGTGTAAAAAAAAACTAGAATTTTTTTTTAGTGTACTAAACTAAAAAAGCTACATCAAAATGCTGCATCGTCTACCAAGATTCAATAGCGATTCAGCGGCATTTTGTAGCCTACAATTGTTGCAAGATTGATCTGTAGAAGTACATATATGTATGTACATGTACTATCCTGCTACATTTACTTGTTGTTTATATTTATGTATGCAGTGTAATGTGCATACTTACATATTTATTTTCGATACAAATCTAAATATTTTTTGAAATCCTCTCACTTAGCAACATCAAAGTCATTTCAATTAACACCTCATGTTGACGCTGGCCACAAATGCTGCTGCTGCCGCTGCTACAGCTACTGCTGCTTTTAGTATTTTAGACTGCGCATTGCCTAACGGCTGGCTACTGCATTGCTGCAGTCAACTTCGTTACACCTTTTTTAGAATTTCTCATGCAATTCACACCTAATTAGTAATAAATTTTAATGCCTCTTTTATGCCTAAGAAGTCTTCTTTCGTACGCTTTTTGGATTTCTCTATTTTTCAAACTTTTTTCCGTTTTTAAATTTCAAAATCTTAGTTTTTTTTTCTTCTTCCATGCTTGTTTCTAAACCCTATGCACACACAAGTAGTGGAATCTCTCGACTTTTAGCTTCAATTACAATTCTACTCGGGTATATGTATTTAGTAACAATTACATATGTACAAGTACAACAACTGTGTTGCAATGCACTTCGCACGACTGTGGATATGATTAGTCTATTTCTAATTGATTTTCTACGAGATTTTCTATTCACTTGTATTTTTTTTTTGCTAAGTATTTCTTTTTATTTAATATATTTATGTATGTAGCTTAACGCGCCATTAAGCGTAACAGTAATTGTGGGGTAATTCGATTTTATTGGATTTTTGCCAGGCTGTCTGCTCCAACGCCAGCGATAGCGCCATTAAGTGGCATATGCTTGCAACATGTTCACACATACATATGTATGTATGTATATATGTGGCTAAGCATTTTTATGCTGCATTGTGCTACTGTTGTTGTTGTTGTTATTGCTCTACACGTGCCGCCTGCAACGTCCTATGTACATATGTATGTATGCACGTACTCGCAGCAAACTAATCGATTATGCCCGCCTTGCTAGACGCTACTTTGCGTTCGGTGGTGCGCCCTCCCTTTCCAGCGTATTTTATGACCGCCACAAATTGCTTTTGCCACACGCTTTATTCGTTTTATTTAATTTTACTGACTTAAATACGGGTTTTGTTTTGCTTTGATTTCTGCCAGCACAGGTAGTTAATCTAATTTCAATTTGATGTTTATTGTTTGATTTGTTTGTTTAAGCCTTCAAGGATTCCAAATGATTTGTTTGTGTTCAGAGTCATTGCCAGTTGAGGTGAATTGAGTGCGCTAAATCTTCCGCAATTACTGTATATTTAACGAAAAATTTAAGACACTTAATTTTTAGATTCGAATGCAGTCAAGGAAATATTGTACATATGTATTTGTTTGAAAAAAATGTGCACCCAAAGTATTTTTGGCCTTTTAGTTCAAACTCGATTACCGAGCATTCTCATGGATGCCGTTCCAAAGTAGCAGAATGAGTTTTATCCAACCCAACGGTCCAGAATGCCTACGAAAATCCAATGACGACACGTGAACAGAGAAGAGGGAAGAAACTCTAGATCAGCGCTCCTAAATACACACTTTTCTGGTGCCACAACTAAGAAACCTGCAGATCTATGAAATGAAGAGGGGCCTCTACAATACTCAAGTGAAGATTAAAGCCGTGAGAGGCTGCCCACAGAGTGGGGTCCTTTCTCCCTTGATTTGGTTACTTGTTGTGGATGACCTCTTAAACAGACTACATGAGTGTGGTTACGATGTTGTGGGATACGCAGACGACCTTCCAATTATAGTTAGGGGAAAATTCGGCAGTACTGTCTCTGACGTTACATGCGCAGCTCTTTGCGTGGTTTCAAACTGGTGTGCCAATGAGGGCCTCAGCATAAATTCTCGGAAGGCTGTTCTGGTACCGTTTACAACAAGGTGTAAACCGAACCTTGGTTCGGTCACTCTTGGAGGGACAGTGCTTGAATACTCCGATGAGGGCAAATATGTGGGGATATCGCTAGGTAAGAGACTTAATTCGAACTCCCATCTTGACAGCACGGTTGCTAAAGCCACTCGGACCATGTGGGCCTGCAGAAGACTTTTTGGTAGGAAATGGGGCTTGAGCCCAAGGTTGATTGAGTGGCTGTACCGTATGAACGTCCATCCTATTGTGTCCTATGTATCCATAGCGTGGTGGCAAAAGACAATGCAAAATACTTCCAAACTTCGCCTTAACAAAGTGCAAAGATTGGCATGTCTATCCGTCACTGCATCTATAAGAACATGTTCAACTGCGGCTCTAGAATCGCTCCTGGGATGGACTTCTCTCCAAATTTTTATCCAGGAAACAACAGCCACGAGGAAGCTGCAACTTCGGCTATCTAACGACGGCTTCTTCGCAAAGAAGCTTCATGCAGGTATTCTTGGGAAGATACCAGGGTTGGAAATATGCGGAATCTCTGATTCCATGACTAAGGAGGTCTGCTTTGTCAGTGTTGTACACTGGTACACAGACGGTCCAAGGAGGCGGACAGGGCGGGTGCAGGTATCTTTGGACCTAGCACCAAACTTGCAATTCCCATGGGCAAATAGCCTACGGTGTTTCAGGCTGAAATAGCTTGAAAAGGGTTTAAAGGGCGCATTTTTAGTTATCTTTTCAGATAGCCAAGCAGCCATCCGGGCCCTTTCAAACAGGACTATCAAATCCAAGTTTGTTAGAGACTGCTTTGACACGCTACAAGTTTTGGCAGCCAAAAACACTATGCTGGGTACCAGGCCATTGCGTAATTGAAGGCAACGAGATCGCTGACGAGTTAGCACGTGAAGGATCGCTAACTGCCTTTTCGGGAACTGAACCATTCTGTGGTCCCAGTTGGTCCTCTTCGAGAGCCATAATTACTGCGTGGGTACACTCGGAACGCAGTAAGTACATGGGAGCGGTGGGGGGGCCTTAGATAGGCCAGGCTCTTCGGCTACCCTTTTAACAGAAACGACATTGTCCTACCAAATAGAAATGACATCAGGCTACTCTCTGGGTATCTGACTGGTCACAATCAATTGCGATCCCACTTGCACCGAATAGCTGCGATCACTGAGTCGGAACGCCGGCTCTGCCTCGAGGCTAATGCAACTTCGGAGCATATTCTCTGTCACTGTCCGGCTTTGGCCAGACAAAGACTGATTTATTTCAAATCTTCGATAGTCGAACCCTCTTTTATTAGGAATTCGTCTACCGACGCCCCTTTAGGATTCATTAGGGAAGCCAAAGGAATCTTGGCCACATTGGGTTAACGACTCCTTTAAAGAGACACAAACTATCCTTTAGGTTGCGGTGTCTCTTGTTCTAATACACGCGGAAAATTAACTAACTAACTAACTAACTAACCAACTAAGGGGGATGGTAAACCGCGAACCTCTATTAAAAAAAAGACCTTTCCAAAGAGAAGATCTCCTGGGCTACTGAAACCTTCAAGTCGTACTATACACCAAGACCTATCTATTTAGTTTTTTCTCTCACTGAGCGGACTGCTGACTGGTCACTTTACGTGGCACAAACACCTGTTTGTTATAGGCGTACATGACAACTCCATTGGCCCATCCTGCCTTGAAGAAGATGGGACGGTTGAACACTTTTTGTGCTTCTGCCCCGCCTTTGCAAGAATTAGGTTTGAGACACCTGAGATCTGTGATATCCAACGATTTATTTAGGATTATTTGTTAGTCGTGCAGATTTAAAACAGATTAAAAGGGACATGAAATCAGTACAATGGACGGCATGTAGTCTGAGTGTTGTTTTCTGCATGCGTTGTTTTGTGCCTGGATCCGACAAAAAAACAAAATACTCCAGGCCCAGACGACGATATTCATAGAAAAGTTACTATGCTTCAAGGAATACAACAACATCTTACCCTCATCGGTCAGAATGCGCTGACGTAGATGGCCGTCGACTCGCAACTGGTGACGTTTGTAGACCAACTGCTGAGATGCAGGGTAATTTAGACAAACCTGGTTGGGTATCGACGAGAAGATTCGTTAGGAAGTGTACTCTGCTAAGTTGGAGCAGTGATCGGACTTAAAAAAAAATTTGTGTGGTCGAATCTGGTAAAAAATATGGTAGATTTCAAAAAAATGTGGTAGATCTCAGGTTTTGGATCAAATTTTGTACAAAAATTTAAAAAATTCTGCAAGGTTTCACCTAAATTGCAAACCTTTGATTGAGAATCTAAAAAAAAAAATAATTTTAGTATAATAAAGTGCATGATTGAAGTTGGTAAAAATGTGGTAGAAGTCCGATCTATGAGTTGGAGTGCTATTCCCTTTCCTATAGATTTAGGCAATAAACCAACAGCCAATGTCAGGGACATGGAGGTGGGGGGCTTCAATATCTTTGCGTATTTTTCGACTTTGCAATAGCCGTAATTGGAAAGTTGCCGCAAAAACAATCCGATGTTATGCAGATACCGCCAAGGAGGGTGGAAAATTGGGCCAATGAAAATTGGGCGCCCTAGGAGTAAATAAGCCCAAGCAAAACGAAGCCTTTTAATCTTTCCCAGAAGGTATAAGGTCTTAAACGATTAATGGCACCAACTCTGGCGAACATTGAACTCATGATCAGTGAATCTACAAAATATTTATCTCGGACTCATACTATATAAGCAACTAAACTGAGCATAGAGTAAACAGTTGATCGTGTGCGGAAAGCTACGGTAGCCTGCTAGCCCTCTTCAGCCTACCTTCCAGTAAAATTCGTTGGCTTTTATGCTTAGGTCAGTACTTTAATATGAAGTGGTGGTCTGGTGGTCTGCTTTAACTAAGAAATCAACTAACATTACAATACAAAAAGTGCAAAGGACAGCGCTACTGTGGATCTTTGGGCACCTACGCAGTACGCCCACGGACGCCACAAATGTGATGTTAAACATTCTGCTCATAGAAATTATAGGGTAGCAAAACGCAGCGTTCGCGACCATCAGACAGCGAAAACTATTTAGCTGAAAAGCGAATCAATATTGTCATACCTCGATTTTAGCAGGGCTTAAAATATTTTTTGATATGGGTATCAAACGAAAGATTTATAAGAAAGATTTGTTCCGGACAAATCTGTGATGAGGGTTGCCACTTTTTTAAAAATTCCAAACACTTCCATATTGTGTAAGCGCCAACCTATTTTTTTTATATTAATTTTAAATGGCAATGATTTCAGAAGGATTCAATTTCCATGCATGATCTTGAATAGGGTTGCCACCTGTTCGAAATTCAGAATCAAATTAAATAGCAAGTTAAAGGCAATATTTTAGTATGGATCAAAGGAAAGAGGCTTAAAAGGCTTTATTTTGAGAGTACTCTTGGAGAGGGTTGCCACTTTGGTAACTCAGAATCAATTTAATTCCAAAGTTCAATGAAATGTTTGAATATGGGTTTCATAAGAGAAGAGGTTGAAATAAACTTTGCTTATAAAATATTTTTTAATAGAGCTGCCACCAGTTTAAAAGATCCAGTTTCAATCAATGATACGTTACATAAAACATTACAATACGGGTGTAAAACGAAAGAGGTTAAAAAAAGCGGTGGTTTGAAAATATTTTTGAAAAGGGTTGCTACCTGTTTTAAATTTCAAATTTAACTTAGCTTATTGAAATATTACACTGAGATATCTTACATATTTACACCAAATTATTTCAAAAGCATTTTATAAGGGTTTTACCAAATTTTTTTTAAAGTTATTTGCTTTCAACACGAAAACGTCATAGCTCTAAAGAAGCTGCATGTAGGAGGCGCCTCGATGTCTTCCACAGGTTGTTAAAACTCAGGAAAAAATTTGATCTCGCAAAACAAAAAACAAGAAATACACAGTTGCTCATTAAATCCTTAAGTGGATAGTCCAGCATACTGGCAATAAGAGCTAATAAATAAATAATCAAGTTATGGGGAAACAATGCAATGCAAAAAGCTACCAGCAATGCAGTCGCATAAAATCGCAAATAAAAGCAACAACAACAAGCGAACAACAAAAAATTCACGCAATGCAACACGACAGCATTAAACAAGCGGACAAGCAGCTTTAAATAAATTACAGCAGCATGAATAAGAAGAAAAAAACAACAACAACAACAAAAGCTAGCATAGAAAAAAGCTTTTACAAAAGTAACAGAATGCGACTGGCAAGTTGCATCAACAACGCAAGACATTATCTACCAACATATACATACATAAGTAAGTACATACATACATACATACACCAGCTGGTGCAATGCTGCTGCATTGGTTTTTGCTGCAATGACAACTGTCCTGCCACACGTGTATGCATGTATGTATGTATGTACATGTTGCAGCACGCACAGATGTGCATTGTTGAATGCGCATATATTTGCACACATCTGTTTTGCTTTGTTTTTGCTTGCGCTTTTAGTTTTTCTGTCTGCGTTGTAAGCCCAGTTGCCGGCACATACGCCGATGATGGTTGCAAATGCCACAGACATTCCTACTTAGAATGTTCGCCTAGTTAGAGTCGAGAGAAGAGATTGCTACTGAATCTAAGTAGTATATATGTATATGTATATGTATGTAAGTATTTGCTTTCATTGTTAATAGCTCGCAGAATAAAATCTTTAAAGATAAATTCAACTCATCCCACGTTCTACTCGCAAGCTTCTTTTCAAAATCGGTCTGCAAGCGAAACCACCTTCTCATTTATAAATCAGTCAGGTGAAATATTTGTTTTAAATGAAATTTATGCAATTCGAAAAAAAAGTTATCTTTTAAAAGTCTGCAAAGGCCTGTGAACTTTACCACTTCGAACCAAAAATAGATTTTAGTAACTTTAGCGCTATGGCAGGCCAGGCAGCTAAATTTATTCCAATCTTCGATAAAATCAGAAACAAAAGTGATCGAATTCGGAATAGCACAGAGATTTGGTAGTTACGAGATCTAAACAGCATCGATATACGAGGGATGATTCAAAAGTAATGATAACACCGTTGAACAGTCAATTTTACACCAAAAAAAAAAAAAAAAAACAATATATTCTCGAAACTAGGGTCCAAAAATAGTAAAAGACGTGTTTTTGTTTTTCTGTCTGACCTCACGATTTTTCAATGGCACTTTGAAATTTTAAAGAAATGATTAATTCAAAAAATTATTTAAATACTCAGTGCAGTGTACAATAACAATGTGGGTATCATATAAAAAAATCGTAAAATTAAAAAAGTTTAAATTTTTTGGCGCATAGGGACGAACAGGCACTGAAAAAGTACTTTTAAAATTTTATCCCTAAAAATAAATATCCTTGAAAATTTCAAATATGTATTTTTGAAAACAAAAAGTTTATGTTAAGTACTAATATATATACGACCACATCCGCGAACTTCATCCTTTTTACCTTATTAGGTTAAAAAAATAAAAGTAATTAAAACAGCTTTTTTAATATGTATCTATTTGTCCTTGTGAACCAAAGGCCTAACTTTCTTAAATTCCACCGAATTTTCTGTTTCGTTTGTTACATATACTATTATTCTACATTGCACTGAATTTTTTTTTGGATAAATTTCTGTGTTAAACAAACTTTTGAAATTTGAAAGTCCTTTTAAAAAATCCTGGCGTCAGAAAGAAAAACTAAAAACGCAGTTTCAGTTTGTGTTTTAAAGTTTTTTGGTGTTTTTCGTATGGTGTAATCAGTTATTTTCAGTTCTAGGTCAACATTAAACTCGTGCCATAGAACTACAGCACTGTAAAGGTTTTTCTAATAGAAATTTTCATTAACACCCTTCGCATCAGATTCAAGCATTCGAAACCAGCTTAACAAAATCCATCACACGAGACGTTGTGTTTTCCAACTTTACCTTCTAAAAAATTACCGAAGTTAATAAGTTACCCTCTACAACGGCTACCTCAATTAAAATTCAAAACCACACTCGTTGTTTGGCCCAACTGTCATCTGTCGCCTGCCGCCTGTCACCATTTATAGCCTGCTACATATGAGCAGGTTTGACTAGTCGTTGGCGGTAAAAGACAAAAACAAAAAATCACTTCACATCGCATCAGCAAGTAAAATTCATTCACTCACATACAGGGCGTCGTCATTCATTGCTTCATTCATCCATTCCCCTCCCTTCTCCACTTTCTGCATGCCCCATGCATTCATTCAGCATAACCGAGCCGATCTAAACACATTCTAAGCTTTGCCACATGCTTTCTGTGGCAGGCAAGCATCGCTATTGCCAAGGCAAGCTGTTCGGTCCAACCAGCCGGCCGCTGCGTTGCGGGCCAATGCGCTTGCGCAAACCGGAAACAACTCATTATCCTAATTAAAACGTTCGGCGTACCGCTCATACGAGCACATTCAGATACACTTACATATGTATGTATGAAGCAGCATTGCATTGCACGCGATCGCACAATTGACGTTGCGGCGATCCACGTTGGACAAGCGGCCCGGCATCAGTCAGCCTCCCAGCCTGCCTGCCCGCTAGCCATTCCGCCGACCAGGCCAAGCAATTCCATCACCGCGTTCGTTCGTTGGTTTGTGTCGCTCGTCGCTATGTGAATCGTTGTGCTGCCGCTTGAATTCGAAATTAGACAATGAATGTCCCAGCTTCCAAAGCGTTTGCTTTATTTTCCTTATTGTTTCATTGGCACTCGTTGTGTTGTTACTTTTGCTGCTATTACATATTGCTGCAGCTGTACTTGCAGTTGTTGTTCTTGTTGTTGTTGTTGTTGTTGTTGCTCATGTCCTTATATGCAGCATTCATTCAAACAACCATTCATACATTTATTGTTCCATTCACCAAGAATTGTTGACTGCGTGGAATGTGCATCATCAACGTTCGAAAGTCCAACTTCACAGCATTTGTGGTGCAATGAGTAGTAGAGTAGTCGTTTTTGTTGTTGTTTTTTTTTTTTGTATTGGGGAAATGTTGTCATCTGTAGCGAACTTGCACAGCTTGTATGCACCAAAATAGGTAAGAGCAACAACATTAAGCAGCAGCCGCAGTAGCAGTAGCGGTGACAGTGCGCAATTGTGGTGTCTACTTTTTTTTCGAAATTAAAATAGTAATTTTCCTATTTGTGCTGGCGGCACAGTGTGGCAGGACAGTGAAGACTTCTGTTCATCATTCCTATTGCTACTCATGACCAAGGAAATTACATGAATTTTGAAAGCTGCCTTTGGATGACAGAGCCTTTAATTCGGTTCTGTTTAAGCTTTAAAAACAAAGAAAGTTGTGTGGATCCCATGCGCGACTGAAGTTAAACTTCTTTATGATATTACCCGTATTACCACAATACATACATATATGAGTATTTCTAGGTATAATGAAATTTCTAATCTAATTTTTTTGCTACATGGCAATATTTTTTCTTTTAAAAACAATAAAAACCAATGAATTTAGAAAATTAAATATAAACAGTAAAATTATATAAAATGAAAATAAATCAAAAAAAAAAAAAAAAAATATTTTTAAAAAATAAATGAAATAAAAAAAATATATTTTCTACTTTTTAAAAGAACGAAATCTAAAAATTAAATTAGAAAAGGAAAAAAAATTAATTGTAAATTAAAAAAAGTATTTTATTTTTTAAACAAAATGTCAAAATTAAAAATAGTTAAATTAAAAGTAGACAAAAAAAAAATTAGATCCTAAAAATTAAATGAAATTGAACACATATATTTTTCTTTTTAAATCAGTAAAATATAAATCACTAAAACCAATTTAGTAGCTCCATTGGTTTCCGAAAAATTCGCAAAAATGTGTGTTTTCAGCTAGCTTAGCGCTGTTAACCTAGCTGAACAATCTTTGAATTTTTGTTTTAAATTTTCGAAATACATATATATATATACATATATGTGCTAAAAGACACCTAATTCCAGCATATATTTGGAAAATTTAAAACCTAAATTTAAAATTAACATTTTTGCGAATCTCTCGAAAACCAATGGAACACCTAAATTAATTTTGGAGACCCTAATTAACACCTAAAAGACACCTAATAGCCAGGCTGCACTCAAGGCCCGCTCATCATTTGAGCTCAAGGCCGCCTTGGTTCTTGAGCGCATTGATAGGCTAAAAGTCCTGGCGGAACACAACGTTATCCAACTTATCTGAGTACCAGGTCACATTGGAGCTGAAGGTATCGAGGAAGCAAACCATCTTTCCAGATCGGCGGCTGTCACGTCTTCTATAGGGCCTGAGCCCTATGCGATCGGACTTAGCGCAATCAAGGAAGAGCTCAAGAACGGAAATGACAAAACTCAGAGAATAACACAGGCGTAACAACGTGGGAGAGGCGGTTGCAAAGAGACGGGAGAGGTACCTACTTAAGCGAACTCTGGCCAAGTTCTGGGATCTCTAGGGTTGAATGGGGTTCTTTGAATGGTTGAGGGCACAATAGACCCCTTGATCGCAGTGAATACCTCTATCTCAATCTACCTATCTATTAGAATTCTGTATTCTGTCTGTCCGAAGCCGCCGCTGCATACTCAATTTTATCAACAACGCTCGTTGGATTTAGCATAGTCTTTGGGTGGTTTATGAAACTTTGGTGTTAAGCTTCTCACCACCATGCTAGCGTAGCCTTACCACATCCACCAAATCAAGGTCAGCAGGGGAAAAAGCGTTGAATCATATCAAATTTAGTTCTAGATCAAGAACCAAGTCCATACTATAATATTCGCCACATTTTTTTTTCGCAATACCTACAACCTACTGCAATTGCTTCCTTGTGCAAAGTAGTGACTGATCTTCAGTCCGTATTTATAGTACGTATACCATTTTTCTACAGTTTTTCACGCTTATTCCCCACCGTTGTAGCCAGGGTTTTTGCTTTTCATTGTCATGCTGATGCATAACAGACAACATGCCGCAAATATGTCACAAGTACGCACAACACAGCTGCTGCAACTAGAGCTGCTAGGCTAGATTGATTGCGAAACGCACTCTTTGCTATCAACCGCAGCTACAGCTAGAGGGTTGGCGGGACAATGATGCAACGCACTGACCACCACTCGCATGTGCATGTTTGCTGTTGCTATTGTCGCTAATGTTGCCTTGTCACATTTCGTATGCGTAACTGCAGTTGCACTAAATCAACTAGCGCATAGTTGGTGCAGCAACTATGTACTTTCAACCAACTGCTGCAACACATTCTAGTTGCAACACACACACACACACACACATCCATGCATACATACATAGATAAATACTCAACTACTTACTTAATATGTACGCGCTGTTAGGTGTACCAACTATGCAACGAGTGGCATTGCGGCAAGAATAGCATCGCGACTTGTGCCCGGCTTGTGCTGCACATAACATCTTGGCATCGCTGCTTGCATACTGATCAATCAGTGTTTGGGAATAAAGGATGATGCTGCAGCTGTTAGTGTCTTAGTGTTGTTGGAGTTGTTGTTGCTGTTGCTGTTGCAGTTGACAACAATTGCCGGCATGTTGGACGCGGCATGACTTTGGCCATTTTTGGTAGTGCTAGTCGGAGCAGCAAAGCGAAGCGGCACAGTTGTACGCAGGAAATTACCATTCCATAAGTGGTAACAGCGACAACAACAACAACAACAAAATGCGTCAGTCAGCCTACTAAGTAATGCGCAATGATGCGCAGCAAAATACATTGTCGACATTTGCAATGAATGAAATGTTGCAGCTTGTACGCTGTTGTTGCACATAAAAATGCATTTCTCATTGCAACGCCATTCAATTGAAATTTTCCTGCTGCCCGAGTGGCAGCAAGCATTGCCCTGCTTTCCGTCAGCAGCGCTCGCCAACTATTTATTAGTACTTTCAACTTTGTATTGGCAGTTTATAAATCACGGAATTTCTAAAATATTGCAATCATTCTTTTGAAGATTTTTTCTCTTCTTGGTTTTTGTGTTTCTTCTTATTATTCTTTGAAAATACCAAAAATTCTTGATTGCCCGCTTTTCGAGGTGCCAAATTTCAATGTCAAATCAAATGTAATGCAAATATTTTTCCACTTAAATTTTCTCCCACTCAAAAGCTTTCAAATTTTGCGCGATTTTGTTGCAGCAATTTAGCGTTTAGCGATTTGCTGTCGGTCATTTTATTTATAGTTTATTATGTATGTTTCTGCTAAACGTGTCGAAAGTGCTTGCTTTACGAATATTTATTTGCACAAATTGACAGATTTTCAGCACTCGCTAAATATTTTGAATGAAAACATGTGGCAAAGTTGCAAAGTTACACGAGATTAATCGATGAATAAGCATATTCTTCAACAGGGTGGTCCAAATATATGTAAGTAGGTAGTAGCGCTCTATGGGAATGTATGCCAAACGAGACAGTAGATGGGACAGGGTAGATGAGGAGTTCACCTTGATGCCTATTTCCCTGTTACCCATTACCTAGACAAGTGTCTGCCAGGCTTCGAAGGCATATAAAGCTTACACTGCCCTCTTCGACCTCCTGGATATCTGAATATTAGTCGTCTGAACTGGGCGATAAACTCGCTGGAGTCACTGAAGTCATGAGGAGCGGATCGCATCCCTTAAGCGTAAAGGGTTAGATTAGATTATACTTGTTAGAGGATTAGCACTGCGACCTTGGGTCTATTGTGCTCTCAGCGAACATCATCCAACCCTAGTGCTCTGATGAATCCAAGTCGTTTCGAGGGAGGTAGAGAGTGTATATGCGGTGTGTTAGCCCCTCAGTTCCCTCATTCAATAAAGTTGAGGAAAGCTTTTTTGGCGATCTGTTCTATTACCATATGTAGTGGCGTCAGGTCCAGAATGACCTAAAGAGCAGCGGTGGGGCTAATACCCATTTCTCCCGTTATGCAGGTGCACACCAGCCGCTGAAGTCTAGAGAGCGATGCCCTCACTGACTTCATTGCACATTTCTAGCTGAATACCTCCCAGTGTTATAGGGTGCATGCCTGGAAGGTTCTTTCTCTTGGTAAACGGGATGATGGCTGCTTTGTCAGGGTTGATTTTGAGACCCACTGTGCCACACCATCAGCGTAAAAAGTTGTCAGCATGGCATTGATTTCGAAGCCTGTAAAAGGCCTCATGTTTCACCAAACGGCTTCAGGCCAATTAATCTGCCTTTTCTTCTGTTCAAGACTCTGAAGAGACTGATTGATCTGCACATAACGAACGGTATAATTCGAGATCATCGCCAAGAAGGTCTGGGGTATACATATGGACACAAGATTGTTAAGCGAATTTAGACAGCCTTCGTTCGTAAATACTTTGCACTAGGAGTACTTCATCCAGTTTCTGTCACGGCAGGGCGAGACAAAGTCTTAACGACAAGGTAGGTTTCTATCACCTCTGTTCTGGATACTGATCGTGAGAATGGGGAAGAGAACTGTCGGGTGGTTGCGTATGCAGACTACGCATTTATGGTTGAGGCTATATTTCTGAGCATCTAATATTACCTGACTGAAAGATTAGCTAAATCCGTCTGCTCTGATAGCCATCGGAAATCAGTGATCTAAGCTGATGCTGTGCTCAAAATCGACCAAAGATTACTTGCCTTCTAATTACTTATCTGAACACCAGGCCACAAAAAAAGGCTTCTTGAAAAAGTGGTCAAAACGACTCTTTCGGGCGGGAGCTGATGGGTTAAAATGTTCTACGAAAAAATTCCCCAAGCAATTGTACTATATACGTCTTAGCTTTCAATTTCGCTCTGATATTTATTTTAACCATTTTTTTTTTACTTGTGTGAAAACTTCTTAGGCCGGGATTTGAAAACTTAGTAGGCCATAAAATAAAAATACAAGGTAACATTTGCAAATCCATCGAGTTATTTATTTATTACTGGATAGCTCGCTTGTTTGTCTTTTGTGGTTGTCCACTGCTGCGTCCAAAGCGAGTAGTTAGTTGCGGTTGTAGCAACCTTCAAACTGGTAGGTGGTAGTCTCTTTTAAAATATATCTGCCCTTCAACCAATTTTTTCAGAATAAAATTGTTTTTAAAGGGTTGATAAATTGTAAAACCTACTTGAGAAAACGACCTTTAAACTTATATCTTTCTCCAATGTTTTTTATACTCGAAAAGAAACTTCTTATTGTACAACCCTATGTCTCTGCTATACATATCGCTAGCTTAGAGTGAAAATCTGTTAATTCCAAATTTTTACGACAAGTCAGTTTTTAATGAAGAAGGCAAAGATAACTAAAAATATATGTTTTCCAAAAACTCGAACCACCTGCTGCTTGTCTACCTCATTATGCGCCAAAAGTCTTAAAGAAAAAAACCTTCAGGACGTCAAATTCTACCGATTCGTATGCAGGTTTGTTTTGATTTGAATATGCAAAAGTGTTGAATTCAAAATTTAGCAAATATGTACTTGAAAAAAATAAAAATGAATTTGCGAATTTTTTCTCCCACTGCTGAAAAACGAAAAAATGGACTTAGCAGCAATTCACAATAAGCTGGTAATATGTACTTAATATTCGACAAATTAAATGTAGCGGAAATCACAACTACATTTTGACATTTGATGAATACTAGGAAGTGATTGGAATCGATTTTTCGTTGTTAATCAATTACATACTTCATTATCAACAAACATGCTAAGCAAATAATCTTACTGATCTATTCATTTCTTCTGGCTATGATCACTCAAATGAGATTCGTTGATGAATTTATGGCGTACACATAAAATACATAAAAATTGAGGTTACGAAATATGCGTAGAAAATGACCCAGAGTGCTGATTTCTGATTAAAAAAAAATAAATTAATTGATGTTGCAAAAATTTTATGTTTGTGAATTTTTTTTGAAGCATACATATATGTAGATTTTAGACGCTTTTAGTAGTATTTGAACTAAAATAAAAAGTGAGATTAACGCTGTTTACCGGGAACAAAGTGTCACGGGTAACTGATATAAGTGCCACCTTATGTTTATCCCATAGTTCTTCGGTCATGCGGGAGAATCGAATTTTTACACGGATGGATTCAAGCTAGACAATAGGGTTGGCTACGTAGTTTTCTCTAAGGAGCTAAGACTGAAATTATCCGTCCGAATTCCGGATGAATGCAGTGTTTATCAGGCCGAAGTTTTAGCTATAATGGAGGTGGCTGTGTACCTTAGTACGCATGCCGTAACAAAGACTACGTTTAACATCTTCTCGGACAGCCAGGCGGCAAATGAACGCGGCAATGCTGCAGTTGCCCAGCTTTGGCCAAGAGCAGAGTAGACTTTTTAGGTAGGCACGCGGAATTATCAGGCGTAGAAATATCACCAGTCCTAGGCTTTATAAGAGCTTCAAAATGGTTCAATAAAGAATGGACCTTCAAGGTCTAAGTGAGAGTTGGTTTTGGCACCGACTGTCACACCAACGTAACCTAACCTAACTGTCGTTTAACAGCCGTATTGCTCTGCTCGTAAATTACTCCTACCCTGCTCAAAACGATTCCAGGTTGTGAAGTTTTCGTATTGCCTTCCGAAGGACGATCACTATTTGTATGTATTGTATGTTGGTTAGACTAGGAATCCAATATCTCAACTGATCTCCACTCTACTGTTGCGAGTTTACGGTGATAAGGAATCTTCCTAGCTTGTTGAGGTTCTGAATGAGACGCACTTTTTTAAGGCAGATTTTTTGCTTTGATGTTTGAAATTTTAAACATCCACAGCAGCAAATCGACCTTATTTACCATAGAAAGAAGTCTCAAGCATTATGGATAGACCAAAAAGGGCTTACTCTGTCTCTTTCGACCCCTACAGAAGGCTTAGTATCTCATACAAAAAGTATATTTTAAAGATGCTTTGCAAACGCGTACCTACAGAAAGCCTGGACAGAGATGAGATCTTCGTGTATATTTATGACTTAAGCAAGGATTCTGAATACCTCCAAAGCAAAGGATTTCACTTATGTAATGAAAAGAGGCCAGCTGTGTGGAGTCAGAGTTTTCAGCGCGGACTCCATTATGCTGGAGCTACTATCTTCTTCCATAGTCAATTCCACCTTATTCAGGTAGGGAAAAAATGAGGCTGCTGATGAGATAGCCAATAAATGAGCCTTTAAAAAGAAACAAATTTTTCTTTAAATTTAATTTAATTTTAAAAATTCTATTTTATTTGTTTCTTCTTTTTTAATTTAATCTGTTTTTGTTTGTTGCTTCGTTTTCTTAAAATTTTTGTATTTTATTGTTTAAAAGGAAAAGTATTGTTGTTTTATTTTACTTAATTTTTAGGGACTTAATTAACTTTTTCTTTTTTATTATTATTTTTTGTTTTAATTTTTAAATGTTATTATTTATTTGGTTTATTACTTCTGTTTTACTATAATTTTTTTTCTTGTGTTAATTACATTTTCTTTTAGGTTTTATATTTTACTGATTAAAAAATATATATTTTTTTTATTTTACATAAATTTTAGTATCTCATTTTTTTAAATAAAATTTGTTTGTCCTTTTAATATAATTTTCATTTAGTTTTAAAATTTTGTTTTAAAAATAAAAAGACTTTTTTTAATTCGATTTAATTTTTAAATACTACTGTCTTTTGTGATACAAATTTTTTCTTTTTCTAATTTAATTGCTAGATTTTATTCTTTTAAAAATAAAAATATTTATTTTTTAATTTCGTTTAATTTTTAAAAATACTTTTATTTGTTTTTGCTTTATTTTCATTTTCATATTTTTATTGATTTTTTTATTTAGTTTTTATTTATTAGTTTTTATTATTTTTAAAACGAAAAAAATATACATACATACTTATGTATATGTGTTTTAATTAACTAAATTAGTTTTAACTTATTTCTAAAAGGTAAGCAGCTTAACGCTAAGACTTCCTTGCTAGCAGATCTTTCAATTAGTCTTTCGAAAGACAGTGAAGAGCTTTCAAGATAGTTGCCTGAATTGACAATTGTCTTACGAAAAACTGTGGTGTGTTGAAAGAGTTGCTCATTAAATTTCACTGATCCCAGTAGCTTTTTTTGTGCAGCTTTTATAAAAGGTGATAGCCGCCTTTTGAGAATCCAATCCATTGGTGGTTTCAATTAAAGATTAATGAATAGTTGCCTATAAAAGACGTCTTAAACAACGCTTCTCGTTCGTTAAGTCCATTGAAAAGTTCCACAAATGCTGTAACTCTTGCTCGCTTCTCTCTATAGGTTTTAAGAAGGCAAAGGGCACTGTTAGGGCAATCCAGATGCACAGAGATCCGTGCTACTACGATAAGTCAAAAGTATTTAATCTAAAATGTAGTTTGTCATTCATATTTAGTACAAATCAAAGCGCTGGTTTCTTTATTTAGGCAGCACTTACGAATTTACGAAAAACGCCCAGAACGAACGAGAAGTAGTTTTGCATTTCCATAGAATCCCCACAGCCGCAGTTAAAGCGAACAGAAAACAAATTAAAATTCAATAACAACAATTAATAGGAATCATTGAGAAGGAAATCAGAAAATTAGAATATAATTTTTAATAAAGCACAATATTTTATTAATTTCCCACACAAGTTACGCTGATGTTGATGATGATGCAGATGACGACGTTGCCCAGCGTCAGTTTAGTCATTTAGTTGGTAGAGATGATTATGCTGTTCAAAGTGTATACATACATACACTTTGTGTGGAATTTGTAGTAAAGTGAATTTGTGTGGCGATAAAGTGTTTCGCTGCGCGCGTGTTTCGATCGGCGCGCATATTTAATTATGCAGTTATACAGGTATTGCAACAAAAACAAAAGCAACATAAGAGCAAGCAAGAGCCATCACAGCGTGCAATTCGTAAATGGATGCAAGGCAGTTTTGAAGATTTTGTTGTGAATATGGTGGCTATAAATTATGCAAGCAAGCAAATAATAAGGCAAGCAGAAGAGTGCTGAGTGTTGAACAAAAAGAATAGCAGCAAAGAAGTTTTATAATAGCAAGAAGAGTAGTCTTAAAAAATCGATAACAAGCGCAAAGACATGTTGAGCCCCCATGGTGTGTGTAGTTACCAACTCAGAAAGAAACAATTAAAATATTTTATTTGCCTTTTTGATAAACCAAAAAAAAACAAAAAAAAAACAAAAGAAGGGGAAGAAACTTCGCTTACTAACCTCAGCTTGATTTCGATTTTCACACGATCGCCCAC
>NW_023458560.1:41719909-41732055 GCF_013731165.1 Rhagoletis pomonella
ACCGTTTGTAATAATAAATACAGCGAGTACTTGAAGTAAGTGACTGACTGTGTGTGAGAAAGCATACATATTTATGAACAGTGAACCAACAGTGAGTTTGGACATTGAGAAAGTTTGATGTTGTCAATGCTGTTTGGTGAAGGCAAAACATTTTCATAAAATCTATAGCACTAGCAGGGACCGAGAACAAAAGGTATGATCGAAACTAAATGTTGTTCTGGTAGTTTTGTTTCGAAGAATGCTTCAAAACCAAAACCAAAGCGAGTAGAAAGCTGTCAAGAACAACGTTACCCAGATGTTTGTTCTTATTTGATCCTCCTTGCAAACGTTATCTATACTTTCTTTCTCATTTTGTTCTAAGTGGAAGCGTTCCCGAAAGTTTCGTTCTCATTCTGTGAGAGAGTTTTTTACGAATTTTGTTCTTTACGGAAGCGTTCCCAAACCTTTGTTCTCATTTTATTCCCGTTAAAACTGCTCTTAAAACTGTTGTACCCGTTTGGTGCGTTTGTTGACATTATAATTTGTTCTCATCCAGAACTAAACCAAAACCGGAACGCGTTCTCGTTTCGTGAATATAAGTTTAGTTCAACTTTTCTGGAGAAAATCTTTAATACAGTCAAAAAGCAAAATTGCCCTCACAGCAAGAGAGGAAAACCAAAAAGTACCGGAACATGTGTCGGGTAAAAACTGGTAAAACTCAAATACACTGGCGACGCCATTTTTTTTTTACATTGCTGTTTTTTATCATTTGGCAATTTACTAAATCCGACATCCTTTAATTTTTCGTACAGCTGGCAACCCTCTTCGAAAGAATAAAACCTTATTTCACATCTAAAGCTCAAGCCCTTTCATTTGAAACCTGATTTTTTTTAATTGAAAGAACTGCCCAAATCTGATGTCATTAACAAAAAAATTCCTCGCCTTTTTTGAATTACGAATATTTTTGAAATAGGTGATAAAACTTGGAACTTCTGAGAAAGACAGGACCTATTTGGCTCTCCCATTTTGACCCTACTTAGCCAGAGAATCGAGTTCGGCAACGCTGTGCACTGTTCTTGATAAAGTTATCGAAAAAAATTAGGTGCTTTTATTAATCCGATAATAATTTTTCAATTTACTGCTAATTAGTGATTTTTTTTTAATTTTTAGAATGTTATTCAAGTAAAATTTTTGTTGTTGTTTTTCTATATAAATTTTGTCCAAGCTTCGGCCAAAACCAATCATAGTTTCAAACTTTATACAAAATTTAGGAAACAAAAATTTCTAAATTTTCATCAAAATTTCAAACCTTTCTATCTGAATCTTTGGCAGTATGTATGAAATTTAATTTGTAATCTTATAACTCGAATCTACATATCGAGCACTTTCTTTAAAAGTGTAGTACCAGGTTGACCGAGCTTTGCCCGGAGTGCATATACTTTTTAAAGTTTTCAAGATTTGGATAGCTTTAAATAATATTTTGGAAATAAACAAAAAAAATAGGATTTCGATATCTATTAAGTAAATTCCTAACTCTAAAATTTAGGTGGCAACCCTATTCCGAAATACGCTGGAATTAATGGTACATATCTTGAACGTATATGTACTATGTAGTATACATAAAAAAATGTTCATTGAAATTAACAAAATAAAAAATGTTACTACATAGAAGCGTGGCAACCCTGGTGGAAAGTATTTTGTATATAAGGAAAGCATTGTTTAAGAACCTTCTCTCGGTACCCATGAATAGTAATATTTTACCTTTTTTGCTAAACCAAAAATTAAATAAATATGCGATTCAAAATATGTAGGTGGAAACCCGATTAAAAATATTTTTGAATTAGGGATCTTTAAAATACCTTCCATTTGATACCCATATTATGATGTTTTAATTAAGTGGTAACTGATTTAGAATAGGTGGCAACCCGCTTCAGAAATATTTTCGAGAGTAAACTTTTTAAGCCTCTTTAGTTTGATATCCGTATTGTAATATTTCATTTATTTTGTAAATTTAATTGAATTCAATTTTCCAAACAGGTGCTCATTACAATATTCAATTTATCTTATCAATTAAATTAAAATTTTCAAACAGGTGGCAACCTTTCAAAAAAATATTTTTGGCTGTAAGCCTTCTTAAACCTCTTTTTTTGACAGCCATATTGCAATATTTACTTTATCTTGTCAATTTACTTAAACAGCAATTTTAAAACAGGTGGCAACACTAACTCTCTAATATTTTTTCTATATTTTAAGTTAGACCTCAGGCAATCGCTGTTAACTGCATTCAATTCCATGCATCAATTTACGAGTGATGCGCGTACAAACATACAGACAGACAGAAAAATTTCTAAAAATGGTTGATTCCGCTTCTGTTGTTCAAATAAAGACTTTCCAATATTAATTTTTCTTTAATAGATATCTATAATGTACAGACATCGGCCTGTTACAATTTATAAAAAATCTAACTTGAAAAACGGGTGAATATTTAAGAAACCGAACGTAACAGTTATTGAGGAAAACTGTCATTGAAAAATTCACTATGAAGGAAATGTTCTATATTTAAGCGATACATACCAATCGATTTCTTTTTTTTCGCCGAGAATGAAATTTGAAAATAAAAAAATTTTGTATTTTTTATGCGAAATAAAAAAATTAACAATTATTTTTGATTTTTATTTTATAAATCCAAAATAACAATTATTTTTGATTTTTATTTTATAAATCCAAAATAACAATTATTTTTGATTTTTATTTTATAAATCCAAAATAACAATTATTTTCGATTTTTATATAAATAATCTGCAAATAACAGTAATTTTTGATTTTTATATTATATGACTCAGATAACAGTTAATGAGGACTTTTATTTTAGTTTTTATTCCTTCTCCATCTGGGCTTTCGATCGCAGAGGAGGCCTTCCTCCTCCGCTGTTACCAGCATCGCGATTCGCGTTGTATAATTTCAGAGCTGGAGCGTCGGTGTCCATTCGTAAGACATGCCCTAGACAGCGGAGCCGCTGTACTTTAATCCGCCGCACTATTTATGTCTACAATATATCGTTGTAAAGCTTAGACAGCTCATCGTTTCATCGTTTGCGATATTCGCCCTCGCCAACGCTCAAAGCCCCGTAAATCTTTCACTGCATCCTTCTCTTTTACACTCCAAGAGTTGCCTCATCGGACGTTGCCATTGTCTGTCATATCTGTATACATAATCATAATGTGATTCACATTAAAACAGCGCGCAAAGATATTTCACAACAAAATTTATTATATTATCCAAATTTCTCAAACTTTTATTTCGATGACTTTATTTTTTGCGAGCATCCCCCTCTTCTATCCCGCTTTCACTAAATTAAAAAAACTTCAATAACTAGGTCAAGGTACGTTCACTGTGTTCTATTTATAAGTAAGTACAATTTCTTATTGCTAATTAGCGAATCCGCATATTGCGGCGCCCCGGAGACGGCAGTCCAGTAAAGACAGTCTGACAGGTATTTCACATGCTGTATAAATTTTCCTTGAATATTTCCAAGAAACAAGAAATTTCAACATTCTTTCTACATGTTTTCTATTGGTACGTAGTCAGAAAATTGTATACTTTCTGGCGTGTGCCGAAATTTTTCATTGCCAGGTGTTTCAATATACTCGCACTTACATACATATGTAAAATATGTACGGTATTAGCATTAGGGTCGTCCAAGAATTTGTGTAAAAAAAAAAAGTAAAGTCGGAATTTTTAGGCTCTCGCCCCTAGGATTTTTTGGTATGTGTACCGAAAAAATAAACCCATATTTTTATTAAAAAAAGAAGAAAATTTAGAGGCCGCTTAAAGCGCTCAAAGTTTTCCATGTATTTTATATAAGAAAAAAACAATTTCGTAGAAATGGTATAGATCTCTTGAAAATCAATATTTTTCGATCGGAAAACTGTGTTTATTTCAGGAGATTCCCAAGAATAATACCCAATTATTTATTGAGCTATATTTTACAGGTCTGCCAAAACCCCCAGAAAATGCCCGAAAATACAATGGGGCATACATAAAAAATCTTTGGTATTATAAAATGGTTAAATAAACAATTTGTTATTGTTAATGGCAGTCTCCTGCAGAGAATCAGTGTTTTCCGATCGAAAAATAAATCTATACCATTTTTACGAAAAGTGGTTTTTCCCATATAAAATACATAGAAACCTTTGAGCGCTTTGAGCGACCTCTAGATATTTTTTATTTCAAAATAAAAAATAGGGGAATGCTTTTTTCGATATAAAACACACCTAGAGTGTCAGAGCATTAAAATTCCGACTTTACTTATTTTGGACCACCCTAACGCACATTATTATTAAGGCAGTTGAAACAATTGCTAGTCTTTCAAATGAATTACATAAATATGTACATACATACATACATTTATTGCTTTAAGCACTCAAGTACATGTCAATAACTTTTTTATGCGTTAAGTGTATTGAAAATGTACATTCATATGTTTGTATGTACGTTTTTATGCGCATGCCAGTATTTGTGGGTATGTGTGTACTTTCATCCGAACAACACCGACACAAAAAACTAAAAAAAAAAATAGTGTGTGCTTTTGACCAGACATGTATTTCGACCCGCTGAATGCGAATCTAAGATTTGACTCGTACACCCTCAAAATTTCAAGTATGTAAATTGCGAAGATTGCGAAAAAAGACGGCAAAAATTTACAACAGACGGCCAATTTATTCGCCACTGGATTCTCACCCTACTCTCTGAGCGCACTCTTTGACAATATGCGAGCAATGGAACAACATTTCCTTCTCGTTAACTACCGCCGTCAAAGTAGCAGCGAGCCCGAAAGAAAAACTTCTACGATTAGGAGTGTCACGAATCTGCAAAGAAAAAATACGCCGCCTACTTAAATTAAGGAGGGAACACTTTTCCATTCTATTCAATGGCAACTGCACTGAAAAGAGCGGAGAAGACGAACCCGAGTCTGACTATGCGCATGGAAAAAAACAAAGCTGCTGGAACTGAAGGCCTGCCAGCCGAGCTATTCAAGTACCGCGGCTGATAAGGTGCATGCATCAACTCTTATGCAGAATATGGTCAGATGAACGCATGCCCGACCACTGGAATTTAAGTGAACTCTGCCCAATCCACAAGACAGGCGATCCCGCCATACGCGCCAACAACCGCGGGATCAGCCTTCTAAACATAGGTTACCAGGTCTTATCGAGCGTATTGTGTGGAAGTCTGATGCCCACTGTCAACGAATAAGCGTTACGTCTGCTCTGCGTTATCAGGGTAAGATCGAGAAGCAAATGGGTCTGGAGGTGAACTAGGACAAAACGAAATATCTCCTGTCATCACACAAAACAGTCAGAGCATACGCAGGAGGCGTCACTGTTGACAGTTACAAGTTTGGAAAAGTAGATGACTTCATTTATTTGCGAACCAGCATTAAAACCAATAATAATGTCAGCCTTTAAGTCCAACGGGGAATCACTTTTGCAACAAGTGCTACTTTGGACTGGACTCCCTCGTCGTACAACAATCACACTCTATAAGTCACGCCCCATGCCTGTGCTGGTCTATGGCGCGGAGGACAATGAAAACATCTGATGAATCGGCTCTTGGAGTTTTCGAGAGAAAAATTCTGCGAAATATTTACGCACCTTTACGCGTTGGCTATGGTGAATACCGCAGACGATTTAACGCTGAACTGTATGAGCTTTACAACGATATAGACATAGTACAGCGAATTAAAATTCAGCGGCTCCGCTGGCTTGGCCATGTCGTTTGAATGGACAGAAACGCTTCTGCTCTAAATGTATTCAAAGCGGGCCGCGATGCTGCTAACAGAGGAAGAGAAGGACTTGACTTCACTTGGCATTTCCATCTTTTGCATCCCCAGTAGTACAATTGGAGCTATCAAACTTAACTTCCGTGTGCATCCCTTGGAGCATAAAGTGTCTCGGAAGAGATGAACAGACGCTTCTGGAAAGGAGAAAATTCAGCACGGAAGAAAGTTTGCGCAATTTTTGCTGTTTATCTTTTTTTTGTTCTTCACATTATCAAATATTGAAAATAAGCCAATTTTTTTTGTTTTAAATTCGGAACCACAAGCAACAACAACACATGTACATTAGACTGCATCACCAAAAAAAAAGTTGCGGTTTTTCCACCGGGAGTACAAAACTTATTATACTTAAAGACGACCACCAAAATATTTCGGAAAAATATTAAGATTTACGCGAGCTGGACCGATTTGAAAACACCTCCAAAAATGGAGTGTTTTATGAATAAAAATAGTTTTTTAAAGAACTTAAAAAAAATCCCCTCAGATGACAAAAAAATGTAAGCTTAAAAAATCTTCTTAAAAAAAATTTAAAATCTTTTCAACGGAATTGTAATTAGGAGATTTTTGACGGTGTTTTTTAACTTTCTTCAAAGAATGGTTTAAAAAAAACTTGAATCTGGGTCAAAACTATTCCGATTTAGACTTGAGAGGTATCAGTGGAATGGTATTTTCCCAATCTTTTTACTTCTGTCTCAATTTTTATTTATTTTTTTTTTTTCAAATACCAACACATCTTAACCCAACTTGGAATGACGCTCCTTCATCCTACCTTTCTCTTTCATACTTTGAATGATTTTCGTTGCAAAGAAAAAAAAATGATGACCCCACAAGTGTAAATCGGAATAGTTTTGGTCCAGTTATTCAAGTTTTCTTATACCAATCTTTGAAAAAATAAAAAAAAAACAGCTTCGAAAATCTCATTATCACAATTCCGTTGAAAAAATTTTTAAATATTTTTATGCAAATTTTTTAAGCTTAAACTGTTTTGTCATCTGAGGAAATTTTTTTCAAATAATTCTTTAAGAAACTATTTTTATTAAAAAGAACTCCATTTTTATAGGTATTTTCAAATCGGTCCAGCTCACGTAAATCTTAATGTTTTTCCGAAATATTTTGGTGCAAGTCTTAAAATGTAATAGATTTTATAATTTCAATGTAAGCCAATACTACTTCGAAAATATTGTGAAAAGTGCGAGTTCCCTGCAAAAACAGAACCATCAACAACATTTTTTTCTTCCACAATTCACCTTTTTCATTAAGTCGTTAAAAGTGTTGGCATAAATTTTAATTTTACTCACACCTGCAATAGGTACGTAATTTTCTCGCACTTCGATTAATTTGAAGTGCTTCAAACAGTGCCGCTAATCGCTCTGATAGCATTAATGCAGTGGCGAGGGCGAGAAAACAATTTTGAGTTTAGAATTGAATTTGATATTGAAAGCAAATAAATAACTAAAATTTAACTTGAAATGTGTAGCTACTAAAATTGAAGAGGAAATTTAGAAAATGCTATAATTTTTGGAAAATCGCAGAAGGTAAGTAAGTAAGTAAAAAGCTATTATTTAGGCGAAAAATTGTTAGTATGTGACGTTATGCATGCACAGGCACGATGTGTACATAAGTACCTACATATGTGGTACGGCTGTGGTTAGTTGAAAAGAAAAGTAAGTGCGCCAGGGCCACACTGGAGAAGTGAAATATTTATCCATATGTATGTACATATACATTTACTTAAGCTTAAAATTTATCTTTTTTCTATCTAGATCCCTACCTCTACCGTTTTAGTTCTAGTTACATTTAGTTTATTCTGTTTCCATTATCTTTCTTATCTTTATACTCTATTGTTCATATAAAAGTAAAGTGTTTAAATTAACCTTGGTCTTCATCTTTGTTTTTATCTTTTCGATGCCATTATAAGATGCTATGTGATGTGATTTCATGTAATGTGATGTGAAGTGATGTCATGCTATGCCAAATGATATCATATCATGTGATGTTCTGTCATGTGATGTCCCATCATGTGTATCGATAACAAAAAAATTTAGTAACATTAATAAAAATATCGACAAAAAAACCGATAAAATTATCGATAACAAGTTCGATAAAAAGTATAGATAGCAAAATTGATAAAAATATCGATAAAATATCCATTAAAAAAATCGATAAAAAAATATCGATAACAAGATCGAAAAATATCGATAACAAAATCGATAAAATAATCGATAAGAAAATCGATAAAATAATCGATAAGAAAATCGATAAAAATATGGACGACAAATTCGGCAAAATATCGATAACAACATCGACGGAAATAACGATAGCAAAATCGATAAAAATATCGATAACAAAATCAATAGCAAAATCGATAAAAAATATCGATAACAAAATCGATATAAATATCGATAATAAAATCGATAAAAAATATCGACAACAAAACCGCTAAAATATCGATAACAAAATCGATAAAAATATCGATAAGTCCTGAGAATACCGGAAAACCCGAAATAGTTCCCAGGCTGAGTCTCTGTGTCTATCTAAGTCCTTTTCTTTAAAATTACCTTTATTTTATTCTTCTTTCTCTATCTTCATCTTTACTTCTATGGGTATCCTCATCCTCATCTTTTTCTTAATATTTATCTTTGTTTTTACCTTTATGTTTATCATTTTCTTCATCTACATATTACCCTTTGCGCTTATATGAGTAAAGTGTTTAAATCTACTTTGATTTTCATTTTTGCATTTATCTTTATGCATCTTTGTTTTTGTTTTTATTTTTTCCTTTGCCTTTATCATTTTCTTTATCTATTTACCCACTTACCTTTACTTTAAATCTTGTATTGGTCTAAGTCTGATTCTTTAACCTTTTATTAGCACGTTTCTGTTAAATTTGCATATTCTATTTAAGAAGCACTTGATTCCGTCGTAACCATTTCCGTGTGCAATTTCCGTTGCACTATTTCCGTGTGCAATTTCCGTTGAATTTGCCAATTTACTCCCAACCAACCAACCGCCTCTAAATAACTGAGAAGCTTTATTTTCCCACGTGAAAATGGAAACATTTGCCTTTATGAATTGTTTGAGTATATTTTATGTGTATGTTTGCTGCAGTGCACTTACTTATGTTTATAATCGTATACGTATGCTTGGCTGTATACTTATGATCATAAATATATACGTACTTATGTATATTGATTATTTAAACACTTCACAGCGTGTTGCTCACAACAAGAAAATTAGTTTGTTATCTTTAGCGGTCAGCGTTCGCAAACTCTCCGTGTTTATTCGTTTATTTATTTATTATTTTTTAGATTACTTCTACAATCCACGAAATTTTGGAGCAATTATCAAATTTGGCATCAAAAAGTACATATATATATACATAAAATACATACATAAAATACATACATAAAATACATACATAAATTACATGCGAAGGGTGGGCGAAAGAAGGCAATGATTTGTGTCCGAAAAAGAAACAAAGGAGTACAGAGGTGGTAGCTTAAATTCTACCCCTCTAATGGCGACTGTTTAGTTTAGTCATAAATTACTGATTCAATTAGCATAAGAGTTCTTTTAAAGCAAACAAATGACAACAAAAATCTGAGGATTCAAATGTATAGTCCCAGGACACAAGGGTGTGGAGGTCAATGAGAGAGCTGACGAGCTAGCCAAGGAGGACGCCCTCTTAGACGCCACACTAATGACAAATATACCAACTGGTCTTGGGGAAATCAAAAGATAACAAGATCTGCTCATGTACCGCCAAGCGAACGGGCTTTGGAAAAGAACTCAGGGTTGCAGACTTGCAAAAATTATGTGTAATTCGTACGATAGGAAATTTACTAATTTCGTAATATCAACAAGAAGAACAGACTCGAGGCTCCTGATAAGATTGCTAATAGGGCATTGTTTGCTAAGAGTACATGCATTTAAATTCACTCTTCCGTTTACTTAATACTCGTATATGCATGTAAATTAGGGTGGTCCAAAAAACATAAAGTCGGAACTTTAATGCCCTCACCCCCTAGGATTGTTCTATGTATACCGAAAAAGTTATACCCTGTTTTTTTAATCAATTTTTTTTTTGAGCAAACTAGGTATATACATATATTTTTTTTTTTCAAAATAAAAAAACAGGGGTTTAGTTTTTTCCGATATAGAACAATCCTAGCGGGTGAGAGCATTAAAATTCCGACTTTACTTTTTTTTACATACATTTCTGGACCACCCTAATGTACATTTAAGTAAATATCGCCTACCTCGTTCAAGAGTTCACCCAATAAACGCTATTTATGGAATATTCCGACTTAGCAGTGTGCACGTGGCTCCATCCCATAATAGAATTTTACTATTATCTATATTTCACCATATTAAAAATTAGCATACATACATATGTACATATGTATATCTACACATTGTTGCAAACACCTCTAATCCAATTATAGCGGAAGCCTTCACTCTCCCCAATGGAGTGGCAGCCACAAAATCATATCGTTTGGCGGAAGAACACTTTCACTGCATAGTCCAGCACAGCATTGCGCTGAATACTCGTACGCACCAACCAACCACCCATAAATTGTCAATTTCACGATGATGTTGCACAGCCTTCCTGCATGTGTATCTGCGGTGCACACAACAGCAGAGCATTGCGAACGCGCAGCAAGAATCTGATCCACATCGTTCAATGGCTATTCAAAAAGCATCACCTGCCCGCCGCACAGCAACCGAATACCAAATAAAAATCTGAACAAGTTGTAGTAAATTAGTGATTTTACGGAGGTCAGATATGCAAAAATGCAGTTTCACAACTATTTCTATTGTTTTGCCACAAATTTACTACAAATGTAGCTGCTATTAACTACCACTAGCCTCTACCGCTGCTGCTGCTTCTGTTGCTCCTGCTGCTGGTCACAACTGCATGCGCTGTTACTGATGAAGTTGCTTGCAGCGCTGAACGATGATGATCATGGCGGCGATCGTGCTTGTGATGATGTTGTCTGTCATTGTTGACGTTTAGCTGCTTGGTGTGGCGTATTATTATTGTTAGAGGCAATCCTTTCTTGTTGCCACCGTTGATGGTGTGCTTGCTGCTAAGTGTACATACATAGTTGATATTTGCAGTTTCAACGGCACAAGAATTGCCTTGTAAACAATTTGGATTGGCCATTAAGGCAATGATAATACGCACACCACCCACAGCGAGAAGTGCGACAAGCAGCGGCAGACGAAATGTCGAGTGGGTTGGCTGAGATGCGGCAAGCACCAGAAATGATTAGTAGAAATGTAGAATTAATGCAAGCGTACTTAAATAAGGAAGACAAAGTTGTGTGTGGATCGCATACGCGATTGAAGTGAAATTTCTTCTTCCCACTATCCGTATGCCACACAATAGTATATGTATGTATATGTATGTGAGGTATTCTTCGTCAACTGAAGCCAAAAATTTGTTCAGGTAAAGAAAAGAAAAATCGGTCACATTTTTGAAAATTCGATCGATATGTTAACTTTCCAAGTTTGGCATACGGATGTTTACAAGATGTGACGATGGGAATATTGGAGTAACTAAGCTTTATTAGAAACAATGAAAAAAAACGAATTTCGTATAGTACACTCAGGCGTTTGAGGTGAGGTGAATTCAAGTGAGATGAGTTGAGTTAATGTGAGTTGAGAATGAATGAGGTGATTGGAAGTGAGCCTTATAATGTGATATAAATCATCTTAATATTCAGTTTTATCTTTACCCTTGACTCTTCGTCTTTAGCCTTATCTCTATCTCTATCTCTATCTCTATCTCTATCTCTATCTCTATCTCTATCTCTATCTCGCTATCTCTATCTCAATCTCAATCTCAATTTCAATCTCAATCTCAATCTCAATCTCTATATCTATCTCTCTATCTCTATCTCAATCTCAATCTCTATATCTATCTCTCTATCTCTATCTCTATCTCAATCTCAATCTCAATCTCAATCTCAATCTCAATCTCAATCTCAATCTCAATCTCAATCTCAATCTCAATCTCAATCTCAATCTCAATGTCAATCTCTATCTCTATCTCTATCTCTATCTCTATCTCTATCTCAATCTCTATCTCTATCTCAATCTCTATCTCTATCTCTATCTCTATCTCTATCTCTATCTCTATCTCTATCTCTATCTCAATCTCAATCTCAATTTCAATCTCAATCTCAATCTCAATCTCAATCTCAATCTCAATCTCAATCTAAATCTTAGTCTCAATCTCAATCTCAATCTCAATCTCAATCTCAATCTCTATCTCTATCTCAATCTCAATCTCAATCTCAATCTCAATCTCAATCTCAATCTC
>NW_023458560.1:41732065-41732226 GCF_013731165.1 Rhagoletis pomonella
ATCTCAATCTCAATCTCAATCTCAATCTCAATCTCAATCTCAATCTCTATCTCTATCCCTATCTCTATCTCTATCTCAATCCTAATCTCAATCTCAATCTCAATCTCAATCTCAATCTCTATCTCTATCTCTATCTCTATCTCTATCTCTATCTCTATCTC
>NW_023458560.1:41732236-41779826 GCF_013731165.1 Rhagoletis pomonella
TATCTCTATCTCTATCTCTATCTCTATCTCTATCTCTATCTCTATCTGTGACCGGAAGGTTTTGGAAGATAACAGCTATTAAATATGTTTAATAGGAAATGATCTATAAGGGACTAAAATTCATTTTCAGGTAAGACAAAATTTCGAATCAATAACACCTGTGGGTTGGATGTTAAAAAAATTCAGAAAATCAACACACCTCCAACAGCTAACGAACTTTGTAATTTCATTGAATTTGTAATTTACTTTTATTTGTTCAAAAATCACTTTTTCAACACACCTTTTCTACTAATAAATTTCAAAGTGTTCCGAAACTTTATTAATCGTGCGAGTATATAATCATGAATGTTATATTCGCTATTTTTCTGGCTTTTCAATATGTTTTGATTATAAAATGTATTTCATGCACTCACACACATGCACCCATATGTACATATGCAGCTAAGTGCCTAGATTTATACAAATGAATACAAGTTGTGTATTTTATTTGAAAATGGTCCGTTTCGCCCGATTTACATGCCCGCACCCAGCCGTTCAACCGTTCAGGCGTTCACCTTGGAAATTTATTATATTTTTGTGAAATTGAAAATTAGAAAATCTGAATAGATCAATGCGCAATCATTTCATGCATTTCTTGATTTTCTAAGCAGCTCATTTGAAATAGATTCGCTAAGTGATTGAAAGAAACAAAAGTGGAAAAGTCAATAAGAAATTGTATGTAGAATAAAAAGCAGCCGGTAAATCTTCCGAATCTGTGTATACAGGTGATGACAATAGAGCGAATATTGTAAGTAAAAATTTATATATGTGGTTAATAATGGTAATGGTAGCTAATGGTATTGATAATGATAGCGATAACGCTAATGATAAAGGTTAGGGTACTGGGGATGGCAATGAAATTGGTAAAGGTAATGGTGTTGTTAATGGTAATGGTATTGGTAATGGTAATACTAAAGGTAATGGTAATGCTGATGATAATTTTAATTTCTAATAACAGTGATGGTAGTGGTAGTGGTAATTATAATGGTTATTGTAATGGTAATGGTAATGGTTAGTACACTGGTAATGGTAATGGTATTGGTATGGTAATGGACATAGTATTGGTATTGGTAATGGTGATAGTTATTATGATAATAACGTTAATGTTAGTGGTAATCATAACGGTAATGGTAGTGGTAATGATATCAGTAATGGTAGTATAATGGTATAATGGTAGTGGTATAGTACTGGTAATGGTAGTGGTATAGTAATGGTAATGGTAATGATAATTTTTAAAGTACTTTCGCGATAATTCGATATCATATGAAAACAGAAACGAACACAATAAGAACCTCAAAATGAAATATTGAAATTACCCTCCCGGAACTAAAGGAGAATTTTCAGAGACTATCTAACAATACTTTGCCTAAAAGCATGTTTACACAGCAAAAATAAAAATCAAATTACTATGTATCTACAACAAATGGGTGTAAATCGTCGCCAGGCGAACGGCCAATGGCAAAAGTACAAATATCCTGGCGTAAAATGGCACGACGAGACATATGCACGTGCGCTGCTCCAAACACTTCAAACATGTACATACATATGTATGTATGTACGCTAGCGTGTGCATTTGTGCTCACCGCGAACATATGGAAGCTACATACATACATATGTACAACGTCTGGTGGTGTCTGTTTAATTTCATTTAAAAAATTTTCACCGGTGAAAACTTGAAAAACTAACAAACAACGTCAAGTCAACCCAGCGGCATCCCAGCGTTCAGCCAACACAACAGAAGGCCAACAAGCGGCAATGGCACACAGCGCCAATACTTTGCTCGGGCATTAGACAAGTACTTGTACTATTTACTTCATATATATACATATTGTACAAGTACATACCGCAACGCAATAACAATAGCAAATACACCAAAAACAACAACAAAAAAAACAGCAAATAATGTATTTAAAACAGCATTGCTTGCGTGAAATTTTCACGCTAATTAATTTCAATTCAATTTTATCAATATTTCCAATAAAAATCAATCAACAACAATCGCAATTAATCAACATCAAAGCGGGCGATGGCGCGCCAGGAAGGATGCTAGCTAGCTGCTGCAACAAAGCAAGCGCGCGTGTGTGTATGCATAAGTAAACTTGTGTGTGAATGTAAGTATGTGTGTAAGTATTAATTCGATTGAAAAGTTACTCTTTTTTTTTTTGAGAGATTTGTAGAATGTGCTAGTATTTTCTTGAAGATGTCTTGCTGTCATGTTTTGTTATGTCTGCCATGAAATTTTGATTTAAAGAAAACTGGGCTGACCTGGCATTAAACTCGCCATCTACTGAGCGGTATTTTGAAATTATTATTATCAAAATCAATAACATTTTTTACATAAACCTGTAAGAAATTTCTCTCGAAAGAGGAAAGTTCTGTCTTATAATTCTTTGTCTAAGAGCTACCCGCAGAGGAAATCTTTTAAATTTAATACATACATACAGACGTCATTTTTTTTAGTTAAATTTCTCTTCTTCTGCGCCGAATGAAACTGCCTATGGCTCTACCCGGTTCTATGCTACAATACAATAAATCGGTTTTAAAGTAAGGCTTCCATTTTTTGTGGCAGCGCTGGAGAGAATGCAAAGATCAGCCAACTACCCGTAGATATAGCGGAAATAAATCAGTTGTCTAACAGCTATGGTAACTGCGGGATACTGATGCGGCGTACGAGTGGAACCTATTCCATCAGGAAACTAACATCAAAAACAGGCAGAAATAAGGTTCGCTGTGCAATTTATTTGGGTTAAAGGTCACAATGGTATCGCAGGTATTCGCTTGGCTATTAAGCAGGCTTGAAAAAATATCACCAGATAAGAAAATGATGGAAATTTCACGAGCTACCTATGGTCTGCTTCTGGATAGATGAGATTTTAGACAGTTCGCCGAGCTGGGCTAAAACCCTGGGATGCAAGGTGCCAAAGTCGTTCTGCTCACGGGTCTTCCACGTCTTATTAACCAATTTCCGATTTTTTTCGTGGTAACAGAACGTTTTTCCTCGCGAAACCTCTGGCTGCATCCTTGGGTTCCCTTCCGTTCTTCTTCCTCTTTAGTTGTTGCATAGTTTTCTCCCTAGAATTGGTTTGGCAGTTGGTACAGATGAGAATATAGTAACTCCGACTCTACTGATAACATTTTATCCTTTTGTGAGGGAATCGTTTATTAAGGAGTTCATTATTGTATTGGTGTAGCCAGCCCAGTTATGGGGCTTTCCTTTGATCAGTCAACTTTTTTGCTCGTTTCATACTCAGTTTCTGCCAGTGTCCTCCATTACTCTCTTTTTTGTAATCATTTTTGAACAATCTGCGACAAGGTTTCATTTTTCGCAAGTTTTGTACATATCGTCGTCGTTTAAAGTGCAAAACCGCGTATCAACAAAATGCAAAACCGCGTATGTAAAGTTGTAGAAATTATTTTCTAGAGCGTAAAAACACTCATATTTCAAAATGGTTTTGGAATGGGTAAGGATTGAGCCAAGAGCTTGTGTGAGCAAATCCAATTTTTGGCAGCCAATGTCAGTTTTGCAGAATGACGATACGCGCTTTTGTACTTTAAACGACGATATCCTTCTGTACTAATTAAAACAAGCGCCATACAGTCTGTGATACCAGCGCTCCCTTTCCCAATAGAGTTGTGCGCGAAGGTTATACAAGGTGTGCCATATTTTTTTTTTATCGATATGTGAATATAAAGAATACAATAAATTAAAAAAAAAATAAAAATTCCATACAAGGCCACTTTACATAAGGTGGTGTTGCTAGATCAGCTGATTTGATTCGCCCCGGTACACATGTTGGCACAAATTTCTTATGAGTGAGCGAGAAAGTGAGCGTGTTGAAATTTTCTTTACTTCTTCCTCCTTGAGCGAAGAATAGCTGAAATTTGACATTTGTGTACCGAAAGCAAAGGCAAAATACATGTAACTTTTTGTTTTTGTACTACCGCTACCACCTTATATGAATTCGCCATGATCTCCATATATATAGGTATGAAATATTTTTCATTTAATCTGGTCCCTTGCAATTTATTTTGTTTAGCCAAGTGACCGCCTTTATTGATCAAAGCAAATTGTACCCTTACTGCTGCACTATCCATCACTTATCGATAATCTTTGGTATTACTGTCCTGTGCACAGCAAAATTCGACACAAACGACGAATAGGGTGCCAAGGAGTTATCCAAGATATTCTCGGTGATTTTGTATGTCGATGCTTCTTTTGCGGATCTTCTCCAAGATTTGCCTTACCTGGCCTGTGGTGAATCCGCACCCGATCCGACACCGCACTGTTAAGTTGCATCCATAAGGCAGATCGTCGCCCGTTCACAAGCCATCTGAATGTGGTTTGGCCACTGAAACCACTGCAAAAACTCTCCACTATATCTTTAAATTAACCAAGTTTGCCATTGCTCAATGAGACTTTATCTAGCAATACCATTGGATTCGCCTCTATTATGGGCTTAGTAAGGAAAACAAGGCTCGAGCGAATTCCAACTGCGAATAATAGACGATTAAATTTTTTGAAAAAAAAAAAATATATGTTAAGGACTAATATACACTCGACCACATCCTCGAATTTGTCCTTCTAACTTTATTTGCTAAAAAAAAAACCCATATTGTTATCGTACATTGCTATGAATTTTTTGAATAATTTTTGGAAGTAGTCATATCTTTGAAACTACACAGTCCTTAAAAAAAAACATTACGTCAGAGAGAGAAACTAAAAACGCAGTTTTACTATATTTGGCCCATATTTTCGTGGAATACTGATTGCTTCGTGAGTTTCGAAATTTTTTTGATTTTGTCGCATAGTTTAATCGAGTAGCAGAAAAAGAAGTTCGCCGCACACACCTGACACCCCTGAGTCTAAACTATTTTTCAAAGCAATTTAGAATTTTTATTTTTTTTTACCTTTACATTTTTCATCATATTTTCGGCATTTACAATCGGATCTTAAAGTGTGATATATCGATGTTCTTGCCTCGAGGAGATATTTTTTTGTTTCGAAGTTCATTGAGCTCAAAAGCCCCGTTCTAGTTCTAACCAAATCTCAGTTCCTACACCCTTATTTCATTAAATTTAAGTTCTGCAAAAATTATTAAATTTTTTGTTAAGGAAGTATTTTGATTATTCCAGAAGAACAATTTAAAGATTATATTTGTTCGGCAAAAAACAAAAAAATTTGTTCACTTTAGAATGTTGTAAAAGCAAAAAGCTGAATTTCATGTCATAATTATGGAACCAATTAGTTTTTATCGTATTTTCGTTGTAACTACTTGCGCGCAACATAAATATTGCTAAAGTTTCTCTGCAACATTTAAAAATATACCCATATGTATCTAATAATTTTTTTCAAGCGAAAGGGCTTAGGTTATAGAATCTATTGAAGAAAATTAATTGAAAAATCAAGACAGTTAAAATTTATACCAGTTCATATCTAAAGCTCAACCAGCAACCTCTTAGATCCATCGCCTGTCACACATCCGCTCATGTACGACAAATTACTCCCAAAAAATTAAATTCCCATTGACCTACTTGTTGCATTGTTGGATGCATTTTCTATGACGACATAATGACTAATTACAGCGGATCCTTTCTGATGGCGACTGCAGTACACAACTACAAATCTGCATGCATATGAGTGTTTCGCTGGAAGAAAGAGGGAGGGATGGTTTGGGGCGTAAATAGCGGACTGCGTTCAAGTGGCTGACAGACTACGTTGGTGGCCTGCTTGCTTCCTCAGCGGCGCTTAGCGGTTGATTAGGCATTGAGCATGGAGCAACATGTGGCACGGAAATATATGTATGTAAATACATACATGCAAACATACATATGTACATAAGGGTGAAGCAAAAAAAATAACTTTTTCGTTTTTGACAATTTAATAGTGCGGAAAAGTTGCGTAACAAGTGCGTTAAAGTTCCGAATGGTGGCTCTTTTGTTCTTTTTGTAAAATATTTTCTAAAAATATTTTGATTATATTTCTGAAGAGGGTGGCCACCTATTTAAGAAGTTAAAACCCAAAAAAATATTTTCGAAGTAGGTTGCCACCTGTTTAGAAATTCAAAATCAATTTAATTAACACGTCAAATGATATATACATATTGATAAACTTATGTGTCAAACATGAGAGATTTAAGGATATTTTTTCGAAAATATTTTTGAACAGAGTTACCACCTGCTCATAAAAATTAAACCAATTTAAATAGGAAGCCAGAATATTTTAACATGGCTATCAAACGAGAACTATTTTAAGAAAGAAGATGTATGTATTTCAAAACTGTTTTTGACAAGGCAAATGAAATGCTACTAATATTACACTGTTCGGCACTCCGCTGGGGAGTCGATGAAACCAAGTTTTTCTGAAAGTTTGGATTGTATATAAAAAAGTAATTTCTTAGTTTTCTCAGGTTGGCGATTTTAGGGGTTTTCCCCCAATTGAAGTTGGTGGTCGCAGAGCAGCTTTTAAAGCAATTAAAATCTATTTAAATGCAACTATTTATACAATAATTTCTGGGGGTTTCTGGCTACGAGCAATCTGAATCCGCAATTCATTTTTGCCATCCATTTTTACCAAAAACGGCCGCTGGGTGCGATTTGGTGCGCGTTGGTTCAAAAATAAAAACATGAAGGAACATGGGTTAGTAGAAACATTGTTGAGAAAAACTGTGCACTTTTCCTTCATGTTCCTTCCCTGTTCATGTTCCCCTCGAAAGGCCTTTTGATGGTATCTGGTATATGTCGTACAGAGTTATAAATGTGATATTTTATGAACGACTGGGTGGGTACTAAAATTTATTCAGCCACAAAACAGTATACTCAAAATCTTAAAGCCAATGATAAAAGAACCATAGTTTGAGAAATGTTTCAAAACATTAAGGCTCTTGGGGCGACCGTAAATATTAACTGATCGGAAAACGGTTTAACAGGGCACTTCAAGAATTTCGAAAACGGAATTTTTTTGCTCCACCCTAATGCACATTCATACATGCTGCGCTTGCAACAACAATAGTGGCAAATGTTGCTGACACTATGGGTAGTGGTGGAGTGTGTGATTAGGTGTTGACGGATTTTGCACGTTCGCACGCCCTTTTTGAAGTCAAACGCGCAACATATTTCACGTACCTTTGCATGTTTATAGCTAAGCGTTTGTTGCATGCCAGTGCTGCTCCACTTGTTTAGTTACACATATGTATGCCTACATATGTATTTATTGACAGCAAAGTACTAAAACATGCTGCGAAACAACACAAACAAATGCCAATTTATTGGCCAACCAAAATTTGAATATCACAACATCAGCAGAGCGGCAGCAACAACACAAAAAACACCAATAAATATGTATATGGATTCAATAGCAACAATAAGTGATTCGTCGGCAAAGTTTTTGAGGAAATGCGCTTGTTGATGAAGTTTAATTACCACATTGACAGATGAACAGCCCAAGCGCGCTTAGATGAAAAGGACGTTTACCGAAATGTTGATGAAGTGACGAGTACTCTGTGTTGTTTTGTGTGGCAAGTTGTTTAAACAAAGTTTATAAAGTATGCACGTTTGTACATAAATAGTTATGTAGAAAAATATGCACTCGAAAACATACAAATTTATGAATGTACCTTTGTAGAAAAGAGCCGCTGCAGTAGTTGATTGCGTATAGTTTTGTGGCATATATGTAATTATTTATCCGAAAGGAATAGAAAAAAAAATATGTTTTCCCATAATAATTGGGCTTTGGCGGCTAATGATTACGAACTAAGTACATTAATGCTTTTGATTATTAAAGATTTTAAAGCCTTTTTAAGCTCGAAAATACTTTTATACCAGAAGCCTTATGTACTTGTATGCGCCCAATAAACACAACGAATTCGCCTCGAATTCGAGACGAGCTCGTTTTCTCTGATAGAATTATCGAGACGATACTTCGCGGCGATAGATCGGCGAATTCGAATTCGAATCGAGTATTACTAGTTTTTCGAATTGTTGGCGATTCGATAAGTTTTCTTCTTCGAATTGCTGGCGATTCGAGAATATTTAATTTTTCTAATCGTTGCAGATTCTATGATTTTTATTTTTCGAATTTATTTAAAAAATTTATTTTTTCGAGTTCGTCTCGAATTCGATACGATGCCACCCTCGTTTTTGTGTTTATTGGGTATTTACATTAGGGTGGTCCAAAAATGCATGTGGGAAAAAGTAAAGTCGTAATTTTTATGCTCTCACCCCCTAGGATTGTTCTATACCGAAAAAATATACCCTTATTTTTTTATTTTAAAATCAAAAAATATTTAGAGGTCGCTCAAAGCGACCAAAGTTTTCCATGCACTTATTTTATATGGGGAAAAGACAAGTTTTCGTAGAAATGTTATAGAATGGTTAAAAATCAATATTTTTCTACCAGAAAACCCTGTCTATCTGCAGGAGATTCGCAGTAATAATAACCAATTGTTTATTTAACCATTTTTTCATTGCAACTATAATTTATAGGTCCGCCAAAAGCCCATAAAAACCCCGAAAAATGCAATGGGGCGACCAATAAAGAATCGTTACTATTAAAAAATGGTTAAATACACAATTGAGAGAGTTTTCCGATCGAAAAATATTGACTTAAAATTTATTTTTCCTATATAAAAATACATGAAAAACTTTGAGCGCTTTGAGCGACCTCTAAATATTTTTTGATTTCAAAATAAAAAATAGGGGTATACTTTTTTCGATATAGAATAATCCTAGGGTGTGAGAGCATCACAATTGCGCCTTTAGTGTTTTTGGACCACCCTAATGTACATAGGTACACATAGAGCATTGGACATATCTATAGCACCCCCATTTCAAAGTAAGTGATATTGTTTGCCACTTATGTTTAACTATTTCGTTTTAAGAATTTTCAATTAAGATACAGTTCATTCTCTTACTAAACTCATATAAACCAAAGATTAAAACTTTTTTAAAGACTACAAAAAAAAAGGAAAACCCATTTCCACCCAAATTTCAAACTTTTTTCTCAGAAGCGCTAGAATTTTTTTGATTACACAGTTTTATAGCCCATTCAATTTTAGTCTAATAATGTGCAAGTTTCAAGTGGCTGAAAATTACCGTTGATTTTTTAACACATTGCATAAGCTCTATGCTTTCGATTTGTATGTGATTTGTTCATTAACTGGTAATGGTGATTGTAATGATAATAGTAATAGAAATGGTAGTATTATGGTAATTGTAATGGTAATGGTATTGGTAATGATAGTGGTTTTGGTAAGAGTACGAGAAATGGTTATTGTAATGGTAATGGTAATGGTAATGGTAATGACAATGGCGTTCATAAGCTCCGTAGCTCGAATCTTATCGAAGAAACAAACCTTTTTTAAGCGGCTGACTATTCTTTCTCTCCTCGCATTCGTTCTCCAAAGCAAAAAAATGGAGTACAATTATTTTCTTTGGAGTACATTCTGGCTCGTACAAAATCGAACGGGATGTTAGTCGCATATTCATTTGCCACTGTTGCCGTATTCATCCTAGACTAGACTAATTTTTTGCTTAACAGGTGCGCTTCTGCTTTTACGTTACGTATTTGAATTGATTTGCGTGATTTTTTCCATACCCAGATTTGTTTACATTTAAACTTATGTTGCTGTATGAATGTATAAGTATATATATATATATATATATATATATATATATATATGTATGTATGTACAAGTGTTTGCTTAAATGATTATATTTTATTTTATGTGCACTTATATATATACACCTACATATACACTGGTGGCAGAAATAATAGACTCGTCTTATTTTAACAAGATTTGGCTATATTGCTTAATATATACATATATAGTTATAAAACAAACACCATATGAGTCCACATTTCAAACTTTGTACAAACTTTGTTGAGGGTTATTGACTCGGTTTTTCCACCGGCTTTTTTGGATATCTATAAGCGGTTTTTTCTTGAAATTTTGATTTTTCGAATATCGAATAAACCGGTTTTTTCTTTATTTCATACAAATCTTGAACTCCCAATAAAAGTTTTTTGAACTTTTCAAGGCTTTTTCCAGTTTAAGGGAACCACCAAATTATATTCTAGGTTATTTGGGGATGATCAGTATATCATATTTGGTTCCAATAAATGATTGTTTAGCACTTAAACGTTTGCTACGCGTTTGGGCGAGCTTCTTCTCCAATTCGTGTTCTGCTTCTTAACCTCCGAAGAAGATTTTTTATGGCAGAAGTACACTCGGACTGTATGAAGACTATGTAAAATAAAACCGGTTTACCCGGGTTTTTCTTAATTTTAAAATAGGGAACCGCTTTTTTCAAATTGCAATTTTTAGTATAACTCGAAACCCTAGTGTCTACAAAATACCGTTGATTTTGAATACTTTTTTTATGAAGATGTGACAAAGTATGTTAAGATTTTTAATTTTTTTTAATGGAAGAGAATGGCCAGCATCGCCAAAAAAAAATATTAAAAATCAACTGTATTTGGTAGCGACTTGAAACTTGCACTTTATTATACTAAAATTGAATGGGCTATAATACGGCATAGCAAAAACTTGTTATATGACTAGCTAAACTTTTATAAAAAAATAAACTTTTATGAAAATAATAGTTTTCCAAATATCTCGAGAATGGGGCGAGGAAAAAAGTTAAAAAAAATCACACATATACACATCAAAATTCTCTATGAAGAGAAATATTTGAAAATTTTTTTCTTTGAAAAATTTTCACATACAAATTTTTTGATAAAAAAAAAATTTTTTTTGGAAAATATGCCATTTCAAAAAAAAATAAAAAAAAACGAAATGGTAGCTCTGAGTATTGCGCAATATTTAATTATAGTATTACGGGGTGCACTCTACAATAATTTGAGTTATGAATTTTGTTTACACCGAAGTTGAGTAAAATGAGTACCTACATTACAAATTTACAAATTTTCACATTTATTTATCATGTCCATCCCTAAAAATTTGAAACAAATCAAACACATGTAGTGTGAACCCCGTCCATTTTGGCATGGAACGGCCCATATATCACAGTGTGAAAATTAGGCTACCCCCGTAGGGTCTACTGTTACTTAAAAAAAGTAAACAATAATAAAAATTTTTTTTGCTATAAAAAGTTGGATGAACCGCATAAATACCTAATACGCAAGCATAATGAATTAGGTAACTACAAACGTACATATGTGTATGATTGTATATAAGTATGTATTTATTTATTACCAGATTTATGTTTGACCTTTAATTTTAATGCGAACAGGCGTTAATGATGATAATAATTTGATTGCTGCCGAAGAGTGCTACATACATACATACAAATATTGCGTGGACTACCTTGAACTCGCTAAATTATTGTCTTGCGTTTTTGTTTTTAGTTTTTTATTCTATTTTGCGTTTAATTTTTATTGAATTTTGTTTTTTTTTTTGTTTGGTTCCGCTGTTCAACTAAATTTTATAGTTTTGTAGCTCATAATATATTCATTTCAATTTATTGAATATACAATTTACTTAGTAATGATTGTGAAGTGCTGCGAACAAATGGTATATACACATTTTACTCCATTACTCAAATGCCTAACTTACTCAAGAATGGTACTCATTAATTTCTGCTTTAGTGTAAATTGGTTTAAATCGATTTTATAGATTGATGAATATCAGCAAATTTATCTAAGCGGCAATTCATTTTTTAGATATAACGGCGAGTGATTTATTGTACTAGCAAATAATAACAATAATACGCCTTGTAATATTGTAATGATATGATGCGGTTTGATTAAGTAAAGTGATTGTAAAATTACACATGTTTAAATTTGAACAAATAAGCAATGTAAGTAATTGATTAATTTCTAAAATGCTTTGTGATTAATCTGAAATTACATAGATAACTACATATGATGATAGACTTTCTCTTCAATTATTTACGAAAGCTCCGCTACAGACGACACTGGGTTTTATAAAGCTTGATGATACAGTGCGGGCACAAAAAGAGTCACAAAGTCGCAAGTCTTTGGCAGCAGAAGCACTTGGAAATGACAGCGTTTTTGCCTTCGAAACATGACCATATAATATACTTTCCCAAGGAATGACATGCAAGATTTTGCGGAAAATTTCAACATTTGCCAAAGATCTCTCGACAATCGGCTTAAGAAAACATGACAATCTTGAAAACTTCTATTTCATGCCCGAAGAAAAAGATTCATTGCAGGGTAAGAGCGGAGGGAGGTAAACAATGCTTGCTGTAAGGATCTAGTAAATTTATTGACGGATGGTATGAATGGGATGCGTTCTACCGGGAGCTATGCATACACTTTTGATTTTTCGATTTCTGTAAAGTATTTAAATACAGGTTGCTGCACTAGAAAAGCTTAGCTACCCCAAAGTAGTGCCTAGTAGTGTAGTTCTTCACTGGTAACTCTAGGTTTAGGCGGTCAATAGTTTCAGAGGACAATATTAGCAAAATAAAGGTAAAATAGGCAATGAAGTTCTTAAAACCATTCATATCTCAGGGCTAAGCTTCAAGCTTCGCACATCCTCAAAACGTGGACAATGTCGAAAGTGTTATTTATACTAAACGAAGCCAAATGAAATCTGACCTAGAAGCCTGACTAACTTGTTTGTGAAAAGCTCAAGAAGACTTCCAAACATGTACTTCCGTTATAAATATCTTGTAGATGCTAAATCCCAGTAAGCTGTTAAATCCAAATATGTGGATACAGACCTCTACTTGCCAGTTTTTTTCTAATGCAGAAAGGACAAGCCTTTCAGTGCCTATGCACCATATTAGTGGAGATTGGGGTGTTGCTGTCAGTAGACACGTTAACGTAGGCAGGCCACTCTATGGAGCCTTAACGAGAGTGGTTAAACACCAGAAGGTTCTACTAATAGAATATCACACTGACTTTGACGGACGACACAAATTAAGGCACACAACAATTACTCAGCGAAATATATTAGACATCGGCCTCGCTAAACAGAAGATGGACCACAAAACCCGTATGTGGGCAAGCACATCAAAACTGGACTAAATCTCGAAAATAAAGACTGTGTCACTCTCAGCACCTGCGCTTTCATTATCCTGAAACGCCCCAATTGGGCTTTCCAATAAGCGACTTAGAAACTAGCTGGTCAAAAATATGCTATCATCAATCTTACTAATATTATAAACGTAAAAAATTTGTGAGTGAGGATGTTTGTTGCTCTTTCAAAAGGGTTGGAGGTATTTCAATGAAATTTAGCACTCGGATAAGTTATGACCTCGATTAAAATATCGGATATTTCTTGAATATTTTAAAATAGTTAAAATCAATTAATTTATAAGTTAAATAAAATATTACAAAACACAACAGAGGTTCCAAAACAATTTGCGCCGAAAGTATTTTTAAATAACTTTTTTTTTAAATAAAATCGATTAATTTATAAGTTAAATAAAATAGTACAATAATGTGGGTGTCAAATGAAGGGAGTTCGAAAACAATTTATTATGAAAATATTCTTTAAGACCGTTGCTATCTTTTCAAAAAGTTAAAATCAATTTGACTAACAAATTTTATGAAATATTTTAATAAGAGTGTGTTTGAAGAGGGTTTGCCACCTATTTCGAAATTCAAAATCAACTTACTTAACAAATTAATAAAATATATTTATGCTAGTATTAAACGACAGAGGCCTTAAAAAAATTTTATTTTGAAAATATTTCTGAAGAGAGTAGCCACCTGTTAAAAAGTTAAAACCAATTTAAATTGCAAGTTAAATAAAATATTTGAATATGGCTATCAAACAAGAGGGATTTAAAAAAGCTTTATTCGAAAATATTTTCGACATGGGTTGCCACCTGTTTAGAAATTCAAAATCAATTTAATTAACAAGTTAAATTAAATAATTAGATGCACATATTTGCCAAGCAAGACAAATTTAAAGAATTTTTATTTCGAAAATATTTTTGAAGAAAGTCGCCACCTGCTCAAAAAGTTTAATTAAATTATAAATAACAAGCCAGATAAAATATTTTAACTATTTTTAAGGAAGCTGTATGTATTTCAAAAATATTTTTGACCAGAGTCGCCACCACTTTGGAAATTTAAAATCAATTTAAACGAAATCCTACTAATATTATAAATGTGAAAGTTTGTGTGCGAGTGAGTGAGCAATACAGGCGAGGCCGGTGGCAATCCCTATTGCGAATTGATCGATAGCGATGAGAAACATTAACACAACCATGTCACTTTTAGGAGCTGCATGAAGACATCCACTACAATTTAACCTATCCAGTCGACTTATTAAAACCACGCAGGAAATTTCTAACGTCTCACCTATATGAATCTGAATACTTCTAAAATAGGCTGAAATGGATGCAGGACAGACAGATTACTGGATTATTGACGAATTTGCATTATTTCAAGGCCTTTTTTCTCTAGTAAAATAGATTATAGGAGTCCGTTTGGCAACTTGCTCTAGGATAGATAAGCTGAAAATCAGCTTAAGGTGTGTTAGGCAAAAGCCTAGCAGATGGTGAACCGTCTGCGTTTGAAGGAGCTTCTCAGACTGAGAGGGCAACGACTCTCGATACTGACTAGAGTTAGATAGGGAATCCGCCTAGAAGACACGAAAGAAACCCATGGAAAACACTTAACTTGGCTTCAGGCTTTTATTGCCGCAGCTGTTTTGAGCATCGTGAAAGGGAATCAAGCAACATTTCTTCTCAGCTGACCTGCTTATGCTAAATTAAGGTATACAAATTAAAATTTTTTCAAAGCATTAAGAGATATCATTGAAAAAAAAAATACCTCGAAGCAGAAAATCAGGGTGTTTCTTGTAAAGACTTAAAAAGTAAAGCTACGGTTGTATTATTGAACGGTTAGGAGATACGGAACTAAACCCAATCCACATTTTCATCAACTTTAAAGGAGTCTTTTTTTTTTTTAATTAGGGATTTTACTACCATCAAAATTTTTTACACGCGTTGAGCCTCTTTAAAGCTGGCAAACTCGTCGATAAAGCTTAAGTACTACATTGGGCGCATTGTTGCCATAACTGTGAACAACAACTGTCGTAGCAAAAGGTGTGCGTGTGTGTGTGTGAATTTTCGCTTTATCATTTTTGTGGCTTTTCCTGCTTTTCGTCATCACAACTTCTGTTGAGTACTTTAAAACGTCAATTTCAGTCACCTGAAGTGGGCAGCAAAGTACACAAAAGACCAAAGGCCACAAAGTGGGATTAGAAATCTACTTAAGTTCACTTAAAAGCTCATTAAAATGTTAATTAATGCGTAAGTGCGATCCAAATGATCGATCAACTTCTGAGGGAGCGCACTGCGATCGGTCGAACACTATGTGGATGAATGAGTTGGTGGCCATATGGCAAGGTAGCTGAATAGCACTTTGACTTGACCGATATTGGTTGCAGATGACGATGATGGAATAAAGAAATGAGAGAATAGTAAATAACACACTCCTAATGGTTTGAAGGGAGAAAAAGTGTTTAGAAAAAATAGTTGCTTAGTACTTGAGTTGAAAGTTACCGCTAGCAAAGCGCATAACAAATGTACTGCAAACTGACAACAACCAGCAAAAGAATGCAGCGAAAATAACATAATAATTGACCGAGTTATTGAGATGGTAGCGCATGACTGTCTAAAATTCGACACACATTGTATGTTAATAAATAAATAAATAAATAAATAATTAGAGCTTTAAAAAAAATGAACCGTAGACATACTCCACCACTGGGCCTAAGTAGAGGCTTTTCCCCTGCATTACCTGATGCAGCTACTAAGCAGGCGGAGTGTATCTCGTGTCTGATCGAAGGTAACCAGAATCAGAATTTCGTTCGTTCGGTGACCTGAACCATCTGCATACATGGATATTTTATGAGAATATTTTCTAATTTTCTAAAAATCTGGAGCTTTGCTGGGTGTGGTAGGTAAAGATCACGTGATTAGCATGGAAGCAGTCCACTGCACCCAATTCAATTAGATTATAGATGAAGGCTCATCTAAATCCGCCCACCAAACGGTGAAACCATACGGAAGTAATAGACAAACATTTGCTGGTCAATCGAGCGTAATATACATGGACCTCATATTTTTGCCTTGCCTTGTAAAACAGTCCACAGTATCAGCCTCACTCCATTTAGAGACGATGGCTGAAAAGATGATTTCTGGGCTTAGTAAATTGTTCCGGACTATAGAATATCGCTGTGGGGGCAGTGCTTTGGTAGCAGTCCGCCGGATTATTGTGTGATTATCATGACTCTCAAGTCTTCCAGTGGAAAAATACCATATCATACCCCTATGATACAATTTTAGAAGTAATTTTGTTGCATTTAGAAGAAAAGTTCTATACACTCTATACACTGAGAAAAAAATCAACCAAAAATTGATTATTATTACCAAATTCACACTTGAAAAGGAATCAACGTGATTTTTGTTTAATATTAGCAATGCCTTGGTTGATATTTTCTTGTCGATTTTGCTTGTCGTTTTTTTCGTTTGAATACGCTTATGTCTTGCACTTCACAGATGCTTTTTCATCATTCGGAGATACAAAACAAAAATTTTTACTGTCATTTTAACGTGTTGCCTCTGACGGAATTTGAACCCGCAGCATCTTCTGAAAGTTAGCAAATAAGAGCAAGCATCTCTGCACACTCAGCTCAGCTATGTCTCTCCAAATGTTCAACTTTGAATCAAGTTTCTTCGTCGTTCACTTCACAGAGGCTTTTTCGTAATTAAAAAAACCAAAAACAGAAAAAACAAGTAAGAGCAGCGCTGTCTTCGGCTATGCCGAAGGCTTCATACCTTTCATGAACATCTGCAAATTTTACTTTGACAGATTACTGCTTTTGAATACATCTGCATACATCGATAGAGGAGTTACATACTTATATAAAAAATCGCATCTAAACAATCAGAGGTATGGAAGATATACTTTATATGGCACCAATCTAAGTGATTTTCACTGCTATGTGATCGGTATGTAAACCGGTAACACAATTTATTGGGTTTAGTTTCCTACATAAAGGAGATATATGGCAAAAACTGGTATCTGAACAATCAGTGCTATAGGAGATAAAGCTTATACAGCATAGATTTTGATGATTTTCTCAGTAGACTTTGTATTATTATTTATAAAATATCTTACGAAATTTATCGGTTTTAGCTGTTCAAATAAAGGAGTTTTACAGTAAAATCCCATATCTGAACAATCAGATGTATGGAAGATATATGTTGTAGTCATCCGATCCTTGTTATTTTCACTGTAAGTATTCTGTAAATAATGAGTGAAAGTGGTGCGAAATTTCATGTTCCTAGCTGCTTAAATGGAGGAGTTATGATAAAAGACCTCATATCTGAACAATCAGTTGTATGGGGTCTGCAGGTTATAGTGACCCGACCTTTGTTATTTTCACTGTAAGTCTTCTGTTATAATGACTGAAAACAGCGCGAAATTTCATGGTCCTAGCTACATAAATGGATGAATTTTAACGAAAAATCTCATATCTGAACAATCAGTTGTATGGGAGCTATAGGTTATAGTTACCCGATCTTTTTAATTTTCACTGTAAGTTTTCTGTTGATAACTATTGAAAACAGTGCGGAATTTCATGTTCCTAGCGATATAAATGGAGGAGTTATAACGAAAAATTTTATATCTGAACAATCAGTTGTATGGGGTCTATAGGTTATAGTGACCCGATCTTTGTAATTTTCACTGTAAGTATTCTGTTGATAATGAGTGCAAGTACTGCAAAATTTCATGTTCGTAGCTGCATAAATGGAGAAGTTACAACGAAAAATCTCATATCTGAACAATCAGTTGTATGGGAGCTATAGGTTATAGTGACCCGATTCTTCCGGTTCCGACAAATGATTAATACATTATAAAAATACACCCACCTACCAAATTTGATCCGGATATCTCGAAAACTGAGAGACTAGATTGCATACAAACAGACAGACAGACGGACAGACGGACAGACGGACAGACGGACAGACGGACAGACGGACATGGATAAATCAACTCAGCTCGACGTTCTGATCATATAAGTATACATTTTGATGGGTCTATCTCTTTTTGTTCTGGTACTTACAAACATCGGACCAAAGTTATAATACCATTTCATGCTCATGAAAGGTATAAAAATAATAGTTATGTGTTGCCGCTGACGGCATTCGTACTCGAGCCTGCTGGGCGACAACAAATAACAGCAAGCATCTCTGCACGTTCAGTCGCAACCAGACATATCAATTTGTTTTCAAATGTTCAACTTGAATCCCATTTCATACAATCGCTGAATTAACCATGAAAAACCCAAACAATGACTTGGTTGAAAAATCCGTTGTACTTTTGGCTCAGTGTAGGCTGACTAGAATAATCCAGATGAGTTTCGAAGACATATGTATGTACCTAATCAGCTCTTTTGCGAAACTTTCTGCTAGAAATATTTGTTTTTCAAGTTTTCATTAACTTTAAAGCATACAAAATTTTTCCGCTAACCACAAATCTGTAACTTTTAAAGATTTTGTGCAGTGTTATGAAAATTTCTTGAACATCTGGCATGAGTTTTGGGTCTCTTTTCAGCTGTAATCTATGCTTAGGATGCTAAAGTGACCACTGACATCACAAAGAACTAAATGAAAACTGGGTATAAATTTTTGGTTATTAAAAAGCTGAATATATAGTAATCATAATCTTGACATTGATTTCTGCCAACTTAAAACTGCAGATAATTTTAGGATAGTCAAAAAACGGGACATAATTTTACGGTAATATTAAAACTGGGCATAATTTTTGGCATTTTAAAAAAACTTGACAGACATTTTGTGCTATTTAAAAACTCGTCATTGAATTAGTATTAGTCTATAGTTATTCACATACATATGTATGTATTAGGGTGTTCGAATATTTGCCTTTTTTAAAAAAGCGGTTCTTGAGTTACTCGAAAAATTGAAAAAAAACGCTTCCCGATTTTGAAATTAAGAAAAAAGCAGATAAACCGATTTTGAAAACTTTATTGTATTTTTTTTTTAACTTTCGGATTGAGTGCTAGGGTCCAGTAACAAAAACAAGTTTTTCAAATAGCGGTCACCCTTCGGCAGACAATGGCAAGCCTCCGAGTGTACTTCTGCCAAAAAAAGCTTCTTCGGAGGTGGAGTAAAAGTGAAGATCTCTCCTGAGAGTAGCTCGGCCAAACATGTAGAAAACTTTTATGCGGCAAACAGTTATTAATTGGAGTTAAATATGATATAGATTTTGCTCATCCCCAAATAACTAGAAAAAGCCTTGAAAACTACGAAAAACTAAAAATTTTTATTGAGAGGTCAAGATTTGTATGAAATTAAAAAAATGTTCGAATAAACCGCCTATAGATATCAAAAAAAAAAACTGGTGGAAACCGGTTTAGAAAAATCGCATCAACCACCCCAGTATGTAGATTTTTTATAGTTTAAATTTTTAACAGTTTAAAATTTGGCGGTTAACACTTCACATAAACTTTTGGTTATTTAATAATAGACAAAGCAAGACATAAATGTTTGGAGATAAATTTATAAAAATTTAAAAACTGGACATAATTTTTGGTGATTCCATTGAACATAAACTTTTAGTAAATCAAAAACTCAATATATATATCTTTGGTAAATGAAAAACTAAGCATACATTTTATGTCACTCTTAAGCTGGACATAAATTTTTGTTTGGTCATTTGAAAACTAGAAACTAAATTTGTGGTTTACTTTAAAAGTGCGTATAATTCATAAACTGAACAGACATATTTTTTAGCAACATAAAAAATAAATATAAATTTTTAGCATTTTAAAAACCAGGCATAAAAACTTTTGGCCATGTTTGGCGCGTTAATTTTTTTGCAAATTTATGTAATGTAGGTACATTTTATGGCATTTAAAAATTTAGTCATCAAAAACTGGCAACAAATTTTTGGGAATTTTAAAAAATTTAAAAGTGCACTTAGTTCATAAACTGGATATATTTTTTAGCAACTTAAAAAATTAATATAAATATTTAGCAATTTAAAAACTAGGCTTAAATGTTTGCTCCTTCAAAATTTGGACCTACATTTTTTGGTATTTTATGAACTGGACATATATTTTTTGGCGTTTGAAAATTGGACATAAAATTTTTAATATTCAAAAACCGGGGAAAAATTTTTTGGTGCACATAATTCATAAACTGGCTATATATTTTAGCACCTTAGTAAATAAATACAAATTTGTAGCCATTTAAAAACAGAGCATAAATTTTTGGTAATTTAAAAATGGAAACGATTATCGATTTTTGGCAATTTAAAAATCGTACATGCAAATAATTTCGTACATATTGAAATTGGACATAAAATTCAAAATTTTCTGAGAACTTCGCACAAACGTGCAGCATTTAGTCTAAAATAAAAGCTGAACCAATCAATGGTGGCACCACCGAAGTTATTGTTGTTGCTTTTGCTTTGACCATTAATAATTAATCTTGTGTGCATTACTCACTACTTAACAGCAAATGTCTAGCGATGGATTAATATTTTCATAGGCCCATCAGCTTTGGTAGTCACAGAGGCAACAGCAGCACTAGCGCCAGTACCACAGCAGCAACAGAAAAGAAAACAGTAATGACCAGTGCGCAATGGACAACAAACAATTCACCTTTCAGAATAAGTATTAAGATTGTGAAGATGTAGCAGCGATAGCCTGAAATTTGTTGAGGCAGAGGAGAAAGAAACAAACGGCAGTTGGAATTTTTCAGCGCGATTTTTTGACGTTTTCTGTAAGGCGAGTTTGTATGTGGTTCCTCTATGTATGTATGTATGTAAGTATGTTCTTGTATTATTTATTTTTGTTATGATATTTTTCTACATTTCTATTTATTTATTTTATGATTTTTTTTTTTGTTGAGATTTTATTTTTTATTTTTATTTTTTGCTTCTTCATGCAATCTTTTTGATTTCTCGCCGCCACTTGCACACAGGCTCCTATGTGCATACGCACGTACATAAGTATGTATGCATGTAGTATATATGTAGGTACATATTTAGGTATGTAAATACATTTATATTTACTCATGTTGTACAAGTTGAAGGTGAAAATTGCTAAGTAAGCGCTTAAATGCTCATTCGAATACGGTCGGTCAACACGCAAGCGCAAACTCACGCACAGCGCCAGCCTCCATCCATATTCGTAGATACTTACACCTTCCACACAACTCCTATACACCTTCCATTTCCAGCCACGACATTTGTTGGCAAATATTTGTGTTGCTCGTTCAGCGCTCATAATGTGTCATTTGTTGACATTTTTTGACAGCACTTGCACCGCAAAGGCATGCAGCTCGACTCCAATGGGTGTATGTATTTGTATGTAAATACCTGTATGTGAGTACTTACAAGTGTACTTTCATACCACACATACCTAAATGCATTGTAAAAAATTTACCGATATGGAAGTATGTCGTTGCATTTATTTGTAGGTCTTCGGTGTCATTTCGGTAGCTGATCAATAACAAAGGCGCCTCGTTGTGAAAGTGCTTGACAATTAGAGATGAAAGAATTTATTATGTAAATTTGAGTACATATGTATAAAAAAAAAAAACTTCGTTAGATGGAATGATGTAGAGAAGTGGGAAAGGGTGTCACAATAGTAGGGCTAAGGAAAGGTCGCATAAACGTTGTGGAGAGGAAAAAGAAGAAGACAATTTGTATTTAATTTTGGGTCAATGGATTAATGAATTGACTTAAAACAGTATACCGATTGTCTGGAAACTGCTGGTATCGTTGTTACTCAATAATCTTCGGAATTTTAAGACTCACATGGTCAACAAGCTTAACCGAGAGAATATGTAATGGAATTTTATAGGCCCCAGACTTATTGCCTGATCTTTGGAACATAAAAATGATCGAAAGAGCTTTTTTATCAGACATTAAATAACATAATTTTTTTCTTTGAAGTGAAAATTCTTATCGGCGGTTGGTTGGTTGGGAGTAAATTGGCAATTCAACGGAAATTGTACACGGAAATGGTTAGGGCTGAAACAAGTGCATCTTCAGTGTATGCACATGGTATGAATTTAACAAAAACTTGCTAATAAGAGGTTAAAGAATAACACTTAGAAAACGACCAATACAAGAATGAAAGTAAAGGGGAGTACGTACATAGATAAAAAAAAAGATAAAGGCAAAGGCAAAAATAAAAACAAAAACAAGGATGCGTAAAGATAAAGGCAAAAATGAAGACCAAGGTAAATTTAAACACTTTACTTATATAAGGGCAAAGGTGAAGGGGAATATGTAGATGAAGAAAATGGTAAACATAAAAGTAAAAACAAAGATAAACATAAAGAAAAAGATGAGGATGAGGATACCGATAAAAGTAAAGATGAAGATAGAGGAAGACAGATTAAAATAATGGTAAGGATATAGATGGAGACACAGAGACTCAATCTGTGATTGGATTTTAGAGATTTTCGGGATATTCGGGATTCTCGTAACTTATCGATATAATAATCGATATTTCTATCGCTATTGTTATCGATATCTTCGGAACCTATCGATATTTTTATCGATTTTGTTATCGACTTTGTTATCGGTTTTGTAATCGATATTTTTAACGATTTTGTTATCGATACTTTTTATCGATATTTATTGGTATTGTTATCGATATTGTTGTAGATTTTATTGCCGTTATTTTTATCGAAGTTGTTATCGATATTTTTATCGATTTTGTTGTCGATACTGTTATCGATTTTGTTATCGATTTCGTTATCAATAATTTTATCGATTTTCTAGATTTTTCTTATCGATTTATCTATCGATATTTGTATCGATTTTGTTATCGACTTTGTTATCGATTTTCTAGTCGATTTTGCTACCAACACTATTATCGACTTTTTTGAAGGGGAATATGTAGATGAAAAAAAGTATAAACACAAAAGTAAAAACAAAGAAAAAGATGAGGATGAGGATACCGATAAAAGTAAAGATGAAGATAGAGGAAGAAAGATTAAAATAAAGGTAATTATAGAGAAAAGGATATAGATGGAGACACAGAGACTCAATCTGTGAACTATTTTTGGGATTTTAGAGATTTTCGGGATTCTCGGGACTTATCGATATAATAATCGATATTTTTATCGCTTTTGTTATCGAAATTTTTATCGTTATCGTTATCGATTTTGCTATCGATATCTTCGGAACCTATCGATATTATTATCGATTTTGTTATCGACTTTGTTATCGGTTTTGTAATCGATATTTTTAACGAATTTGTTATCGATACTTTTTATCGATAGTTATTGGTATTGTTATCGATATTGTTGTAGATTTTATTGTCGTTATTTTTATCGAAGTTGTTATCGATATTTTTATCGATTTTGTTGTCGATACTGTTATCAATTTTGTATTCGATTTTGTTATCGATATCGTTATCAATAATTTTATCGATTTTCTAGATTTTTGTTATCGATTTATCTATCGATATTTCTATCGATTTTGTTATCGATATTTCTATCGATTTTGTTATCAATATTTTTATCGATATAAAAGGAAGAGTTATATTTATCTCAACACTTTTCGAAGGTTCCATTAAAATTCCCCAACAATGTCAGTCGAAAAAACCGCCTAAGCAGATAAGATTTACATATATCAAGGCGCAATAAGCAGATGAAGTAATAAAACAGCCTTTTCGCTTTATTTTTTGAAATTCGGCTTAAAAGCAAATTTTCAAATAAGGCAGTGTCAAAATATTTCTTCTTGCTTTGATTACTCCACCTGGTATAATCAAACCGTGCATTTATAAAAGGGACCGAGAACAAACTAAATCAAAACTAAATCTCGTTCTCGAATTTTTGTGTTCCCTAGAATGCTTTAAAACATGAACCGTAATTGAGAACAAGGCCTTCGGGAATGTTTTCAGAAGAACGGAAGTGAGAAAAAAAACGGTCGAGAAAGTTATCAACTGGAATTATATAAGAACAAACCCCTGTGAAACGTTCCCAAAGAGAACTAAATGATAACAATACTTTGGGTAACATTTCTTAAAGAACAAAATGGGTACAAAGGTCTACGGAACATTCTGGCAAAAAAAAAAAAACGGGAACAAAAGTTCTCCCAAAGAACCATTGGCGAACTAAGTTCTCAGAAATTTTCTGACAGAGAACGAAAAGGGAACAAATCTTCTCAGAACTAATGGAAGCAAAAACAAAATTTTTCTCGTAGGGCTGCATTAGTTTGAATTCTTAGAAGATTAAAATTATTCAAAAAAGAACTGAAAGATATCTGTGCAAATTAAGTGAACGAAAGACTTAAGACACGAACTTTTCTTGCACAGAAATTGAAGAAATGTTCTATAAATGGATAGTCCATCCTAATGATAAACGATCTGGAAGTTGAAATAATCCAGCTTTCCTCTGGCTTAGAATTAACAATCATGGTTTCCACTGAAAAGATTTTTCTGTTACACTTGAGAATGTTCCCAAGTTTTTTGTTCACATTTTGTTCTTTACGGAAACGTTTATTTATTTAGTGTTTTTGGGAATGTTCTTGACATTATATTTTGTTCTCATGCAGACTAGAAGTCGTTCTCGGTCCTTGATTTATATAAAAAAAATTTATTAAAAAGACTTGACTTTTCTTATAAATACAAAATAGTTTCAATACAAGAAATTAATTTTGCTTCGTGCTTTTGCTGAAACATTCATTTTCGAGCCTTCGAACTCCGCAATTGAATGACAGTAGGCAAGCTAGTTTCAAAGATTTTGATTATTCTGGCCAACTTTCATGGTGAAAAGCAATGGCCTAGTGAGTGGGTAAAGCGGTGGCGTGCCATCCGAGAGATTCGAGGTTCGAGTCCTTTAACAGCTGTATTTTTTTTTATTGTAAATTTAATTTTTTTTTAATTTTAAATTTAATTGTTAAAAAAAAAATATATACATATATTATTTTTTTCATTTAATTTTCAAAAACTTATTTGATGCTTTGCTTTTTTATTTATTTTTTTCCTTTTCTATTGTTTTAAGAAAAATAGTTTTTCAATTTAGTTTAATTTTTAGAAACTTATTTTATTTTAGTTTTCTTTTTTAAATTTATGGTTTCCTTTTTTAATTTATATTTTTTTTTTAGATTTTGTTTTATGAATAAATTTTATTTAATTTGATTTAGTTTTTAGAAACTTATTTTATTTTTTTTAATGTAATATTTTTCTGTTTTAATAATTTTTTTAAATTTTTAGATTTTATGGATAAAATTTTGATTATTAAAAGAAATTGTTAGAAATTTCTAGAAATTTATTTAATTGTTTTTTTAATTAATTTTTTCTTTTATTTTTTAATTAAGTCCTTAGTGTTTTAAAAACGTCTATTTTCTTTTTTAGTTAATTTGATTTTTAGAAACAGAAAAACATCTTAGTTCACGACAGCAGATCATTCAATTAGACTTTCGAAAGACCGAAAACTGCCTTCAAGATAGTTACCCGAATTGATCTTTTTTTTTTGTTTTTTGATTTTTTTTGTGATTTTTGAATTCTTTCGTATTGTTTTCGAGATTTTACTTTTTCTTTCGAAAATAATAATAATAAAAGTCAATAGATTACCAAATATTTTTTGATTTGTTTTCTGGGCATTAATATAAATATTATGTTTTTTGTTATTTTTGGGATTTCCGTGCGAGTTATTGTGGATTTTACGAAATTTTTTTAGGCGTTTTCGTATTTTCTTGAAATTTTCGAGGTTTTTGAAAAACTTAGACTCAACGGTACATTTAAATCTAAGCTTCGTTTTAATTAATTAATTATAATATGAAACAGCATTTTCTGTTCCATGATCCCATTTTTTAGCAAATGAACTGAGCTGAGCGATCTTTTGTGATATTAAGAAAAGGTAAACTAAAGGAACTACGCAAGGTGAAGAAAAACAAGCAATCAGCTGACGGAACGAATTCCAGTGTTGTAAAACATAAAAGAATGAAAAAGAAGAGATAAATATTAAAAAAAGGCAAAACATGCTGAAAAAGGCAATATAGTCACAAAAGACAAAATTAAAATTTTAATTTTCAATCAAGGAACACATGAAGCGTGTGATTCTTTAATTTGTTTACAGATTCCGCCTAGCCAAAAACTGTGATATTTCCTGCTAAAAGCTCAGAAACTTCCCGAATTTCAATCAATTTTAAATCTCAAAATCTTTGGAGGATAACAAAAAAATTTTGCTTTAAAAATAATTTCAGAGGTGTTTTTCTTTTTATTAATGCATACCAAGTAATACTGTAGCTTTCGTAATGAATACAATAGAATTAGCACACAATTTCCTTATTTCGAAACTATAACAAAAGTGCCTGCTAAATCCACAGAAGTGCAATGAAATAATACAATATTATGTAACTATGAAAAATAAGGAAAAGAAATACAAATAACGAAAAAAGATCTACGAGTAAATTCGCAACAATTTATTGCAGTATGGGGCGATAATGATGTTGCCAACTGAAATTTCCCACATACTAATTATAAGTAGACGGCGCGAAGTACAAGCTTGTGCACTTAGTAGGTAAGTATGTTGATATTTATGTATGTATGTATACAAGCATGAGTGGGGAACAACTAAAGTTCGGTTAGTTAGATATATAATTACACTAATTTTATATTATTGAGACCGGGCCGGGCCGACTCAAAGGTTAATAATAACAGCAATATTAACAGAATCAGGACTCAGGGAACTGCAAAAATGTTAAAAGAAAATACTGGCTTCCTCTCGAACATATCAGACTGCTACGCTCACCGAGCGTTGGACGAAAACTTTGGAATGCCAGGATACCAAATTCTTCCAGGCATGGCTAGATCAGAAGAAATATAAGGAGTTAATGCAACATTAAGCCCAACTATTACAGATGTTTAAAAGACGATGAAGTGGAATCATCTGGCACTTACGACACCCTGGACATCGCTTTTTTCGCAACAGATATTAGGCACTTTCGAAACTTTATTGTGGATACATGACGTTTTTTTTTGCCCCAAACCCATAGGGCCGTTTTCAGAGTAGTCAGTTAACTAAACGAAAAACCGCTGTTTTAACTATTGGCTGGCTTATGTTTGCACATTAGGGAGGCCCAAAAATGCATGTGGAAAAGTAAAGTCCGAATTTTAAAACTCTCACCCCTAGGACTTTTCTATATCGAAAAAATTTACCCTAGTTTTATTTTGAAAAAAAAATAAAAAATTTAGAGGTCGCTTATAGCGCTCAAAGTTTTCCATGCATATATTTTATACAGTTAATAATAACAGATGGTTAAATAAACAGTTAGGTATTTTTATTGATTTTCCGTTCGAAAAATATGGATTTTTAAGAATTCTATACCATTTCTATGTAAAATTGTCTTTTTTTTTCAATATAAAATACACAGAAAACTTAGAGCGTTTTTAAGGACTTCTGAATATTTTTTAATTTCACAATAAAACATTCATAGGGGTGAGAGCATTAAAATGCCTTCTTTGATTTTTTATTGAACAACCCTAATGTATTTACATTGGTTATCTACAGCCGAACATTAGTCGAACTGATACTGTGAAATGAAAATTAGGTCGTTCGAATGAATTTATTAATTAACTTATGACTGCTAAAACGGCCCAAAAGCGTTACGATTTTAATTTTATTTTTTCCTTTCCCACATATCTTCTCTCCCGATTCTTAATGTGTTAGTCTCTTTTACGAATATGTATTTAAAATGCGATTAGCACTGATTACTGTTACGTAAAATCATATTGTATCGATAACGATATTGTAACACGGATGGATGGCATAACGATAAATAAATCGATAATCATAGCAATACTTTGAAGTTAATTTTTATATATATTGTATCAATGCATCTATACTTTTTTCACAAAAATATATCGAAATTTTTTCGATAAACATATCGAAGTTTTGTCGATATACTTATCGATTACGATTTCGATAACTAAATAAGACATCGACAACAAAATAATCGAAATCGAAACTAATACGACAAATAAAAAATTTCAAGCGAACCTTCGTTGGTCCCCCCCTATCCCCATCCCCGATTGTACGTTTGTATGCATGTTTTTACGCATGTTAATAGCTAAACAAGGATGTATTTTCAATTTCTAATCGATTGCAACAAAGCGAAAAGAAACTAAAATTAAGCGATTAATTAAATATGCACGCGCTGGCTATACGCACATACATACATACATATGTACACTAAACGGAATATCTGATTGCACAGCAAAAGTTGCAAAAACGTGCATAATTTTTTTTTTTGGGTAATTTTTGTGCACCGCAAAATGTACACGCGTTTGTGATTTCGGTAACAAAGTTGCATTCGAGCGAGCAATCGATCGATCGAAATATGATTGCCGGTGAGAGGTGTGTTGCCGGCGAATGTGGCAACCTGCTGTGATGTCCTGCGGCGCATGCAACTGCACAGCTGCAGGTTAGCAGCCAAAAGTGTTGCGTCGCGCGCGGGAATTGGCTGGCGGCGAGGGAGGCAGTGGTGCGCGCAAAGTCACAAGTGTCTGTGGCGGCGGTGGCGGTGCACAGTGGTTCAAAACTGGAATTTAGTGTTCATAATTCACTGGAGCCTTAATTTTTCACTCCATTTGATTACTTATTTTTATGGAAGCTAATAAAATTTGCAAGATACCAGTTGAGCCCGATTTTTAGTGTTTTATAAAAAATTTACACAAAAATTAAAAAAAAAATTAGTTTCTAGAATAATTTTGGGTAGGTATGCAGTTTTATATATAATTAAATTAAAATTTGGGCATGCCGTTTTATAGATCATTAAATTTTAGTAAATTATAGTGCAAGTTGCAAATGGCTAAGAGTTCGCGTTGATTTTTAATGATTTTTTCGTTAACATTTCGAGTACATCTGCATACTAAATAGGAAATAAAAGCGTTTGTTATATTATTAAAAAATCAACGCGAACTCTTAGCCACTTGCAACTTGCACTATAATTTACTAAAATTCAATGATCTATAAAACGGCATGCTTTAATTTTTATGAAAACCAAAAACAAAAAAAAAAACAATTTGTGAAATTTTTTTTACATTTCAAAATATTTTTTTTTAATTTTTTTCCGATTTGGGAGAACCTTCAAATTGTTTTCAACTAGTTTTTATTATGCAACATTCATTAACTGGAACAGGATAATCGATTTTCTTCAAAAATGCTAGTTTTTCTGCACTTTGCACGAAAAAATTTAATAAAAACAAATAAAACTTCAAAAATCAACTTGCACTTTATTATACGAAAATTTAATGATCTAAAAAACTGCATACCCAAAATTTTTATAAAAATCAAAAACAAAAAATAATAATTTTAGTGACAAAATTGTTTACATTTCAAATTATTTTTTGTAATTTTTTTCGGTTGGGGAGAACTCTACAATTGTTTTCAACTAGTTTTTATTATGTAATATTCATTAAGTGGACAGGAGAATCGAGTTTCTTCAAAATTGCTACTTTTTCTGCAATTTGCACTAAAATAATTAATACAAACAAACAAAAATTCAAAAATCGGGCTCATTTGTTCTCTTGCAAATTGTGTTAGCTTCATTTAAAAAAAAAGAAGTTAATCAAATTGAGTCAAAAACGATGGCTGCAGTGAAATGTGAACACAAAATGCCAATTTTGAACCACTGTGCGGTGGCTGCTTGGTGCCGCTGACCATTTCAACACGCTGCAAATCAAATCGGCGTGCATATATTTGCATGACCTTGACCATGTTGTGCGCAAAAAGCAACTACATACATGTATTAACAGCATGAACAACAACAATAACAATCACACATAAATGGCAACAATTAAGGCAAGCAGCAAGAGCTAGCAATTTATAACAATCAGCCAAAGGCAAATTAACCCAGTGCATACATAGTAAATGCGCCGCAACTATTTAGTTGAAAAATTGTATACAAACATATGTACATGCATACATACATACATACATACAAATATTTATATGCACGCAATTCGCTCTATTTCACAAGGTTGCAAAACTTTTCCTCTTAAGGCCGCCACTCGACCCAAGATGGTAATAAGCAAATAAATAAATTCTCCTCCCCCACCAGCAATTTTCTGACCTTCAACAAAACAAATTTTGCTATTTACTCTCTTCCTCGCTCCCGAAATTCCCCAGCACTCTGCTGCTATTTACTTTTCCTTTCTTTTTTGCCACTTTCATTTGCCTAAGTACATATAACCTTAGTGCATAATGCTTTTTTCATTAAAAAATTTGTTTAATTTTTTTTTCAAAATAAAAAATTTTAAAACAAAACCATGCAAATTGCAAAATGTCCAACAGCAACAAACATGGCGTAATAAGTAGCAAAAGTAATAATAACATTTTCATGCGAAATTTACCGGCTGCAAAAAGGTAAACAAAAAAAGCGAAACAAAACTACAATTTCTTATAACTATGTAAATAAATCTCTTGCGAAAATTCTATACACAAAATTATTTATTTTAATTGCACCGCGAATAAGTGGAAAATTCACGTTTTCTTGTTCAATTCTTGTTGGCTGGGCGAAAAAGTCAACAACAGTTGGTTAGTGGCGACGCGCCGGCCGGGTTATACTAGAGATGCCGGTTCGTACAGTGGGATTTGCGTGAATAAATATTCAATGATAGAATGCTGCTGAATTGTTTGTAAATCTTTAGCAATATACACAATTTTTTACACGATAATTATGCATATTCTCGTGTTTTGAATAGCTCTTAATTTGACAGAAGAAGTTTTTAGGATTTTAAGGATACTGTAGGATAGTACATTCAAGGAAAAGCTTTTAAATTTTTATTGGAAGGGTATAATTTGAAATATACATATTAAATTATTATTTATTTGTATTTATCAAACAAAATATTATATTTGGATTTCGAATTCGATGATTTAAAATCTGAGGTCAGATTTTTGAAATTAAAAATGGCGGATCCAATTTGGCGTTATCGGAAAGAAAGTTTAGTTCAAAAAATTTGCTTTAGTTTTTTCTATATATTTTTTTCTAATCATAGCTGCTCAAATAAAAACTATTTCCTTTAAATATAAGATTATATTTGTATTTATTTGAAAGAGCACTAGCCCAACAAGTATATTACTAATAACTGGGCTAGATATAAAGTTGACAAAAATAACGTAACGTACAAGTTTAAACAAAAAAATGCATTCTTGCTATATCCTTTATGTAGTTGTTATATTCTTCGCATGTGCTCCCTATAATAATATTTCCAGGCAACATGTTTAAGACAGCATTTTATTGCATCTTTGTTGACTGCTGATTTTCAAACATCGAAAAACATGGCAAAACACACGTGGAAGTTTTCTAATAAAAAAAAAATTATTAAAAAAATGCCAAAAAGTGCAGCATGATTCTCAGCCCACAAAACTCTAAATTGAACCCTACAAAGCTTGTAGACCGCCAAATGAAACTTCTGTACTTTATATAACACCTGACCGTAGCGAAGCATCGGCATGGCTTTCGCAAAGCGCACAGCACCACAAGCACTCGTAATGCCATAATCACTCAGATTACTCGTGGCCTTAACCATAACCTCCCCTGTAAGAGGACTGTCCTAGTAGCGTTGGATTTGTTCAAAGCTTTAGACACGGTGTGTCATTCCAGGCTACTAGAAGACGGAGGTACAGTACAGTACCAGCAATCAAGCATTGGCCAGCGAATTATCTGAGTGATCGGCGTTCGTCAGTGATTTTCAGTGATAAAGCGTCACTGCGCCCAGAAAAATTAAACATGGGGTTGCACAGTGTGGTGTTCTCTCCCCGCTTCTGTGTAGAATCTACATTTAGAAACTCTCTCAACCACCATAGCAAGTCTCCATTATCTCGTACGCTGACAAATAGCTAATAGTGGCATCCGAAAACGGTATTGATGACTTTTACACAAAAGTAAACGGTTACCTCTCCGAAATTTCTTGTTTCTTCACTGTAAGGAGCCTAGCTCGCTCTCCTACGAAATCCTCCGCAGCCATTTTTACCACTTCGACGAAAGAGGACAGCCTATAGCTGGGTATTCACATCCACGGCGAAACAAATTCGACAGGTCCCTGGAATAACTTTCGACAGTGCGCTCTCAAAGTACAGAGCTGCAACAAAGTATGCTAATCTCTCGCCGATGGAACTTGGAACTAAGACAAGGAAACGTGTGGTCGCCGGGGACAAGTAGGACGCAGTGGACGAAGCTATAAACATGCCACAACATCACACTCCGCACAGCCCGGGATGTCTTCTGATGTGGTCAGAACACAACCTACATGGGGACGCCCAGTAAGGGAGCACTTTATCATGCTCAGCAAGCAGTTCCTAGTAAGATGCTACAGACGTGAGCACCAGAACAGACACCGAAGCGGAAGCTCCACCTAGGCACCTCAGAATGCATCTCTCAGAACTGAAGGACGACAATATTACGTACAACAACCAATGGACCAGACACTGTACAGACTCTCTATCAATGGTAATCACAGGGAAACTACCACCACCTACACAAACTCCAGTCCTGTGAATGCCGTCATAAGAGACCAATCACCATCTCTGGGTGAAAGTGAGTTTCAACTGCCGAGAGAGATCCGCGTAACTCTGGCCCAATTGCGGTCTGAATATTGTGGCAGACAAAACTCTTATTTGTCCACACTAGACCCCGATGGACTCAACATATGTCCCAACCCCCCTCCCCCCCTTTGATTATCCACCTCTTCACATGTCCATTAAAACCCAGCTCAACTAACACCCCCCTCTCTCCCTGGTCCGACCTGAGCAGCTACAACAACAACCCGTTTACTTGCGGCCTTCAAAGTCAGTACCAGGTTGACCGAGCTTTGCCCGGAGTGCATATACTTTTTAAAGTTTTCAAGATTTGGATAGCTTTAAATAATATTTTGGAAATAAACAAAAAAAATAGGATTTCGATATCTATTAAGTAAATTCCTTACTCTAAAATTTAGGTGGCAACCCTATTCCGAAATACGCTGGAATGAATGGTACATATCTTGAGCATATGTGTACTATGTATACATAAAAAAAAATGTTGGTTGAGATTAACAAAATAAAAATTGGAATTACAAGAAAGCGTGGCAACCCTGATGGAAAATATTTGCTGACCAAAGTTCTCAACAATACCTTTCATTTGATATCCATATGGCGATGTTTTAGATAAATTGTGTAGAATCGAAAATAAGTGGCAACTTTACACTATTATCCTAAGAGATAACATTTTGTATATAGGGAAAGCATTGTTTAAGAACCTTCTCTTGGTACCCATGAATAGTAATAATTTACCTTTTTTTCTAAACAAAGAATTAAATAAATATGCGATTCAAAATAGGTGGCAACCTTATTAAAAATATTTTTGAATTAAAGATCTTTAAAATACCTACCATTTGATACCCATATTATGATGTTTTAATCAATTTGTAACTAATTTGGAATAGGTGGCACCTTATATGAGTCTTCTCGGAGATAATGCCTATTCAGATAACCTTAGAATCCAAAACATTATCTGTGTACAAAATTTCATCAAAATCGTTAGAGCCGTTTCCGAGCACCCTATGGATATATATGTATATATATAAAAGAATTTCTCGTTTAATTTAATAAGATATTTTCTCATGGCAGATAACAAAATTACTTGATAATCTACTATGCCCATACCACTGTGCGACATTGCGTCGCCTGTTGCCATCGTGGATTCCAGCAAAAAAAAAGTAGAAATTTATCTCATAAGTGGTAGCGAAGTAGACACTACCTACATACATACATACAAAAATTGTACCACATGTATGTATGTATGTACTACATATACACAGCACAACTGCCACTACCACCTGTAAAATATTTATTTCGCTGAAAAGTACCACATCAATCCCACCCACACACACACCCAAACATCGCCAATAGCATCTGCATGGGGGCCAAGTTGAAAAACGCCACTTTTTCACGTTTGCAAATAATTCCACTAAATTTTCCAGTGAAATAAACAAATGTTAATTTGCCAAAACGCATTTTCGCGTATCTTATTGTTGTATAGCTACATTGTATAGGAGAACAACAAAAAATAATTATAGTGGAAACGATTTGTAAGAAATCGTATTAATATTTTTGTAGGTATGAATACAATCACCTTGGCGCGCGCAAATCGATCAGCATGAGAGTTGAATAAGTGGAAAAAGCATTTGAGTGCATGCTCCACTAGCCGAAAGAAAACAACTCACTCAACTGCTGCCATGAGTGTTGCAGAGTGGAACAGACTCTGCTGCTGGAGCGATTTCTTCTTCTACTTAAAATTTGCTCCAGCTATTTGGGCTCATTTTCCAGCAATTACATGCGCTCTCTCAGCCTTTTCTTATTCAATCAATTTTTTTTTTTCACTTGCTACAATTAACTGGCAGCGCGCTTTCACGAAATTGAGCAATATTGAAAATTAGCTCGCCGCTGCTTTAAAATCAATTAATTGCGTTTTTGCTTCTTCAAAAAATATTTTTTTTTTTTTATATAGTTTTTCTCTACTTCTACTTCTACTTCTGCTTTTACTTTATTTTCTCCTTTGGTTTCGCTTTTGAAAATTCGGAAATTTATTGCCTTTAATTTTTATTTCCCTCAACAGAATTTTGTTTGCTTTGGTTTCGCATCGTTTGCACGGCTACTAGCGCAATAGCTTTTGGGGTGTGCAAGTAGCTCGGAAAAATTGGCAATTAAACAATTAAAATTTTGCCGGAAAAGTAAGTATTAAATAATTTTAATGCAGTTGTGTATTTGAAACGTAAATTTAATTTTTTCGAAAGCAAATTAAATCAACAAATTTATAAAGCGGCAAAATTACAGCTATAAATTTTATGGAAATTTGTATTCTATGTACATAAATTAAATTTCGTTTTCACTTGTTGGGGCTTAAGCTGTAGAATTGTTGGCCCCTAAGTGGCAATATACATACATACATATGTATTTACAAAAGGGATAGGTTATAATCGATGTGTGAAAATTTTTAGAAAGTGGGCGTATTTCATAGTAAAATTTCACAGTTGTCCTGTGTAGGAGATTAGCCAGCATGTTTTGTTATTATTTATTGTAGAGAATATAAATTATTTGGAATTTCGAATTTCTGGTATTATTTGTGATCGAAATTTAGTAATAACACATGATTTTTAGGTTATTTATATTCAGGTTTTTGGAATAGCATGAAAATTTTTGTTTCCAAGAAAGAGCTATTGTCTTCAAAAATACGTGTATAGAAATAGTTGAATCAATATGTACTTATGTCTCCATAAACAACTTTGGAAGAAAACACCTCTAAAGCGAAGGATTTCTGACAGCTACTTTTTAGCACTTTGAATAAAAAAAAAGTAAGTGCCCCTGGGTCACACTGAAGAAGTGAAACTTACGTTACATATCTAGTTCGATTAATTAATCGATAGTAACATCAACGAAAAAATAGATAACAAAATCGATAAAAATAGCGACAAAAAACTTCGATATTATAAAAATTATTATTATTATAAAAATATCGATAACAAAATTAATTTCGAAATCGATAACAAAATCAATACACATACCAATAAAAATATCGATAACAAAATCGATAAAAAATTTTTACAATAAATCGATACCAAAATCAAATATTATATAGATAAAAGTATCTATAGCAGTGTATAAATGTAGTATAAATGTGTAAATAAATATATCAATTAAAATATAACAATACCGACACCAATAAAAATATCAATAAAAAAATCAATTGCTATATCGATAAAAATAACTATAAATACCTACATCGATAACAAAATCGATTCTGTCAATAACAAGATCGACAAATATAACGAATATTGCGAAATAGTCTCGAAAATCTCGAAATAGTCCCGAAAATCCCGAAATAGTCTTCGAAATCCTGATTTAGTCTCAAGAATCTCTAAAATTCCGAAATAGTTCCCAGATTTAGTCTCTGTGTCTCTATCTATATCCTTTTCTTTATTATTACCTTTTCACTAATCTTTCTTCCTCTATCATCATCTCTACTTTTATCGCTTACCTCATCTTTTTCTTCCTCTACATCACCTTTGTTCTTATATAAGTATTTTTGCCTATGTCGTTACGCATCTCTGTTTTTGTTTTTATTCTTATTTATAACTTTTCCTTTATCTTTTACTGCACCTATGTACGTACTCACCTTTACTTTCATTCTTGTACAAACAAACAAACCAAACAAAAATAATACCTTTTTAATACCCCTAAAGATGACAAAAATCGTGTTTTTGCAAAAATGTTAATTTGATTGCAGATTCCGGTAGAATACCCATCCTTGCTCGGAAAAATTTTTGTTTGAGGCGACAAACCCCTAGAGACAGACGTGGTAGTTCTAGGACTAAAGTTAGAAAAGCGCAGATTTTGTCGTCGATTTCGGCAGAATATCCCTTCGTAAATAACATTTGTTCCACTTTTTTTTTTCAATTGAGATGGCATATATGGCCTTCTTATCTTTATGACAAGCTGATATTCCCAAAATCTGAGCGCACCAGGGATCTTATTGTACCCGATTTCAATATCGCAACATCGACTAGACTGTTTTTCATAAATACTATTAGAAGTTGGAATTCCATTCCGACTGCACTAAGAGGCAAGTTAAATAAAAGCAACTATAAAACTCTCATATATTCGCACTTCTCTAAAAACCCAAGCAGGCCATCAGAATTTAAATTAGTTTAGTTTAGAATTAAGAATTATGTATTATGTATTATTTATTATTTACCTATTTATTTATTTATTTTGGTTTGTCCTGTGTAATCACCAATATTTCCTATGTCCTAATTATGCGTACCAAATTTTGTTGTACTAAAAAAGAACACAATTCTTATTGTACTAATGTAACTCTTTGTTGATAAATAAATTCAAATTCAAATATATTCAGAGATGTATTGATGTTATTGATTCGCTAGTCTGTTTATTTAGGGCTCTTAAGCTGATGACTCATTAACTTCCGGTGCTGCCTGAACTGGTCTTAAATCTGGAGAACGTTGTTCGCAACGCCTACGTTCTTAGCGAATATCATTGCTTATTTTCGATATAGCATTTGACACGGCAATCGGAGAGGTCAAGTGAAGACGCTTGAATCGGGAATCTAATATTTCAGCTTCTGAGAGAAAAGTATTATTTCCAAAAGCATACAACTTCTCGTGAATTTTTTGAGTAAAGAGTTTGTCCTAAATTGGTCTATGGAGCTGATTGTTCCATTACTTGGCGAAGTAAATTTGAAACGGGAGTTGCTTAGATTGACGTCACACACTTTTCCCCACCTGTATCTTGAGTAGCTTCTTTGAAAGGGCACAAGCTATAGGGCTACGAATCAAATTGAACTCACATAGATCTTAAAAAATATCGAACTTGATACAAATTGGATATTCGGAAATAAATATGGAATATCGATGTTTCGATCCAATATTTTGTGAAAAAATATCGATATTTTGATTTTTTCATATATCGATATTTTTTACCCAATACTATGTATGCTTGAAAAAAATTAATATTTCATGTTTTATGGGGCGTAAGGAAGCTTAGTATACATAGATACATTTGTACGTACGGGTATCAAAATGAACAACAGATTGTGAGTCATTTCAACTGACACGATAAATCTCTCAAGTCGTATCCAACTTATGTATGTTCCTCGAAAATTCAGTAAATCTCCAGTTTCCACTCATTTACTTTGGTATTTGATTTTATCAGTTCAACTGTCCATAAAATTTAGCAAATCGTGTCAAAAGCCAAAACCAAGTACAAATCAGCTTTCAAAGACACATTCAAAGTAGGAAGGAAAGCATTTAAAATCGAAGCTGCCACTTTGTTGCTTAAAATAATAAATTTTATTAAAGTGTATGAGTAACCAAAAAAAATAAAAAATTGTTTTCGAATGTCTTTTCCCATCATGAAATTCGTTGCGGATATCTTTATCATGGTTGCCAGCTGCACAAATTGAAACGATCGATCAAAAATGTTGCGGCAAAGCGAAGGTGACAAGCGACTGACGAAATACGAGTAGGTACGCATACAGAAGTGCATATGTGTGTATGTATGAAAGTGTATATGAATGTATGTATATAAAGCGAAAAAGAGTATAAAAGTTGTATAAAAAAATAAGAGAAAAAATCTATTATACTTCATAGTTAATAAGTATGCACAACAAAAAAGTGGAAACAAATTTCGCATTCAACAGAAAAGGCGTGAAATTCAATTCAAACGAGACAATGTAGCAACAAAAAAGCAAAAATTAATTTAACTAGCATTTATAAATAGCACAGTAGGTGAGCTATAATTAAAACATTTTGCGGTTGACTGCACCACATTGCACCCACACAAACACATGCGCAGAAAGCTGCATGCATACACTGCCGGCAAAAAGTATTGGCACAGCAAATTTTTCAAAATATATGCAACAATTTTTATTCTAATATTTTTATGGTTCATTTTACAACAAAAGACATAAAAATATAATTCCTAAACTTTGTGCAAAACTCGCCAAAATTCCGCAAATTTTCAACTTTTTAACCAGATTTTAAAATTTTTTTTTACTATGCAGTTTTGCCGCCCATTAAATTCTAGTAAAAAATGCAAGTTTGGAGTTAGTCAAAAATCGCATTGATTTTTAAGAATTTTTTTAGCTGAAGGTGTTTTACATTTTTCCATAATTTTTTTTTTTTTTTTTGTATGGAAGAGACTGCGTAAAAAAAAATACCAAAAATCAACGGTAATTCCCAGCTACTTAAACTTGTACTACGTTATAATAAAATTGATTGGGCTACAAATTTGCATACTCAAACAAATTCTAAAAATTCTGATTAAAAAGTTTGAAATTTGCGTGAAAATGTCCTAAATTTTCGTGAGTTTTGCATAAAGTTTAGGAATTATATTTTTATGTTTTTTGTTGTAGAATGAACCATTTTTTAGTAAAAAATTGGCGGAAAAATATTAGCATAAAAATTGTTGTATAAGTTGTGAAAAATTTTCTGTGCCAATACTTTTTGCCGACAGTGTACATACATATGTACATATAGTCAAGCAAAAAAATGCGCATTCTAGAAGTTTAACTGCTCCTATCCGCGATTTACTAGAAAATTTCTAGCCTAACTGCTACTTACATTCATACAAAGATTTACTATACACACATATTCATACATTTGTATATAGATGTGAACATATATTTGTGTATTTAGTTGTGAGAATGATGTGCACTAGTCCAATCACTACTTTTTTTTAAGAAATTCACTACTGTTGAGGATTTTTCCTGTTAATATTTTATTTTGCTACTTCCACCTCGCATGCAAATAACTCTGTGTGTATGTATGTGTGTATGTATTTGTGTTGATTTGAATGTAAGTCAACTAAATTGTAAATATCAATTTATACGCCCCGTCGGTTTTTGTGCCACACTTGTTTGTCATAAAATTTATTTTTATACATTTTTAAATTGCATATCCATTACAGTTACTAAATGAACGCTAATATAATTATCTTCGAAATGAACATACATACATGTCTTTGTTTATACATATTTACATTAGGTATGTACAACATGCACGTGGGAAGGTGAAGAAAATATTAGCAAGAGATTAGTAAAAACAAAAAATAATAATTGTGTAACAGAGTATGTAAGCCGCTTTACATAAAATGTTGGACATAACAACGAAGTGTAGTTATTTATAGTTCAATAATTTGAGATTAATATTCATGCATACCCACGTATGTACATATGTGTGCGTATGCATGCATACACAGCAAGTCCTATAGCTTTAGGGTCTTCAAGGTCTACATAGATAGTTATTGGGTGCTTTTTCAATATGATCATAATATAAACTTTAAAACGATTAACTTAAAAAACTGGACATCAATTTATGGTAAAAGAAAAACTGGACATAAATTATTGGTAACTTAAAAAATTTACATACTTTTTTGATTGTTTGAAAGCTGGACTTAAATGATTGGTAATTAAAAAAAAATATTTAAATTTAAAACTCAACATTAATTTATGATGGTTTTCAAAACTAGACCTATTTTTTTTGATCTTTAAAATGCGAGTAGCATTGAAAAACGTAGTACTTAGAAGAAGTGGAAAAAACTTTTGAATAATTTGAACGTTGGGCATAAATTTCTAGCAGTTGAAGAACTAGACATAGGTAAATTGTTGGTAATTTGAAAAATGGACATAAATTTTGTGTAAATGGAAAACTGGACATAATTTTTTGGTAATTTAAAAACTAAAGCTGAACACCTTTTGCCAACTTGAAAATTGGACACAAATTTTTTTAATAATTTGAAAACTAATTTCATTTAAAAACTAGACAAATGTAAATGCAGTTGTGGTAATTTAAACTAGTTTGGTAAGAGTTAAAAAACTGAAAATAAATTTTAGGTAGCTGAAAGACTGCACATAAGAAATATGGAAACTGGAAAATTGGACATATTTTTTTGTAGTCCAAAAACTGGACATAAATGTTTGCTAATTTAAAAAGTGATTTTAAATTTAAAACAAAACATGATTTTATGGTTGTTTTGAAAACTTGACGTAATTTTATTTTTTTTTTTAATTAATCGTGCTTGGTAGTTTTAAGAAGTAGAAGAAAATTATTGGTAATTTGTAAAGCTGGACTTACAATTTTAGTAAATTGCTGGTAGTTTGAAAACTGGATATACACTTTTTTAATTTGAAAGCTGGACATAATTTTAGCCATTTAAAAACTTGATAAACATACATACATACATTTTTGGTAACTCACAATATTGACAGTTTGATAATTTGAAAGCTGGATCATCAATTACTGTACATAAAAGTTTGGTTATTTAATAACTAGACAAGCACACATGCAGTTGTGACAATTTGAAGTAGCTTGTTTGTAGCTAGCGAACTAAAAACAAATTTTGAGGTACTTGAAAAACGATATATAAATAATAAATACTTTTGGAAATTTAAAGGCGGATATACATTCTTGTCAATTTAAAAACTCGACATAAATGTTTGACAATTCGTAAACAGTACTTCTTTTTTTCCATAATTTATAAACTGAACATACGTACTTTGAAAACAAGCCATACATTTTTGTGATTGAAAAACCATACATAAATTTTTGAAGGTTTAAAAACAGATATGTGTAAGTTGTTTTTAATTTTTAAGCAAACAACAAAACCGACTTCAATTCTCGTATAAAAATGTAGGAGTACCGTTAATTTTTTCATAATCCAATGATCGGATCTGCACCAGATTAGTATGGGACCACCTCTGAAACACTACCTTTCCGATTATCGAAATGAGATGACGTAGTCCAAAGTTATGCAGTAACATACATAAAAAGAAAAAAAATATATTTTGACGAACTGATAACCTCCTCCTTTTTTGGAAGTCGGTTAAAAATAGGAAAAAAAATTTGGTATTTTAAAAGCTGGACATAAATTTTCGGTAATATGACATTTACAAATAATTTTTTTTCGCCTTAAAAACTGGACAGGCCCTGAAACCCGCTTGGTTATCACAATAAATGCTCAACTCCCTGACTGTCATCGCACCCCTGAGCAAGTGACTTCACCGCCTCCTTAATAGCAGCCACTTGCGCCTTAAATACACTGCGGCGGACGGGAAGCCTAATTTTAGTGCTGATGGAAAGCTCTTGGAGAAACCCACTGAGACTGACTTCAACTTCAAGCTTAACCAACGAATTAACTATTGCCTCCGGCAGGACCGGGGACTTTCACTGCCCCCCGATATCGAGGAAGGCTCACCCCTCATAATTGTGTGCAGAGCGGTTTCTACCGACCTTCCTTCACAATAAGTCTGTTGAGCTTTTGATTGGTGATCTCGAGGTATCTCGTCATAATGGACTTTTAAAAGTTCTTTTTTTTTTCCTCGAAACGAGTCAGCGACAGCTTCAGCTACAAAAACAAAAAAATTAAATAAGTATGTATACATGTTGCTCCAGAGATTGCTCTTCAATGCAGCAGACATTTTGGTAACTCACTTAGTAAGACAGCATCTCATAGACAGTCAGTTAGTTACTAAATTACATAAAGCATTCCCGCACTCAGCTAGTCAGTCCGTCACGCAGCCACTTGCTATCTAGCTCGTGCCCGCTGCACAAATGCATTAATGTGTGTACATATGTAGGTGCATGTGTATATTCAAACAAAACGTCATCGACGTTGATCGCTGCGGAATGTCGCCAAACAGGTTGAAAATGTAGGTAGAAGAAATACGAATTCAATAAAATTGCGATTTATTTTTAAATACAACAACAATGAAAACAAAAGATGTATGAAAAAATGTAAAGTAGCAAGCGCTCTTTGGTTACGTCTGCTACTTTAAGCATTGCTGCAACGAATGCAGCCGAAAAGAATTACACAAAAATTTTGTGCATAAATTAATTTAGGAATTTCTTCTCCTTTCACCAATACTTTCGCAGCAAGGCCAACTTCAAATTGATTTTGTAAAAAAAAAAAAAATAATCATCACGGTTAGTGAATAACAGGTGTTTTTGTTTTTCTTTGCTATGTTACACCGACAGAGAGGAAGTAGAAATGCCGAATGAATTCAAGTGCCGTAATGTTTTAAGAGGCAAAGGTTTGCAATTTTTGTCATTAGCAGCAACAGCTACTACTAGTGATGTGCTGAATTGTCGTCGGTACCATCCAATACTCGGTACCCAATACTGTTTCTAGACATGTCATAAACCTGCGCCATAATATAAATTTCAAGTTAATAAAACAAAAATATTGGTATTTTAAATAATAGCGTCTAAAAAACAATGCGGCGCACAGTGTAAGATTTGACCCATCTAGCTGCTTTTAATTCTGTAATTCGAAAACTATTGAAGATAGATTATTGAAATTTTCCACAAGGTACGTTATAAGATGGGCGAAGCTTTTTGCAAAAAAATTGGTTATTTAAAGGTACTGTCACGTCATCCTATTATATAACTGTCATTTTTAAACAGCCAAAGCTGAATTATTTAGCTAAAATTGGTATTAGCCCAAAATTGGTATTTGGAATTTCCTTATAACAAGGAATTGCAAACTGCCAAAAAAAAAATTTAAAAATATTTTTTTTTTCTTAATTATGGGCGTGGCAAATATTGATGAAAAAGTCAAGTTGGATCAAAAAAATTCCGTTATAAGTTCAATATTTATCGCCCTATTTACATAAAATGGGGTACCATTGGAAAAGTAAAGTATCAAGCTTTCTTTATTCAAAAGCGAAAATACAAAATTTTGTCTGGGTCGAGATCAAATGCAAAAGAATTTCTTGAAGAAAATAAAAGTAGGCCTGAAAAAATAAAATTTCATCAAAACCTGCACTTTCCAGCAGCTAAAATTGTGTTGTTTTAAGTCTGAGAGGAGTGGCAAATAAATTGAGATACAAACTTTATCGAATAATCGCGGATAACGAGTTTGCAGGTTTAATGAAATTAATAAATTGCTAAAATTAAATTTAAGTTAACATCGCTTTACTTTAACATTAAATACTAAGTCCTAGTTTACTAAAATCCCAAAAATGTATATTCATTAAAAATATCTAAAAAAAAAAAATAAGACAAAAATGGTATTTTAGCAAATGTTGCATAACTCACATAACACAACAACTTAAACATTGCGATTCAGTTTGAAATATACAAGTTTAGATATTATTGCGCTTGGTAATCTTCCAAATGAAATCTTGTCCCGCCCTACACTTTGATTTGAATTTTTTAGCTGTTATTGCTTCGTCTTTATCAGGCATTTCTGGGAACATTTTTGACGTTGTTTTGAATTTTGGCGATATAAAATAATTGAATTATTATTTTCTAGAATATGGAAATAATACACGACGCTTCAGTTAGTTACTCCCCAAAAACTCTTTGCGAAATTTGTAAGCTGCAACAATAACAACACCCATGTACAGGCAGCAAACAAACTGCCATAATAGAGACCTTTATCGCCTTCACTAACACCCGCGCCTTGAATGACGTAATAAGAGTTAAGCTACCACCCATTTCAGAGAAGAAGCTTCAGCTACCTCGAAAAATCCGCTATACTTGGCGCCACTACGATCCGAACAGTATAGCAGCTCCAAGGGAAATTTATCCGCGTGAAAATATGCCGAGTCTTAATTTGTCACACAAGACACCAACCGACGTCTGCCTATTCCTCGATTCGAACCTATCGAAACAGCAAGTTATCCTTAAGCTTAATGACAACAATTGAAAGTTTAGCCGATCTAGGCAGGCCGGAGTTGTGTCCGTACTGGATCAGAGTGGATCATTCAACTATCCCTATCTCATCTGAGGAGTACTTAGCTAGATTGACTTTCGGGAATCATGGCATAGCCAAACAGGACAGCCTTAAATATTAACCATGAAATGAAAAGTACATAGATCCCGCGGTGATATTTGTAATGACATGACGGATCAAGATCAGGGACATAACAGTTATACGTTTTATGGGAAAAACGTAGCATCATAACAGTTATTATATAAGAAATATTTTTTTTTCTCGCCAATAAGAGTTATAACCCAACGTTTACTTTTTACGTTGCCTGATAACTGTTATGCTGGAGAAATATGTTTTCCGTCGCCAATAAGAGTTATGTATTTCCCAACGTTTATTTTTTACGTTGCTTGATAACAGTTATTACCCATCGTTTATTTTTACCTTGTCTGATAACAGTTTTTTCACTCCTCTTTTCTTTTCATCATCTTTATCTTTTTCTCCATCTCCATCTCCGTTTTCGTCACTATTCTTATCTCACAACATTTATCAGACAATCTAAAAAATAAGCGTTGGGCAATAACTGTTATCAAACATCGTAAAAATTAAATCTTGGGTGTTAACTCTTATCGGTTAAATAAAAAATATTTTTTTTTCTAATAACTGTTATAAAACAACGTTTTTGTTAAATTTCAGATATCAGCCAACGTTTTCAATGCGTAAATTCGAGATAACAGTTATTTTTGGTCCCTGATCCAGATACTCTTAAAATTAAGAAGAAATTACATCTTTCGTTACTAGTGAGAGTTCTAATTAGTCATTATCCATCCGATAAGGCTCAACATAACCTCAAATGAGAAGTGTTGAAGAAAACGATGGTATCTGCACTATCTTCGAGATCATATTAAACCTTCAAAACATAATTTTCTAAAACTGCTCAAACTTTGGATTCCGCGACAAATCATTATATATATGTAATAAATTTTGGTTTTGATTATTTTTGTATCTGGCTCCTCATTTGATTCGACACTCCTCAAATATCTTCAACAGCAGCCTCGTGGATTTGCTAGAGAAATTGGCGAGCTTTGGCGAGCTTAAAATTTAAACACTTTGATCAATATCACACATAGATGAATGATTGGAATGGACCATTTTTGATTTCGTTGAATTTTTGTCAGAACTTTTTTTATCATATGAAAAAGTTCTGTAATGGAAAAAAAAAATATTTAAAAAAATTAAATTTTTATAAAATTCAATACATACCTCTAACTGATTTTAAAAGACACTGAAGTTTTCAAAAAGGTGTTTTTTTTCAGATACAAATTTTTGAACTTCAAAAAAAAAAAAAAATTTACAAACTCTAAATTCAAAATAAATGTAAATTGAAAATTTTTTAACACAACTTTATTTAGAGTTCGCAAAAAAATTTTCAAAACGGTGTTTTTTACAGATAAGAATTTTTGAGCTGCGAAAAAAAGTTCCAACCCTAAATTAAAAAATAAAAATAAATGTAAACTGAAAAAAAAATTAACACAACTTCTCTAAGAATTTGAAAAAAAAAATCAAAGTTAAAAATTTTCAATCTTTAAAAAACATCACCTTGAAAATTTCAGAATCTTGTAAGATCAGTTGGAGTTATTGTATAAGAAAATTTGCAAAAAGTTTTAAAAGTTTGCTTTAACGATATTTTTTTTATTTACAAATTTTGTAATTTTTGTGCATTTCTTTATATTTGTATATATTTTTTTGCTTTATAGCCCTCAATAGATATCACGTTTTGTAGCTTTTGAGATATTTAAAAAATAAATTGTGAAATTTAGAATTTTGCTTAACTTTCGAAAAAAAGTTTTTTTCTTTGGAAGAACTTCGTTATATGTGACCTGGTCTACGGAAAGGGGGCTTAGGTGTCAAAAAATCAATTTTCACTTTTTGATTGATTCGGATGGAAGGTGAGATGCTTTTTCACGTGGTGAAAAGCAGAAAATCCTAGCTTGCTTAGAAGTGTTCTAAAAATGTAGAGAAAGATACAGTAAACGTCACTTCTTCAGTGTTACTTTTTTAAATGTTCCACACTAGCAACTTACACGATGGTACTATAATAATATTCCGACCAACAACAACACTTACTGGACCAACAACAACACTTACTGGACCAACAACAACAATTACTGGACGTCCGGCGCGGAGAACAATTAACGAGATAATGAGAAACTGACGAAACGAGTTGCTTACTTTTAACAGCTTTTTCACAGAAAACTAGTTTTCGCACGTAAGCTCCCTTTTCGTAGACCAGGTCACATATGATAAAATAAAAGTTTTGAGAAAAATTCATCCGAATGGTCGATCCCAACCATTTGTCCATTTCACATGGATTTACCCAAATGTAAGTAAAATATTGCAACCATTAATGCAATTGCATTCTCTTTACCACTTCGATTACATTGATATGGTGAATACCCTGAATAAGTCAACATCCTTTAGAGCATTCACTTTATACTATAACTAAAATAAAACTAAAATAAATGGCATAGAAAAACAATCTTCAGCACAATAATAGCACTAAGGAGAACAACAACAGTTGAGCGCAGAAGAAGAAGAAGAAGAACAATAACAAAAATAAATTATAATCAGACAGATAGTCGCAGTGGCTACTAAAATCAGTCAGCAGCCAAAGTACGTAATATAAACTTAAGTATACATACATACATATAGGGTATATTTATACGCTATGTCGGTATAAATGCGTGTATGGCAGATGGCATACGACGAGCTGACGGTTGGAAAAAAGGTGACGGCGCGTACCAACCAGTCCGTCCGTCCGCCTGTGCTGCTAACCACCGAGGCAAACCGCAGTGACAAAATGAAAAAGAGTTCAACTGACAACTGAGTGAGCAGACGTGAACACGCTTTTCAAATGCGGCTACACATTAACGACACACATACATACATACATGTGTACATATGTATGTATGCATGTAAATTCACAGCTCTATGCCATAAATAAATTAATAATTAAAAGCGAGAAATTACAATTAAAACAACAAAAAAATAAAATCAAAAGCAACTAAAGACCAAAGCAGGCAGGCGAGATTGAAATTGTAGCTCATCAGACAGAAGAACAAAAACAAAAACAAAAACAAAAACGAAGTCAATGAAAAAATGAAAACAAAACAAAGCATTCTACATAAACAAAATGTGCCAAGCGGCGAGGTGATGAAGCGACTAAGTGGCTGTGGTGTTGGTGGTTAAGAGATCCGGGTGTGGGTAAGAAAGACCGCCACCTACCGCCACCTACCGCCACCTACCGCCACCTCCACCGCAGCCGAGCACAGTCACAGTC
>NW_023458560.1:41789826-41892134 GCF_013731165.1 Rhagoletis pomonella
AGCTTTCGAAAGAAGAAATAAAAACCTGCTAATTTTTTGCACTTTTTAAAGTAATGAGTTTTTGCTAATGCATAAAATCGTGTTTTAAATTTTTTGTCAGTGCCATCATATCTGCACGATTTGTTCTGTTCTAAAGAGCTGCGACATGTTAAAAAATAAAGTTTAAATTTTTTAAGAAGTTAAATGAATTATTAAGAGATGGGTATCTATTGAAATGTGCATGAAAAGCGTTTATTTCTTAACTACATGTAGAGGGTTGCCACCTGATAAAAAAATCAAATACCATTGGAATTAAAGGAATTAGATTATCGAAATAGATAGGTATCCCCATATGAGAGAGGGGTTTAAGAAGCCTTTATCTTGAAAATACTACGAAGAGGGTTGCCACCTGTTTGTAAAGTCAAATTTAGTTTAACTAAAATAATAATTTTGTCAAGCCAAAGGTTTACGACATCGTATTTGTTATTTTATTACAAATACATACATTGTCAATCAGTGATTTGTTCTGATTACATTCCTTTGAAATTACTGGACTCCAAATTAACTAAGGAATGTTTTTACTCTTCACTTATTTCTTGCTTAATATGTCAAATTTTTTCTTTAGTCTGATACCCATATTGATATACATATTTCAGTTACCTTATTTCCTTAATTAAAGTGAATTTGATTTTTTAGACATGTGGCAACCATTCTATGTGTCGTTTAAAAATAAAACATTTTCAAATCCATTTCGATTGATACCCATATTGTAATTTCTAGTTCACTTAACTGATTAAATAATATTTATAAAATTGGTAACAGGTGGCAACCCGTTAAAAAAAAAAAACTTTACTGCGCTTCTACAGGCCAAGCATTGTAAATTGATTCCGCACTTTTGAAAATGGAATACCTAACAGTAAATGCCACAAGAACCTAAATTTTCAACTTGAAACTGCATTTACAGTGAAAGTATGAAAGTTGTCCAAAAACAAATTGCATTTTTGAATTTAGCGTTCTCAATTTTGCTAAGAAGCGAATTTTTGGCCACATTTCATATGGAAGGGAAGCACTGTGGGGCGTCTGCGTGTTGGACTGTAAAATCGTTTCAGTGAGAACCATGATATATATCCTTAGGATGAAGTGTCCAGTTATAGAAAAATTTTTCATTTTCTGGGCAAGAAAACTTCGTGTCTGAAGTTTCTCGTTGATTTAATTTACATAATTATCTTTCAGTTCTTTTGTGATTAATTTTAATATTCTAACATTCCAAGCTAATGCAGCTCTATGAGAAAATTTTGTTTCTCCATTCCTCGCGAATAGTTCAAAGAAGATTTGTTTCCGTTTCGTTCTCTGTCAGAGCGTTCCTGAGACTTTAGTTCCCAAATTGTTGCTTAGACTTTTGTTCCCATTCAGTTTTTCGCCAAAACGTGGCGTACACTTTTGTTCGCATTTTGTTCTCTTAAAAATATTCCCGAAAGTTACTTTGTGCGCTTTGGCAACATTCCCCAGGGGTTTGATCTCACATAATTCGTGGAAACAATCACGAAGGGTTTGTTCTCGTTTCGGTTTGGGTTTCAAGCGTTGCTCAGAACCAAACTGAGAACGACATTTATTTTCGATCCCAGGAAAACATTAAAGAATGAAATGATTTTGTAAGGAGTTCGCCCTATTCTCAGAACAGTCTTAATTTAGTCAATTTTATTAGAACTTTGAACTTTAAAGACTGATTCAATTTTGTTGATGTGTCTTAGTCTTAGTTCTCGGTATGGGTAAATTCTGCGCTAACTCAACAGAAAATTTTGTAACTGCTTGTGTAGTAGGGTGGTTTAAAATAAGTAAAGTGGGAATTTTAATGCTCTCACCCCCTGGGATTTTTCTGTATTGAAAAAATGTATATATATATATATAATCCAATTTTTTTATTTTCAAATCAAAAAATCTTTAGAGGTCGCTTAAAGCGCTTAAAGTTGTCCATGTATTTTATATAGGAAAAAATATTTTTTTTGCGGATCTATAAAATATGGTTACTATGAAAAAATGGTTAAATAAATAATTGGATATTATTATCGGGAATCTCCTGAAGAGAAACAGAGTTTTCCGGACGAAAAATATTGATTTTCAAGAATTCTATACCACTTCTACGAAAAATGTTTTTCCTTATATAAAATACATAATTTTCCATGTAGCGCTTTGAGCGACCTCTTAAGATTTTTTGATTTCAAAATAAAAAAAGGGGTTTATTTTTTTTTGTACAGAAACTCTTAAGGGGTGAGAGCATAAAAATTTCGACTTAACTTTACACTGCAATTCTGGACCACCCTACTGTGTAGCCGAGCAGAAAATCTATAACTGCTTCTTGTGAGTGCAAATGAACATTTCTGGACTAGTTCAGGGCTATTTCAGGACTAATTTAAACTTTTTCAGCAAGTTCTCGAGTTTGCTGCCAAGTCGCGCTAGTTCATCGGCCTTACAGTTCCCCTCAATGTCGCAGTGTATCGGAACCCATACCACCTTTGGACGAAATGACTCAGCCATCTCGTTAGGAGACGTGCGGTATTTCAGGGCTACCATGGAGATTGTTGACCGCTTCGTAGAAGATTTGATTGCCGCTTGGCTGTCAGTGAAGAAGTGGATATCAGCTTGGGATAACATACCACATTTTACCAATTTTGTGGCCCTGTCTACTGTCATCAGTTCCACCAGAAAAACACTACATTGGCCCGGAAGTCAAAAGCTAAGGGAGATTCCCCGGTGTTCGGAGTCCCATCCCTCGAGCCTTGGGTCATCTGTGTATACATGAATGGACTCCTTACTCCTTAGAGCATCTCGTTTCCACTCTTCCCTTGAGGGTGCGAAGGCCATAAGCGCTGTAATGGCGGAGGGTTGGGAAGTGCAGAGTCCACCAATCCGGGATGCTCCAAAATCTCCGTTAGTTTCTTACCACGTCCATAACTGGTATTTAACCACATATTTAGACTGTTCACACGAATTGCCGCAACGTTTGCGACCCGTCTGGCATGTAGGTCTACCGGAAGAAAGTTCGGTAGTACAAACAGTGGGCTTAGATTGTGGTGTTCCCATCGCACTAGGTATGAGTCTTGCGTCCACACACCTTTCAACTTTATCTATCTTTTTTAAGTTTACCTCTTTCCCAAGGGTGTCCTACCATAGCACTATACCGTGATAAAGAATTGGCCCAACTACCGCTGTATATAGCAGTGTATTTATTATTTTGGGTTCCATCCCCCATCTTTTTCTTATTGATCTGCAGCAAGAGTATGGTGCTACTGTTGCTCTGCGCACTCTATCTGCAATATTGGGCCCCCAGTTTAGTTTCCTACCTAGTATGAGACCGAGACAGTTGCTATCCTCCTTAACTAAGTACGAGGGGGTTTCCCTCTAGAATTATAGCATCGAGGTCAGGTTTTTTTGTGCTACCTAGTGAAGAGCACTAGGTGCGTCTTTTCAGGATTTTTTTCCAGTCCTCGCCAGTTGCATCATATAGATAAGTCGTTTAGAGATCTTTGAATTGGATCAGCCAATGTTGAGAGGTGTTTGCCAATTATCTTCCCACCAATGTCTTCAAGTTCTTGAAGGAGGCTGTCTATTGCTATGAACCACACAGGTGGTGAGATTACTCCTTTTGGTATCTAGTTTTGCAACTAATCTTACCTTTCTCGTTGAGGTATATAATTAGTATGCATGCAATTTTTTTTGCTGTATGCTGTAGGTCAGCAGTAATAATTCCATTTGGTCCCAGTTGGACGCTACTAATAGCACTTTTAATGATCTCTTCGGTTATAATGTTAGCAGGGAGGTCATAGTTGTTGCCTGTGAGTTAATTGTTGGTGACATTACTGCGGAGGCAACCCAAATAATTCGTTTGTATTAGAAGCTATAATGTTTCTTCGCTGCTAGCTCTCCAATCACAATCTTCTTTGATGAGGTAGCTAATATTGCTAGGACACGTTGATAGTATCTTACGTAGTCTGCTGGCCACTGAAGAGCTTTCTATCTTCTGACAGCAGTTTCCCCATGAGGAGCGCTTAGCGTCTCCGACCGCGTACTTGAATCAGCATTGCCAGTCTTTAAATTCACTCCAAGAAAGAGTTGGATCTCTTAACTTCGTTGAGTTTGGATCTACATTCCCTTCTGAGGCTCGCAATTTTAGTCGACCGCCATTGGGGGTTTGTCGCCCTGGTCGCGCAGGCTATCTTTACTGCAATGTTGAAATATTTTAGTAAGTTCATCAACGACCTTATCAAGTTAATTCTCTGAGTTTATCTGAGTTGTGGGGAGAGAAAGGCTGTTTGAAAAACTTTCCAATCTGTTTTCCTGCGATTTAAGACCGCTTGCTGGTACAGTAAGTGGATAGCTATGGCATGAAAAGTACAGTGGTTCCACGTTAATAAGAAGACCTTTGCAGGCTGGTTGGCTCAGCTTGCCTTGCGATTGCTACTGCACATTCATTCTTCATTATAGTTAACACTTTATATTCTAGAACCACATCTATCTACCTCATCTCTATGGTGCTAAAATTCTAAAAATAAACATTGCTCAATGTTTTTTTTTTTCGTTTCAATCAATAGTCGTACCTAAATATTTTTGATTCAAATTTGTTATAACTTAAAATAAACCAGTTATTCAAATACCGATTGAACAGGTCAGCGCTTTTGCAAACCAATAGATGAGGAGCAATGAAGCGTAGCCTGCAACAAAAAAGCTTAAAGTTCATACATACATATGTACATAAATACGTATATTGATTGAGTTGCAAAATCACGACATTCAAAATAGAGGACCACAAAAAACAACAACAGATGTAACCGACATTTTTGGAAATGTCTAAAGCCCCAATAAAAGAAATGAAATGCCGACGATAACGACAACAACATAAACCAGAAAGTTTGTTACAACACAACAACTACAGTAAACACAACAGTCTATATCAAATCCGCAATGGCAAGATAATCAACAACAACAAAAAATACCTGAAATACATACATACATCTCTTAAATAGCAAACAACCAGCATGCAATAATAGCAACAATGACAACAACAACAACAACAATAACAACTAGTAATCCAACAAACGAGCTATTTATCGACTCGATCAACAGCTGCGATAACGAGATGCGCAATAATTTTCAGTTGCGGTTGCTACTGGTCATCAGCATTTAATTTAGCGAATGTACGTCCGAGTGTGTATCCGAATTTGTATTATGCTTAACAGCCGGTGGTTAGTTGCTGGCAGCAGTAAAGCAACTGCAGCGATATCATCATCATCTATAAAAGCAACAACAACACTAGATTTGTTCGATGCATCAGCTGCAGCAGCTGTAGCTACGGAGGTACATAGCCGTGTAAGCGGCAATCCAGTTGTCGCAATCACGATCACTGTTTTTTTAGCTGCAATAATTTCTGCACGGTGGACATTGTCCTCTTAGGGGCGAGAGAGTGTGCTTGCTTATGTGTGGCATATTGACTCGGCAACTACCAGTTTTAGAATTTTTTACTGACGTACATATACATATGAGCGGCTCACTCTCGAGACCTTATCGAGTTCCATATTTTTATGAAGCAAAAAAATAATTTTAAGACGTCGCATATTATGATGTGGTTACATATTTTATGTATTTATCGATATCATTGTCGTTTATCGATATGCTTAAAAGTTGTGTATTAAATAAATCGTTTTATAGACATTTATCGACAAAAATTTCGATAATCGAAAAGCGAGTTTTCGGCGATATCACTCACAAAACCTTAATTTAGATATCTTCACAAATTATCGCCTTTAATATAACTTGAAAATACGTATTTGCCGATATTGAAAAATGTACAGCTGTATTTATCGATAGGTTGCGATACCGAAGTGTGTTTCTTAGATACATATAACTATCAACATTCATATTCAATATATATTTCTTTCGATAAATGTATTCAGTATTTGTCGATAACATTATCGACGCTTTTATCTTAAGTTTATCAATTCTATTATATACATATATACGTTTGTATTAAGGTTTATCGATTTTATTATGCATATCATTTAATATATATTAATCAATATTTTAAGCGTTGTATTAATCGATATCACCAATAAATCATTTATCGAATGAAATCGATATAAACTTTATTGTCATCAATTTACATATTTTATTAATTATTGTTTGCTTTATAAAAAAATTTTCGTAAACACTATTGATATAGTTCAATCTAAGTATATATTTATCAAGTGTTATTGATATACATATGTGTTTATGGAATTCGTCATCAACATTCGTATATGTACATTACTTTTTACTATCGATAACAAGCCTATGCATGTATGTATTTATCGATAACACTATCTATGATTTAATAGTTGAGTTTAACGGTTTAATTATAATACATATTGTTACCATTATCCTTGACTTCTTGACGGATTTCCCAAAATCTTTTCGGTTCGTATCGCTGGATTGTTAAATAAATGCTCAAGATGACCATGCAGTAATTAACTTTGTTGTACAAGAACACTTTACAATACTCATTTAAGTAATTACAACACTTTACAAATCTTGCTAACAAAATTGATCTCTGTTTTAGAACTTAATTTGTAGCTTCCTGATTCGCGACTAACTAGCAACTGACTTGTCTGCTAACTTGCTAACTTGCAATGAACTTCTCGCGCTGTAGCAGCGGCCTTATATACATTCGCTCGCACTCTATGCAACTCTAGAACGTTCTGCTGTCTATCGCACAATCTCTCTAATAAGTTTTCGATATCACTAACAAAACATTTATCGAATGTAATCGATATCTTTGTAAACTTCCACTCGAAAAAATTGCAGATCTTAACAGATATTGTCAATGAATTTGTCGGTACTACAATCGGTATAGTCAAACCTGTAGTTATATTTATGGAGCGGTAGGGATAAACATATTTGTTTTCAATATATATATTTTATATTTATCGATAAATTTATCAAAGAAGATATTTATCGATATCCGTATAGGTTAATTCTAAGATATCTTTTTAGGTATTTGCTGATTTGCGATATATACATAAATATCGTTTTCCTTTCTTTATATTTAAACTTATCGATATTGTTATCGATATACATGATTTTCGATATTATTTGAAATATCCGAGAATATCTATACATTATTCTGGACACATTAGTCGATAAATAAAATACTTAAATTAATAAACCCCCCGAAAGTAGCCGGAAAACCGAGGCCCAAACCTGTCCACACACCTCAAAGTTATCTATTAAATGAATATGATTATTGTTGTTTTTGCTGTCGTTAGCATTATCTCATAACTATGGCGGAACAGTGCATAGCAATGATTTGCTGCCGCAGCCGCAGTGGCTATGAAAATAGTTTCACTCATTTCAACCAGCAACGCAGAAAAGCAAGAAAAATAACAAAATTAAGGAAAGCGTCAACAAATGTAGAGCTATTGAACAAAAATGTTGTGTGATTAAGTCAACAACTAGTACACATCGCACACACCACCGATATTTGCACAAACATTAGCAACATGTCAGCACAAAAAAAAAAAAAAAAATCTACCTGCCTCCCCACAATATAATCTCGCACACTTTCTCTCCACTTCTGTTGCTACTAACTATGTACATAGAGAGCGATCGCAATCATTTCGATCTGAAATTGCTGTCATTAAAGCATTGCTGCAACATCATCATCATCAGCAGGAGTTTCAGCATCGTTATCCACCGCTGTGGCCGGCCGCTGCAACAACTCTACCAGCTTTACGAAAAATGTTGCTACCGTTTTATGTTTGACACTATCACATTTCCATGCAAATTAAGTCGATCCCGTCTCTGCCACTGGTCTCGACGACAGCATCGTTTGCCAATTGAGTTGCCAAGTTGTTGAGGTTGTCGCAGTGAGTTATTGTTGTTGTTGTGACCGACACGTGGTCAAGAAAGTAGTAGGCAAAAATGTGACAGAGGAATAGCAGGTTGGAATGCAACACATATGTGCATATGTATGTAGATTAGGGTGGACCAAAAAAAAGTTTTAAATGTTAAGCTCTCACCCCCTAGGAATTTTGTAAATAAAAAAAATAATACCCGTTTTTTGTTAAAAGCAGGGACGGTAATCATTATGAGCCAAATAATTTAAATCAGCATTTAATCAATTATTTGTGATTTTTTTTTTTTGCATAAAAATACCGCGGGCCCGGGCCCCGAAATCTATCTCTAAAAAAATTCACAAGTCTTGCAAATTAATTTTAAATAAAATAAATTGTATGAAAGATCTGGCATCCTCCGATTATTTTGTTTTGCTTTGCTGTTCGTTTTCGTCTCAATAAAATTGTTAAGGAAAATTTTCTTAATTTTCGGAGGTTGCGGTTTTATCGGGAGTACCGGGAGAGGATATTGGTCCCGTTCAATATTGGTGATAAGCAAAATTTAAAAGTCTATGAAAAAATGTCGAATTTCGACAACTGGGCGATACTAGTAGATATAATTTTTTTAAATAGCTGGCAACCCTCTTCAAAATTATTACTTCTGGTTAAGAGTGCATTTAATTTAATTAATTAAGGCATTTAACTTTCATTCCCTGAATGCCTTGTAATATTTTAGTCAGTTGCCTCATCAAAAAGTTTATATTTTTACCTCAAGCAGTGAAGCTCTCCTTCAAAATGGTGTTTCAATCATCACATTTGATGAAGCATTAAGGATACAGTGCTATCAGCTTTTTAAAATCCCATTTTTATTAATAAACAACTCAATTTGAACAACGTAACTCTTTTTCGCGTGTTCGTGAGCTTCTCCCCGTCAAAATGAGATATCATTCATAAAATTTGATGAAATATTTAAGAAGATATCGTTTAGTAGTAGCAGAATACCTTTTAGAAATAAGTGTATAGATTATCTTTAATCTTTATTGGTTAAACCCAAAAAATAGAAATCATTGTAAATAACAGTAGGACAGACGAGCACAAATTCGTCAGTATAGTTAAAAATGTTTTACGACGATTACAACTTGTTGATATTTTTGGTTAAAATTTGAAAAATAATGATTATTTTCCGCCGCTGACCCGGAAAAACCTCCTTAGCCCATCATTCTGATAATTTTGGTATACTTTTGGGTTTATCTATTCTTTTTCTGATACTTCAAATATTGGAGCAGAGTTGTAATATCATTTCATGCTCATGAAAAGTATAATTATATACCAGTAAGATTCATGTGACCAAAAAGTAGAGACTTTGACCCAAAATATAAGAAATATGATTAAGTGAAGCTAAATGCCTCTTAGGTTTCTACCTTCACCTATGCCCTACCTTTCGTTTAGCAGTAGTTTAGTTGAGGTCCTAAAACACTAACAGCACAATTCCGGCTAAGATAGTTGCAAGTATTTTTTAAGACAATTGAAAGACAGTAGGCAAGATAGTTTGGAAGATTTTGTTTATTCTGGCACGAAAGTCTTACAAAAAAAGCTTCCATGCCAACTTTCGTAGTGAAAAGCTCCTCTGACCAAAAACACATGCACACCATTTTGCTCGGGCTGCTCCGACAATCGCAAAGCACTGGCGTTCCAAGGATTGAATCCTCAAGAAGCGAATTTTTTCTTTTTCAATTTAATTTTCTTTCAATTTTGAGATGTAATTGTTAAAAAAAAGTATATGTATCTATATACATATTTTTTACTTTTATTTTATTTTTATAAACTTATATTATGTACGTTTTCCTTTTTTAATTTTATTTCTCTTTACTTTTTTACTTAAAATTTCTCGGAATTTTAAATTTTATTGTTTTAAATAATTTTTTTTTATTTAATTCGTAGGGACTTATTTCATTTTATTTAGTTTCAATTATTTAGGAACTTATTTTAAGGAACTTATTTGAATTTTTTTATTTTGTTCTTTAAATTTTTTGATTTGTTTATTTTAAAAACTCTTAATTTTAATTTGATTTAATCCTTTTTTTAATTTTTGTTTATTTCATTTTTTTTAATTCAAATCGCTTTCAATTTTTAGTTTTTATTGTTCTAAATAGAAAAATATACATATTTTTTTTTTCTTAAATTTAGAAAACTAATTGCTAAAAGACAAACAGAGTAACGGTTGCCAGAAAGACTTTTGTCTTTCGAAAGATTGTGGAGAGTTGAAACACAGTTGGCCTGTAAATCCTTCCTCAAAGTCTTAGCAAAAAATTGCTCGGGTTAGCCATGTCGTATAAGTAACCTCATTTTAATATTGCTTATAGAAAAAATGCGAAATATTATCAGCAGGATCACGTGATTACTGGAGAATACCATTTCGTTGTAAAATTAAAATATTAGCAAAACTCATTTTATATCGCATATATGTATGTACATCGGGTCTTTTCTAGACTCAATTCGAATACTAATTTAGCTGTATTGGTTTAAAGATAATAAGACTAATATAAAAAGGTCTAAATTTTTTCAGACAACAATTCGTTTATTTTCATTCAGTTTTATCCTTTTTAAAGGTATTTTAAAATTCAATTCTTATTACTTAATTTTCTATTATATATAAATAATTCCATTTTTTTAATCGCTGCTTTTTCTGTCATCAGTAGCGGAATTTTTTATATATCTGTATCGATATTGTAGCTAAAAGTAGTAGACCTTCATATTTCGTACGAATTTTTAAGTATTCGTTCAGACATAACCAGACGCAAAACGCTAAAATATTTTTGAGTGTAGGAATATGTGACTGAAATAGTATACATATGTAGTTGGTAATGCATATGTATGTATGTATGTATACAGCGTTGCCACAGACACATTAATTTTCCTACCAAAATTTCCTACCATAACCAACCAAAACCTACCAAACATTTTTTTGAGTTTTAATATATTTTTTTTTCAATGTCAAATTTTTTAAAAACATAGCTAACATAACATTTAGTAAAACTAAAACACAGCTAGTACAGTACAATAAAAACAAATTAACTGCGTAAAACGATTCATTTTTCTGTACATACATACATATCGTCATTAGATTTGAATAAATACGCGAGCTAAAAAAGTTGACAGCGAAAAAAGACGCGTAAAAAATGTCGGCGAAGAAGAACTCTTAGGGCCGGTTACTCAATGTCTGGTTAACACTAATCTTCGGTTAAACATCTTTATCGACGTGTTCGACTCCATGCATACAACAGGGAGTCGGTAACGTCGATAACTATGTCTAATCGTAGTGTTTACCAGACATTGAGTAACCGGCCCTTAACATAGGCGAGGAAACAGAAAGACGCGTTAACCTATTTGACGGCGAAGAAAAACGAAGAAGACTTATTTTCGCGGTCAACTATGTTTGCGAGTATACGAATTCCCAAAAGAGCTTTTTCCGGAATGATGTTGAATACATGTTTACGCGTCTTTTTTCACAAATTTTTTTCACGCATCGTTTTTCGCCGTCAAAACACCCGAGCGTCTTTATTCGTGTCAAGTGACTACATTATAATTATTACGCCGGAGTTACCCGCGTTGCGACCTAAGAAGATATATTGTGCTAAATCCTAATTGTAATCGCTCCAACCTTAGGCTATTTAAAAAGCTCAGCACTTTGGATAAAAATTTTAGATGGAGAAGACAATCCTTCTCCAAGATGCATCCATCTACTATTCATGCTTCGTGGACAGGCACATACAACATACTCTCTGGTTTCCTTCACCGGCCCACAAAAACTACATCAGTCGCTACAGAAAGACCCTTTAATTCAATCGGTACGTTAACTTGCGTACTGTTAGGTAGCCAGTAAGAGTTTTAAGTTCAAGATATCTTTCGGAGTTCCTCCTGAAAAATTATGAATCTCTTTGATTGTCTTATTCCCTTCGACTTCCGCCAGTGTGCAGCAATTCCCAGCCAGCTCCTAAGTAGGTCTGCAGTGTATCCTTTAGATGTACCGCAGAAAGGCTCGGAACCATGCAAACGCATTTGGGCTCCACTCTTTGCAAGACAGTCAGCAGTTTTGTTGCCTTCAAACCCTTCATCTCCCTTAACCCTCCACAGCGGTACACCATTGTGGGCTCCCAAGTGGTTCAAGAGTACACAAGCCTTGATGCCGTTTAAAAGACTCTAAGGCTTCTAACGCGGATTGAATATCTGACATAATATTTATTCTGGTCTCATTTGCCTTCTACGATATAATTCGCGTACACAGACTTCGACTGCGTAGACCTCCGCCCAGAATATGGTTGGGTACAAGCCCATTGGCAGACGTTCCTGGAATCTTGGTCCAAGTACGCCATAAAGTATATATGAATTTTCGTATTGTATATTGGCAATAATAAGGGTATACGGCGGCCGCCGTTATACGAACGCACCGGTGAAATATTAAGGTAAAAAAAAATTGCTAAAATGTTTGGGGAGACATATTTTCTATTTTTATCAAATAACTATTACTCGTAGTCCCGAAACCTACCAATATCCAATCAAGCCTACCAACCTACCAAATGGAAAAAAAACCTACCAGTTTTGGTAGGAAAAGCCCATGTTTGGCAACACTGTATGTATATATACATATGTTTTATGGTTATCAAATTTCACACCACATGTGAATGTGCACAAAAGATAAAAAGGCAAGCGCTTTTAGAAACTTCGGGAAAGCGTGACCTAAGATGTACATACATATTTATTACCTATTTGTAAATGTTGGTGCATGCTTCTATATAAATTTATGCAATCTAAATTCGATAACAATCGATAGGCGCAATGCTATTTACATACATACGAATATGTATGGCCACATACATACACACGGGCCTTCAAATCTATACTTTATTAATCAATACATTTAAAAATTTTTTTTACCACTTCATCTTTAAGTTGCTTAACGTTTCTTTTTTTCTTCATTATCTCTCCACTTGCTGATGCTTATACGACTATTCAAACTAATTTATTCATCCATCTTTCATTGGCATCAATTAATTTATGCTAATTTATTTGTCATTTCTAGTTTTTTCCTGAATTTTGTCGCGTGTCAAACTCATTTACGCTGGTTTTTTTCAACTTTTATCAAATGGAAAAATTAGTGCTGACTGCTACGCAATTTACAATATTTAGAAGTGTGAAAATTTATTCAACGAAACAGTTATGCGGTCAACCTATTTGTCAAGTACATTGGCCTGTGGCAGAAGCTGAAGCAGAAGCAAGCGGCAAGTGGTTCCGGTTTAAATAGTTAATGCTTAGTCGAAAGTTTTGCGTATAAAAGGTTGACAATTTTTTTTGGAAGTTCGTGATCTCTAAATATATTTAGCTAATTTATATAATACATATATTAGTGTGTATGTAGATATATAGATAGGTTCCAAATCAAAATCGTAGAAGTGCAAAGAACTGAAAAACTCTGCATAATTTTTTTTTTTCGATACTAAACTTTGTTTTCTAAAAAAAAAGTAGGTCTATAAAGCCAACATTTTTTTTTTTATTGACGGGAATGATAATGATAATGATTATAATCATAATATAATTATAATTATAATTATAATTATAGCTATGGTACCGGTTATAGTTATCGTAATAGTAGTGGTAGTGGTAATGATAATGTTAGCTAACAGCAATGGAATTGGGAGTGGAAGTGATAACGGTAATTATTATGGTTATAGGACTGGTAATAGTAATGGTAATGGTATTGGTCATAGTAATGGTAACGGTTATGGTAATGAAAGTGGTAGTGGTAATAGTAAAGGTAATGGTAATGAAATTGGTGATGGTAATGGTAGTCGTTGTAGTAATGCAATGTTAATATTATTAGTAATGGTAATGGTAATGAAATAGCGATAAAGGTTTTCGCCAGCCTGTGGCATTAAATATTATACGAAAGACGCATACGTGGTTTTAGTGTTGTAAATAGGGTAGAAGCTGCAGTTTACTGCTCGGAGCTGGAGCTCTGCAGATCTCACCATATAAAAAGCGGTAAAATATGCTTGAAAGAACCATCTTTCTTTCAGGCGAAACATTGAATTGGTATTCAGGCAGTCGCCAAGTCGTTTCAAGCTTCGTAAAATACACCCTCAAAGACCTTTGTACATACATATATTCCAAGGAGGTAGTCGACAGGTTGGACATTTCTTGAACACCATTTCGTTCGGGGAGATAAGGGTGGAGAGAGTATCGAAATAGCCAGAATGCTGCACTCTAATTTTTTTTTTTTTTAATTAACGAATTTAAATAGAGGTTACCTCTCCTAATGTGTGCCAATTTACATACCGCGCTAGTAAAATTAAACACTTCATGTGGAGCAAAATTACGCATAAAATGTTTAAAATTGATTAAACATGAGCACTTATTGTTTTTCATTAGTAGAAATGTATTTTTACGTTCAAATGTTATCCCAAAAGCTATTTTAGAGATGATTTTTGGGGCTATAAAGAAAAAATTTGCGTGCAAAAAAAATAAAAAAATAAAATATGGAAATATGGAAAAAAAATTTTTTTCCAAAACACAAAAATTCATGTCTTCAAAGGGGCCTTTCCCTAAAATTTCCCGATCGGTTAGGATCAGTTAGAGGTTTGAATAAAAAATTTTAGCAAAAAATTTATAGAAATATATTTTTTGAATAAAGCCCTAAATATCATCTTTAAAACGAGACCAGACATTTATAACTTGTAAAATCAGGGAAAATTTTGAGCTTTCAAAAATATTTTGTTTTAAATCTCTTTTCTTTGGCAGAGCTTTGTTGATGATAAAAGAAATGTTTTGACCAAAATTCATACTTCCATTTGATCTTCAAAAGCCCTGAAATTTTAAAGGGTTTTTTAAGACTTGAATTTTTTAACTTTGAAGATAATTTTTTTACTAAAAAATTTTTTATTTAGTTTATATTTATTTTAAATAAAGAGTTTTAAAAAAAATTTTTTCCACAATTCAAAAATTCTTGTAGTCAAAAATGTATATACATTTTTGCTTTTACGACTTTTTAAGTTTCAAAATTCTGTAATTTTTCAAATTGTTTTAATATTTTTTTTTAATAAAGCCCCAAATATCAGCTTTAAAACGAGACCAGAACCATTTTTGTATTTATTATTGATATACTCACAAAATAAACTTGCAAAATGCGGGAAATTGTGAAAATTTGAAATTTCAAATATATTTTAATAAATTTTTTGCTTCGATTTGACATGGATTGACCCATGTACATATATTCAAACTTATTTATGCAAATAAAAACAATTTCACTCACCTTCTTCCCTGTATATGAATGTTTTAGCAGTGTTCAGTGCCTTGCTGGGTTCACTCAGACATGCAGAGTATCCAAATATTTCTTAATCTCTTAATTCATAGTGTAAATTCGTTAGTCGCGTTTAAATTCGAATCAAAAAAAATCGTTATGTGCAAATTGCATAAATATCAAAAAAATTTACACAATTCAGCTCGAATCGACACAACGCGAATTTAATGCAATTAACAACATTAGCAACACTGTGCTGATTGTGTTCTTGATTTGCGCATACAGCAGCATACACTTCATTTTGAAAATTTCACACATTCGATTGAATTATTCGAGTTTGCAAAACTGGCTTAATCAAGGCTCGATAATGGAGAAATTAAAACGAAACCAATTAACACTCTGCCCGTTCGAAGGAAAATTTACTACGCAGCGCCGTTATAACTAGTAATAAATTTATGTTGTTATTTTCGAAAATTAAAATATTTTTGTATTAAAAGAGTGTTTTTTTTTCTTCGCACAATAGCTGATTCACGCTGCTGATGTTCGCCGTCAATGGCACTTTGACATTTGGCGAGCGCGCACTTACACACAGAAATACATATATGTATAGGTATACAAGATCGAGCATTTATACGGCGAGACACTTGACAATGTGACAGCCGCTTGACAGCGTGGCTAAATGGTGACAGCAGTTGCTGAATGTGAAATCAATTGAACTTTTAAATTTATTGCCTCATTCATTTACCACTGAAATACATCTGTTTGTATGTATGTATTCATGTGTGGTATGTACTTAGTTGCTGCGGTGTAAACACACTTGTGTATTTATTCATGCACTAATATGTATATTTAATTAATATTTTTTATTATTATTATTTTATTTTTTTTGTTGCTGCTCTACTGCACTTCGACCACAGCCAACCACAAAATGGGGGTATTCACAATTTAACACTGCAATGGAAGGAGTGATAAAAATTATTATTATTTTTAATTAGTAATCATCAAGAGAAGTTAAATGCAATAATAAATAAATATTATCCTATTTTTCGGCCGAAAATCTTTTTTAACTAAATACACAAACGAAGGGGATTCTAAAACGATTTATTTCGAAATAATTTTTAAGAGAGTTGCCATCTATTCAAAATGTGGAAATCAATTTAATTAACAAGCGAATGAAATATTTTTATCTGGGTATTGAACGAGAGAGGTTTGAGAAAGCTTTATTTCGAATGATCAAAATTTCCTTTTTGATGCAGAAATGTTTATAGATCACCTAGATGCTCGATATTGCAAAATTTCGTTTTAATTATCATTTAACTTTTTAAGCAGGAGGCAACTCTCTTCAAAAATATGATATATCTAAATCCAGCTATCTATATGCTAAACTTATATAAAGTAGGATTTCATTTAACTTGTTAATTAAGTTGGTTTTGAAATTCCTGAGCTGGTGGCAACCCCTTTAAAAGTATTTTTGAAGTCAAACTTTCGCAAGCCTCCCTCAATTAATGCCCATATTAAAATATTTCGTTCAACTTGTGAATTTATTGATTTTCACTTTTTGGACAGGTGGCAACCGTCCTAAAGAATATCTTTGGAATTAATCATATTTTAACCCCTTTTTTTTGACAGCCACATTGTGCTCATATCAACTTATTAGTTAATCGATCCTATATTTATTGGGTATTCTTTTTCCATTAAAAGTTTAGAGTCTACAATTTTTTTCTTTTTCGATAATTTGAGATTTAATAATTTAAGATATGGGCCATCGAATGATGGAATTCAAAAGATGTCTATATAATCGATATCGTTTCATGATTAGAACTAGTTGAGCTTTTAAGATGTTAACCTACAAACCATCCCTTTAGAACTTTTTCTTTCCTGTGGTTGTTGTTGTGTTTCTCTTTCTGTTAGAGCAACTGAGAGAAGTTCTGAACGCCTTTGGTTGATAACTCAAGCTTGACTTTAGTTGAGAATTAACTAGAACGATGAGTCCGCCTATTCTCCTATCGTTGAGTGCAAATTGTAGTATCCCACTAACGGCCGAGATGTTTGACTCAGTCATTAACCCTGATGGCTTTCGTCTTAGTGCGAAAAGAAATACGTCCAGGACAAGGTTCCTTAAACGAGAAACTCGCTTGAGGACTATCCACTGCACCCAACCCAATATGTCGAATATGTTCTTAATAGTATATTACGTATAGTTATTAGTTAAAAATTTATCACCTCGACACATCGAGTAAACATTTGCCCCTTAAATGAGCTTTAACAAAGTACCAAAGTTTCAGATACATTATTTCTGGTCTAGTCAAACGAGTAAGCAGTGTACTATTTATTGCCAGTAATAAAAATTGAATTGAAATAAAAACTATTATGCAACAAACAACTAGCTGGAGTACCTTTGCATTTATATTTACAATATTAATTATACAATGTAAATATTGCGAATACCAAAGCAATTTATGACATTCCTCGTTTAATGTGCTGGGCCACCATGATTTATCGACTTGCCTGCTGTCAAGTCGTCTTAAATCGCCACAATTGGAAGCCAACACTAAGCTGGGGCTTAATAGATTGGCGCGTTTTGCACTCGTAAATGTCATTAGGAATTCCAGCATGCAATGCCCGCCATTTAGCCCCCACAAACCCTTCGCAAACCACGGCGTTAGCCCAACTAAATCGAATAGCAATAAAAAAATAATTATTCAATTAGATTAATAGTGAAATAAATTTATAAATTTATTACTTTGTCAAGTCGGCATTAAAGGCAATAGCTAGAAGGCTAGAAAAATTAAAGGAGACCAGAGAGAGAGAGAGAGAGAGAGACGGGCAAAGCGCGCGAGAGTTCTAATGAAAGCGAGATAGTCGCATGCCAAAGCGCCTAGCTGACTGTACTGTTGTTGCCTAAGCGAGAAATTTTATTGTCATAAAAAACACGACACCACCTAGTGGCATACAACCTTTGTTGGGATCGTGTAAAACAAACAGTTCCAAGCTGTGTTCCTCATAAATATTCAACCGCAATGCAGATTAATTTTATTTGTGTTTTTTTTTCTCTCATTTGCTTGGTTAACTTCGTCGCACCCATATTTTTTTCACTATAACTACATTCGAATACAGTAAGGGATTACTTTAATAATACTATATGGTGGTGGCGCATAAAATCGTTGACAATTACCCGCTTAATTGTTTTGAAATAATTGAGTTGAGAGGTGTTGGTGGTGAAAATTGTTTGTCTCATTAAATGATTGAACGAGCTGCAAGTGTTGGAAAGTTTAAAAGTCATAATAAATTTATGCAAATTTAGCTTGAACAAAGTGAGTCATTAAGTTATTGGGCTGCCGTTCACTACACTATTATTGTGCGAGGAACTTTGCAACAGCAAACAACATTATTTGGCTTAGTTTAAGTTAGGTTAAACAGGTTCAAACCGGTCCGCTTTAGTATCACAAAGCCTTGAACGAGAACGTTTGCTCTATTGGGGTGAGCCATACTTGCCTTTAATATTTATCACACATACAACAAAAGTTAAAGAATATAAGCAGTGCCGATTACCCGCTTTTTTAGCTTTTTGAAGGAACCCAAAGAATTAATATAATGTATTAATATAAGCATTAGTTTTCGGAATGTATACATATTAATATTCGTATTCCACTTCGTATTTGTCGTCATATTCTTCTTCGTATTCAGCTTCGAACTTGTCGTCGTATCCTCCTCATATCCGCATTTGTCTTCATATTAGTGTTCGCATTCGCCTTTGTATTTGTCTTCGTTTTAGTGCTTAATACAAAATTCGTCCTATCTTCGTATTCGTCATTGTTCTCGTATTCGAATTCATCTTAATATACTTTTTCGTAGTTTTCTTCGTGTTTGCCTTAGTATTCATCTTCAACGTCGTATACGAACTCGAAATCGTGCTCCTGTTCGTATTCGACGCCGACCTCATCTTCGTATTCGTATTCCTCTTGGAATTCACCTTGATATTCATGTTCGTATAAGTCTTCGTATTTGTATTGATCTTCGTACTAGTCTTCGAATAATCTTCCTCTTCGTCTTCGAATTCGTGTCCGTAATTGTTTTCTGACTAGTCCTTACATTCTTCTTCGTATTAGAAATTCATTTTCGTCTTAGTCTTAATCTAAATAAAAACCCCAAACCAATTTCAAAGAATAAAAAAAAGCACCAAATAGTTACAAAAAAGCTCAAAAAAAAACTAAAAAAAAAAATATTAAACAACATAAAATCACAAAAAAAAAATCCTGAAATTCTCTCATATGCAATCCAATAAATTCCTGAAAATACAAGAAATACGAAAATTTTAAAAACTATAAGAGTCTAGAAAACCCCAACACATACATAGATACCCAAGCTTGCAAAACTCTCAAAAATCTAGGAAATTCTAGAAAAAAATTTCAAAATCTTTAATAATGATTCTAATGAAAAATTTAGAAAGAATTTCAAATAATTGCAAACAAAACAACCGAAAACTCAACTATCATATAAAGATTATTTCTAAAAATTATAAATAATATGTTTCGAAAAATAAATTAAAGTCCTTAAAACCCCCCAAAACAACATAAAATAAAAACCCTTTAAGTGTTTCAAAGCATTCCAAAAGGCACCGAATAATTTCGAAAAGCCCCGAATATATCCGAAAAAATTCTAAAAAAAAAGTAGAACAACTGAAAAATCGCAAGAGTAGAACATATCGAAAATCTCTAAAATGTATTCCGAAAATTTCTAAAAAAATCGCTAGAAAAAGTTAGCTCGTACTTTTGTTTTATGGGCTACTAAAGTTTTCTCGTCCCGGCCTAAGTAGTTTTCAAAAAAGTGGAAAAAATTTTTAAAATAAATGTCTGAGCGAAATTAAAGGTTAAAACATATATAGTAAAATTTCATGGGAACTATTTTCGTAGAATTTTTTAACCCATTAGCTCTCGCTTGAAAGGGTCATTTTGACCCTTACTTCATGAAACCCTGCAAAAAGCAAATTTGGAAGGTCGTTGGAGGATTGATATATTTTAGACAATTTTTCTTCGGAAAATTTTACTAGGGGTCTTCTCATGCCACCTACGTAAAAACCTGTAAAAAATTAAAATAAAAAATCAGCAAAAAAAAACTTGGCTTTTTCTACAAAATTTTTTTTTTAATTGAGTTTGGCGTTATTCCTTCTGGGCATAGATTTTTTGTTTTGATTTTATAGAGACTGTTACTTTGGGCCTCACGAATCGAAAAAGGTCAGGTCAAGCTCAACAAATAAACTCCAGAGAGTAGGAAATAATATGTCCGAAAATTTTTCAGAGGAAAAAAAGTGAAATAATCTCAAAAACTCCCAAAATCACACAATAAATCTTAAAAGATTTGAAAAATATCCCGAAAGTGTCTAAAAATCATTCCCACAAATTCACAAACCATTCCTTTAGGTTCGAAATAATATTTTATTGACAAAAAATTTTGAAAAAAAAGCCCCCAACAATGGTTTCATTGAATAGAAAAAGGCAGCGATTAGTTTCCAATTAACTCCAAAGAAGTATAAGAGTGCCAAGGAACACTTCCGAAAAAGCTCCGAAAAGTTAAAAAAATATATCACAAAAAATCTTGAAATTATCTGCAAATTACGCAAAAAATTTAAAATTCAGAACATACCAAAAAACTCTAAAATAAAATAGTAAATGTTTTGGAAATGCTCAAAAAATTACAAAAAAAAAAACTAAAAATAAAAAGTGGTATAGTCTCTAAAACTTCCCAATATCACTTAATAAATCCTAAAAGTTTTGAAAAAATCGCGAATTTCTCTAAAAATCATTCCCAGATATTCATAAAATATTCCTTTAGGCTCGAAAAAATGCGTTCTTGAAACAAGATTCTAAAAGAAAACCAGCAATGGTTTCATAGAATAGCATAGAAGAGCAGCGATTAGTTTCAGATTAAAGGCAAACAATTATAAGAGCTCGAGAGACCATTTCCGAAAGAACTCGAAAAGGTTAAAAAAGTTGAAAAAAATCGCAAAAAAAAACTTCGAAAGTACCTGCAAATCACACAAAAAATCTCAAATTGAAAATATACAAAAAGCCTCTAAAAAATAGTAAAAGGTTTGGAAAAGCTCAAAAAATAACAAAAAGAGAGCTCCGGATACAATCCCAGAAAGTTCCATAGAATCTAAAAAATCCTGAAAGAGTTCGGAAAGTTCAGAAACAATTTCGAAAAGTAACCACACAAATTCCAAAAAAAAATACTGAAAAGTTACAAAATATCGTAAATAGTCCGAAAAAACTGCTTGAGATTCCAACAGCGTCTCGCAAAAGCCAAAAGATTTCCTAAAACAAACTTGAAAAATTTTAAAGTTGACTCGCAAATTCACTGAAAATATTTTTTAGTGGAGTTGCCAAATAAAAACTTTGCAGGCTTTTGCTTAACTTTAATAAATTCAAACATAAATATTAAAATACGATCAGAAAATAAAAAAAGTGTTTTTTTTTTGCGATTGTATAAATCACCCACCTCTTGTAATTTAGTTAAAATCCACAAATCCTTCGGCTGCAACGACAACAATTTCCAAACGAATGATGTGATGAAAATTGCATCCATTATCACATAAACGCATTCAAATCATTTCGTAGAATTTAAGGCACACTTGCAACATTTAAATGCTCATATGCACGCATTCATACATATACATATACAATTATCAGTAGGTAGTTGCACTTACATAAAAACAAAGAAAAGTAGTTTTTTTATTTCGAATTCGATTTCGAAATGAGCGACCAATACCCGTCGTATATTATTTGCATTGATGTAAGTACTTGTAAACATTTACTGATTACGATGCAAAAAGTCGTCGTGCGCAAATTTCTATTTATGTTTTATTTTTATTTATTTAATTATTTTTTCATTAATGTGTTTAATTGCCGCGCTATGGAAGAAAAATAAGCTTGAAAACTAAAAAAGGATTAGATACCTAGTATAATTTTTTTATGGCACTTCACTTAACAAAATTTCAGAAATTTTGCGCAGCATTCCACACAATTATGCAGGCATTTATGTAATTTGTCAAGAAATTCACAATTAATTTTTTTTTTAGCAAGTTTAGTAAGATTTGTTTTGCACTGCTTTGTTAAAATCCGCGGACATATATATACAAAAAAAAAAAAAACAACAAGAACAGCCAACAAAATGAGCGATGGAAAATGTTGTATTTCCTTATTTTGCACAACGTTGACGAATGATTACATATCAATTAAAAGCGAATTGCAAATACCCAGCACGCTTCGAACTAATGATCGATAGTAAGGCACAAATGCGAGCGCAATGGCGGCGCGCATGCAAGCGAAGAAAACAAAAGCAAAAATAAGTAGCAAAAGAAAAAATTTGAAAAGTAGGAAAAACAACACAAACACTAAAAAAAAATTTATTGAAGCAAAAGCATTAAAAAAAAATTTCAATTTAAAAAAGAAAAAAGTTTAAATTTTTCTTAAAAATCTTTTTTTTCAAAATTTTTAAAGAACTATGTTTAATTTACATTTATTTGCACGATAATTATAACTTTTAGAGTATTTACTGCGATTAACGCTTTTGCTTTGCGAAATAACGCAACGAAACGTTTAAGATCAAATTCAAACTGACGCAGAGGATTGTGAATCTCGCTGGAATGGCGGCGCTATATACACATCAACAAGCTAAGCGAGGCGCATAAGCGTGATAGTGAGCTAGCGCGCTGTCAGCTGTATAGAGCGGCGCTTAGTTTGCGGCGCTACGAATTGGACGCGGTAAGATCGAATAAAGATCGTGCGCGCGCTGTGTGAACAACGGAGACAGCACAGCGCGGGCGAACGAGCGCGCTCACTGCTGTGATGCACGCTAAGCGTATTATTGCTGCGCGCCACCGCGCGAGCGACTCTAAGCTGAAACAACGCATGCTTTTCTATGTATTAGTGCTAGATAAGTGACAGCCAGATGTCGCGCTCACAAATGCGTGTCTTTTTGTGTATGCGCATGTACATACATGTGTATGTGTAAGCGCGCTCGCTTGGTCGACAGCGCGTATACGAAACGCACAACCACAAAGTATGCGAAATTGATACGCGCTTTGAGGCGCCGCGCCTGAGATATCGATATGCGGAGAGCATGTGTGTGTGTAGTGATCTTGAGACCTTTGTATATGCAATTTTTTTTGCTTTTTGTTTACTTCAAACCGCAGATTAAAACCGTTACGAGGCGAATTGCACAACACTGAAGCAGCAGCGCAGCGCATCAACGAAGTTCAAATGCAGATCAACACTTAACCTAAATTGGTTAAACAGTTTTTGGTGGTTGACAATTAGAGGAGATCACGAACTACGAGCGCTGAAAAGATATCACGTTTTTGGTGTTAACACGCAGTTGATTTCGTTTAATTTCTGTACTTATTTTTGCTGTAGAGGCGCTAAGTGTACAACCGCGTTTTGTCGCGCCGCGCTTACAACGACTGCCTTAGTTCTTGATTATAACTTTTATTTCATTTCAATTTCTTTCTGTTCTCAACATTTTTTCAATCGCTGTTATCGTTTCAATGGTTTCTCCCCTCTTCTTCTTTGTTTCTTTCTTAAAGCGCTTAAAAGTTTTATCACTCCTTGCGCGCGCTATTCATGTCGCGAACGGCGGTCAATGCAAGCGACAACTAATTAAAACCTTGCGCTGTGACTTGTCTGTCTGCGAATGCTAATCAGCGCGTCAACACCATTGCAGCTTTCTTTAATAAGAGCACTTTAAAATAAATATGTAACAACAAATGCCGAGTGGGAGCGTGGTTTCGAGCGAGGGAGCGCGCACGCACGCTTTCGCCATAAGCACAAAAATAAGCATTCTACATGAGCTACGCGCTCTGCAGCTTAAGCTTCGCTCTTAATTTTTAGCGCTATCGTCACAAATTCTGTTTCATTGGCCTTCTTCCTCGCCCTGTTTTGCTTCTTCTCCTTCTCCATTGTTTATTCATTTTTAATTAATAAACCCGCAATATTTAACCACATTTTTTAGTATGGTCCTAATTGTGTGTGTGTGTGTGTGTGTACGGCGCTCTTAGTGCGCTATCGGCTTTGTGATCACGATCACCTTCATCGTGATCGCTTTTGTAGAATCTTTGGTAAATTGAAAATTTATATTAATACACCTGCGCCACCGCTTTTTGCCTTGGGTAGCTTAAAATATTCTACTAGCGTATGCTTTTTGCTGAGCGCATCAACCATCACAGTACTGTGGTAACCGTTTTTCAATATCATTCCATTTATTATGGATCAATTCAAATAAACTTGTTGTTGCGCATGCGCATGCCGAATTAATTTTTCGGCTACTTACAATCTGCTTAGTAGCATAGCGTTAAGACCTAAACTCGATTTTGTTTAATACGTTCCGATCACTGCTGCCTTTGTTGTGCTGATATTACACACATACACGCACATTATTAGCATCTTAATAGCATCATCTATATGTTGTCTACTCTCCTAACAACCAAATCGTTGCTTCTATAACTATTAAGTACGGTAGCCGACCAGCTGAGCGCAATAAACCGACTTTGTTTTCAGATTCATATAACTGCCTCGCTGGCGTTCTTTGGTTGCCTTCTTACATATAGCAAATATCTTTTCTTCTATTACAATAGTCGACCAGACTGGTTTTAAAGCTTCTCCCTTTAAGTTCACATGCGTGCATAGCTGTCATTTATAAAGTGTTTACGCTAGTACGTCTGCGTATATGGCTCACGACGACTAAGTGAAACCACCACTACAGCTATAGCGAGAGGCCTTAAGGTCGGCGTTACCGTTGAATCCGATGAGAAATTTCGACTTAGCTACTCGCTGGGGAAGCTCACATATATAAACGCAATAGGTGAGTCACATTTTAGCGAATCTCTACGTTTTTCACTGCCGTCAGGCACGAGGTCCGTGACCTTACCCTTCGTCTCTTCTTTTCTGATACTCTGTATTTCCGCCTAGAAATGGTCAATTCTTTCCGCTCCTGCGCTCTGCGAACTCTGAGTTTTGTAATTACCTCTTCGGCAAGGATTTGTATACTCTTCAAACCACTCAAATCGGCGCTATGCTCAGGCACGTAATTTCCTAGGAAACCCCAACTCATCCCTGCTATTTAATATTCGATAACTATCAGAAACTCGCCAGTATCATATTCCAGTATATGGTTGTCAAACAGATTTTACGCATACGTTCAGAGAACTTTGACTCGATCTAAGTAAGCTTACCGCTACTGCGCGAGCTTCCCGCTGCCTGTGACCTAGTTGGTCCGCGTGACCTGAAGTTGAACACGGGCTTCCTCGTGCTATCGGCGTGTCGACGATACTACTCACATATCTCTGGAGAGAATAAACTTGAAGAAACTGCATAGGAGGGCAGAGGTCTACTAAACAAATCTACGGATCGCTCGAAGTTGGATGGTAGAGTTGGTGCTGTCAGGAACTCTCTGTTAACCTTAAATTTAGGCTGCATCATTTAAAAAAAAAAAAACTACATACTCTTACAGCCGAATGTCAGTAGAAGCTCTCAGCCGGCTCGGGTTGTTTCCAAGTCCGACTGACTGATATCTCAGAGCAATGCAACATTACAAGCATATGGTTGACTGATTTATTGTCTATCTACTCATAACACGATTGAGGTAGTCTCGCTTGAGAGGGTGGGTATTGAAGCTCTTCAGGCAGTCTGCTGACTGATACTGGAAAGAGGGGAACTTAGTCGACTCAGTCGGCTGGCGAAAAATCAACAGAAGCAGGCTACATACAATTTTGCTATTAACCGACCGAAGAGGATCAATGGAGCTTCTATGGCAGACTAGGTGCCAACTTTCGGTCTTAGTAGTAGAGTTATGACGTTCTGACACGGCACTGTCCAATAGGTACCCAAAAGTAAATGAATTCGCCCCGTAGTACCAATTCTGGGTTCAGAGCTTTTGGATTTGACGTGCTGCTCAACTCAACGTCAAGTTTCAGTCTGGATGAATATCGACTAATAGAGGACTTTTCTGAGATGATTTATCCAGATGCTGCGAATATAACTTTCCGGAATTACAGAGCTGGTGAAATCAAGTGGCATATTAAAGATTTCTTACATCAGCAGTTAGATTTCAGGTTTTCAAGTATTTATTCTTTATTTTCTCCCTTATAAATATAGATATGTACATAGATAAAAGCGCAGGTATGTCAGAACAAGAGACACTGCGACTTGAAAGGTTTTTTGTAAAACTAAAGAGAATCCCTAACCCAGTTTGCCCAAAAAACCCTCGGCTTCCCCAATGAAAACCGAAAGGGTTTTGGTAGTCGAATTCCGTATTTCTAAAGGTTTAGTCAATGGAGTTTTGAAATAAATTAGTCTTTGTCTAGCCAAGGCGGGTCAGTTACAAAGAATATGTAGGTCGTGTCAGCTGACACGGACTACGGTTTTACGTCGGTGCCTGGTTGAGCTATAAGGATCGTTCTCACGCTAACACGCCAGCCTTCGATTCCACAGTGGCCCGACACCCAGCATAGAGTTTCTGTTTTTTTGCTGCCGGAATTTAGAGCAGTCTTTAACATGTTTTGGAGTCTCGTTTGAGAGACCACGGCTAGCGGCTTGGCTATCTGAAAAGGTAACTAAAAAGGCGCCATTTTCAAGGTTCAGTTTGGCGCAGGTTAAGATTGGTCATCTGCTCATGGGGATTTGCGAGCTTAGTGTCGGGTTCATGGAAACCTAAACCTACTCTCTCCTCCATCAATCTTCGCGATCTGGGATTTTCACTTGAAACTTTCTGGCAAAGCAGATCTCTTTGTTTATGGAGTCAGAAAGAGGGACGAGTTTGACTTCAAAATACATACAAGTTGTGAAGCGGTTGTTATAACAATATGCTTTCCCTCTTCCCACAGCTGGATGCTCCCAATTGTCAAATTAAAAAAACTATGTCTGTCAATGTATGCCAATAGGAATGCAGTTTTTATCTCCTCACATCTTCATTATTTCATCCATTCTCTATTCTCTATGCGGTCTTCTGCGTATTTTCGTATTTTCCTCGTGTCATCTCCTACGGCCTTGAACAACATTTGCAGCCTGATTTTGTGTGGAAAATTTTCCATTGCCGCGTGTTACAAAAAAAAAACAAAAAAACACTAAAATTTAACTAAGAATTATGTGACTACAAGTTTTGCATGGGCAACGGCATAGCAACAGCGCCGCCAAAGCAACAGCAACAATGCCAACAAGAACAACAACCAGGTGCTTATTAAAATTATTGCGTGCCGTGGAATGTGCCACGCGCATTGGCCGCTTGGGCTGCTTGGGCTATTACCGCCACGCTGCACCGCGCCTCCTCACAACCACCTCTAACTAACTGCCTACCTTAGCACCAAAGACGCAGTATAACGCAAGGTACTCGTGCAAAATGCCAAATACTTTTTGCTCCGCGCGCACCACCTCAACACTCTCGATCGTACGTACATACGTAGATGACTAGATCGCTAGTCGTCTGTCTGTCGTTTATTAGAAAATTCCGATGAACAAGTTTTCGATTTTTACCACAATAACAATAAAAGCAACAACACCTTAACAGCATCACTACTACTGTGTTGTTGCTATTTTTTGTTTTATTTTTTTTTTTTTTTGTATTTAGTTGGTTGCACCAACGGCTTTTGCTGTCAGCATTTTTTCAACTTTGTTGCAACACGCTGACAATGTCGCCACGATTGGGCGCTATTTGCTGTTTTCCATTTGCCATTTACCATTCCGTGCTATGCACTGTGCGCTTGTGGCGATGATTGAGGATCGGAAAAACAAGTGCAATATTTTAATTACGAGCATAACTTGTTGCAGCAGCAACCACAACAACAACAACAACAACAACAACAACGTCAGCAAAAATGAGAGCAAAGAGCTTCGCTAACTGGCAACTGGGGAATGCCGTGGCGTTACAAAGTCAAAAGACTGGCAGTACGATGCGAAAATGCAGAAACCAAAACAAAAAGAAAAACGAAAAGATTATAACAAAAATAACGTGTAATCACAGTACGTATGTATGTATGCGCTTATGTATATAACTAGTTATGTATACATATGTACATTCACACACTATGTGCTGCTGCCATACGATAGAAAAACAAAAGGCAACTAGAACAAAAAGTAACAAAAAAATCGGCTTTGGTATTCAATCGAAAAATATTTGTAAAAGTTACTACTTTTATTAAAAAAAAATGCTTTTTAACAATTAATTTTTGACTTTTGTTTAATTACTCCTAAAATAACCGTTATTTCTGACTTTTATTTTATAAATTGAAAACAGCAATTATTTTTGATTTTTACCTAAATAATCTGCAAATAACAGTTATTTTTGGTTTTTAAATTGTATGTCTGAGATAACAGTTATAGAAGACTTTTATTTATAAAAAGTAACAAATAAAATTGAATCACTGACCTTTATTTTTTGAATCCGACTTATAAAAGTCATTTGTATAAGTCATAGTAAACGTTTGTTTCACAACACGTTCATAACTGCGAAAAATGTTAATGGCTTTTATACAAATGATTTAAAAAATAAAAGTCGTTGACTGATTTTTATTGATGATTTTTAAAAATAAAATAAAATAATTTTTTCTTTTACTATTTTATAAAAATTGCAAATAAATTTTTTTTTTTTCAAATTTGAGTCTCAGTGAAAAAAGAATCCGATTGGTATGTATCACTTCGTCGTAGAACATTTCCTTCATAGTGAATTTTTCCTTCAAAGGTTTCATCAATAATTGTTTTGTTCGGTCTCTGCTTATAATTGGTACCAGGGCTGCTTTTAAGTCAATTGAGTAAATGTAGATTTTAAAATTTATCTCTGCCCCTCAAACATATTTTTTTTTGTTAATTTCTATTTGAAGGGCAGATAAATTTTAAAATCTATTTGAGAAAAGGGCCCTAAATCCAATTAATTAAAAAAAAACTGAGAGTGTGTAGTACCTATGCGCGGAATAAGTGAAACTTAAAAGAGAAAATAAGTTGAGTTGAGATGAGCGAGGTGAGTTGAGGTGAGATAAGGTGAGCTGAGTTGAGGTAAGGTGAGTTGGAGTCACTTCCTTCATCATACTCCTTTTCGGCATCTTAATCTTCAGCTTAATCTTCAATCTTAAACTTCATCGCTGTACTCATTTCTTTCTTCATCTTTCTCTTGGTCTTTATCTTAATCCTCACCTTCACCTTGTCTGTATTTTTAACCGACTTCAAAAAAAGGGGGACGTTATCAATTCGTCGGAATATTTTTTTATTTTTGTATGTATGTTACCGCATAACTTTCGACCATCGACTTCTATAATACTTTTTTTAAGGATTGGTGGTACCCATACTAAATTCTTTTAGATCCGGTACACTTAAATTTTTATTTGAGAATTGAAGTCGGTTTTATTTTTTGCTTAAAAATCCGTTGCTTGCTTAAAAATTCTCTGAAAATTTTAGCCCTTAATATTAATATTAAGTGCTCGACCAAGGCGTGCAAAGGTTTCCCGTTTAAAATACACGTAAGCTCAGAGGCATTTTATGGTATAATCTTGGTCAGCGGTAGGGTTTCTTCTGAACCGAATGCTCTACAAGAGTGTCCATTGCGGCATAACCCTAACTCCTACTAGCAAGATAGTATGGCTCACGTGGAGGAAGGTCTGATTGATATTTATTTCAAAAGTAGGGAAGCTAATCCTCCCCAAAGGACCTTAACCCATTTGAAAAACTTATTGAATTATTAATAAGGAAGAGTATTTGGATTCACATAATGGACAAGGCAGCTGTATGCACAGGGTCGCGATTAAAAGAAACTCAGGTGGAAGGGTAGGAGAATGAGCTGATTTAACCGGCAATGGACATTGTTTCCTACTGGGTCTAATAAAATTGGACTTGGATGTATAATCTGATGTCATTCTGGGATGTAAGTCTTAAGACATCTATACATTTTCCAACTACAGAAGATTGGGAAGGCGGCCTACTGTCAGAAATGATGCTATTTCCATCGACACCGATGGCTCAAAAATGGAAAAAGGAGCCGGCCCGGGTCTATAAGCCAAAGAACTTCAGACAAGGCAATCATATCGCCTGCCTTATAACTGCATTGTATTGCAGGCGGAGATTCTTTGCATAGACAACGCGACTTTTCTCATACGGAATACTTATTAAGTTTATTTTGGGAAACGTTACTATATTCGTTGACAGTCAGGTGGCATTGGAAACATTGGGTTCCAAGTCGAAAGTAGTTCGGAAATGTCGTGCATTACTGGCTTCACTGAGTCACATATAAACATCTCTCTGCTGGATTCCTGGACATAACAACATGGAAGGGAACGAACTAGCCGGAAATACTAATTACATCATTCGTGAGGACTGCGAAACCTCAAGGCCCTTATGGCCGCGACTCAATAACACTCGCACCGAAGAATTATTGACGCTAAGCAAATCTGTAGTACGGGCTCGCACCGGCGCCATCATAGGGCACTGTGCTATAGCGCCAAAGTTCCATCGATGGCGTATGCCAACAAGCGTCCTCTGCAGAAATTGTCGGAATGGGAAAGAACCACGAAAGCAGTGCAATGGGCGGCATAGAGTCTGAGTGCTGTTTTCTGCATGGACAACGTTAACGTTAATCGATCCATACAAAAATCCCCAAAAAAAATAAGTAAACATAAATACTTAAAAAAATATTAACAAAAATATTGCGCCGATCGAAAAGCAATAACAAAAACAAGTGACGCAAAAAATAGCACTTAAAAAAAATTAAAGAAGAAGAAGAAAACGGAGAGAAAACAAGTTAAATACATTTATATGATTGCTATTTATTATTGTTTTTGTTTATCAAGCAATGATTGGTGCGTATTTTTTGTTTTTGTTGTTTTGGTTCCAAGCGGTTTTAATTCAAGCGCTGGCCTGGTATTTGCATTTAAATTTTTTTTTTACATTATCTTGTTTGTTTTCAGTTTTATTTAAAAACTGTTTGCTTCTAATGCCATTAGTAGATTTCTTTAATTCTACTACTTTTGGCTTTTTTTCTTTTATGAATTTTAAAAGTGGAGTTTAGTTAGTTTGCTTATATTATTTAATTTTTTTCAATTTCTTTTTTCTTTTTCGCGCGCTTTGGACAAGTTGCTTTGTCGTTGGTTTGCCTTGTCGTTGGATTGCCTTGTCGTTGGACTGCTCACGCACACATTCTCATCAATATTTGTGTACAAAACGCAAACGCGCACACATACTACATACATACATACACATCTGTATGTTTGGCATTCGCGTACGTTCGTCGCTTTAACCTGCTTGCTGCTAAGCAAATAAACAAAGCGGAAAATCAACTTTTTTTAATTAATGCCTTAATTTAATTATCTTTTTATGCTTTCGTTGCGCATTTTATCAAAAAAGGAGAACTTAGTTTTGCATACATCTTTTTCACTTTTCCAATGATCTAAGTAATTTTTTCCATGGTAAAATTTATACTTTTGTCACATTTTTTGTTGTTTAAAAGTATGTATGAAATACATACGTTTTCAATGCGCAATTTTTTTTAAGAAAATATTGTTATTAACATTTGATTTTTGGTAAAAATAGTTGTTTATGCAATTTTTTATTAAAAATATTTGTTTATAAAAGTAGGAGACACATTTTCGATGCACAATTACGCTAAATCTTTTTGTTTGAACAACATACTTTAATTAAAGTTTATTTTTTGTTTAAAATATTTTTATATTTTTTATATTTTTATTTTATATTTGTTAAAAGAATACTTCGTTTGAAGACTTTTTGTCACCTAATTTCTTTGCTAAAAATTATTCTGCCTTAAAATTTAAAGTTTTGTTTTGTTTTCACTTATTTAATGAAAAAAATTATTTTATAATTACATTACATTATAATTTTTTTTTAATATTTCTATTAAAATATACTTTTTGCTAAAAATAGATATTGTTTCATGTTATTTTTTTATTGAAAATATTTTTTATAAAAAGCATTGCATGTTAAAAAGATTTTTTTTGTAAATTATATCTTTTAATACTATTTTTTTAAATTTAAATTTAAATTTTTTGTAACAGTTTGTTTTATTTTTTTTTATAAAAAATAATATTTTATTCTAGATATACATTTAAGCGTTTAAGAATTTGTTTTAAAAAGACGTTTTAATTGAAATTTATTTTTTTAAGAAAACATTTTGGGGTTTGCTATTGCCTGCCGAGGGACGACCGCTGTTAAGAAAACAACTTTTTTCTATATTTTTTGCGATGTTGCTTTGACCAGGGTTTGAACCCAGGCGTTGCGGAGTGGAAGCGCGCACTGCTTACCACTACACCATTTTTTTTTTTAATAAGACGTTTAAATTAGGTTTTTTAATAATTTTTTTGTTTACTAAAAATAAGTTTTTTATGAAACTAATATTAGTTTTTAACTTTTTGTTTTATTTTTGTTTTTACATATTTTTTGTAAAATTGATTTTTCTATTTTACATGTTAAATACTTTTTTCTTCAAAATATTGAATTGAAGAAATCTATTTGAAAAATATGTATATATGTACATTATTGTAGAATTTTTTATTAGAAAATGTTTATGTATTTTTGCCACATTTTTTATTGTCTTTGAAGAAAATATTTCTATTAAAATATATTTTTTGTTAAAAACACTTTTTTGTGTGATTTATTTAATTAAAAGCAATTGGTGAAAACAATGACGTGTGAAGAAGTTTTTTTAAATAACTTCTATTATTATAAATATTTTTATTAGATACGTATATTAAAATTTTTTTGTTTTATTGTTTATTTTTATTTATTGTTAAAAATATTTTACTTAAAAATGTGTTTTAGGATGTTTGAAGATGTTTTTCTTTTTAAATACAATTTTTTAATGGAGTTTTTTTTATTATTTATTTTATATATCTTTTTTATTCAAAATGTTGCGTTTGAAGAAGTTTTTTTTTTAAATATGTACACATATATATTATCTTATATATATTTTTATTCAAATAGTTTTGTGAATATTTTAATTGCACTTTTAAGACAAAATTCTTGCACAAGCACTCAAATAAATTTTCATACTTATTTAATTTAAATTAATGTATGTATGTACTTTCATCTCAAAATTTTATTTTCATTTAATTTCCACCAATCTCTTCCGCGTTCATGCGTTTAAGTGTCGCTTGTCGCACAGCCAACTATCCAACCACACTTTCTTCCAGCCAAGCCAAGGCTCAGGCTCTTTTGAAGTCGTATCGCATCTATTGATCGATGGCTCAATCGCAAGTATGTATGTATGTATTGGACAAGGCAAGATCGCTACGCACAAGCACTCTTTTTTGCTCCTCCACTTATTTGTTGTTAGTAGTTTCATTGCCTTTTTCCCCCACCTTAAATATTTACAATTTTGCATTCTCATATTTTTTTTTTCTTATTTCAATTTAATATTTTTGCCGCACTTTACATACTTTTTAAACTTGACTCGAGCGAGCCCCACACACACACTTCATACACTTCGTGCTTTGCTTTGCTACTAAACTTGGTCCAGCCTCAATTCGCAACGACTAGCGCGACGCCAGCCACCAACCAGCCGCTCAACGCTCGACTTTGATTCCAGCTTCAACGATACATACATACATTTGTTCATACAAACTTAATATAGATACTCGTATAATGCCATTCGCAACGTCGCAGCTCATTTGTTTAACAACGACAGAGCGGCGAAGAAACGTTGTCGACGGTTTTGTTGCTTTAAGCAAGGCGGCAAGTAAACAACAACAGCGAAACTGCTCAGTGTTGTTGGCAAATCGTGGCAACAAGTAACGACACAACAACCACAGCAGCGAGAAACAAGCTACGTCAAAATCTGCCAGAAAAGCGTATGTAGCTAATAGCAAGGTGTTCAGCGACAGCGAATAGCTGCGACGTTGACGGCAACACATTGCCAGCGGCCATAACAGCAGCTGCAGCTGCTGCTCCAACGACGACAACTACAACGTCGGCAACTGCAACGGCTTTATTATTGACGATTTTATTAAAATGATTTTTCCCTTGATGCACTGAGCGAAATAATGTTTAACTTCAGTTTAGACGAACTACATTTTAATATGAGTTGAATTCATCTCTCATAGAACTCACTTCTACATAAAACTGTGTATATATGTAAAATGCTATCGCCTCCATATGGACCGGACAACAATAAAACGAACGAGCAGTAATTGACGAAGGAAGCCCTGGCTGGAAATCTGGACGTATGTATGTACATACGAAACCATTGCAAAGCCTCCTTCAAGGATTAGATCGTAGAGAAGGCAGACACGCAGCCACAAAAATTCTATCTAGAAAGATGTATTACAGAAACAAATCGTTTTAAAGTCCCTGGAAATTCTGGAGTGAAAATCATCGGATGGGGAAAGAGCTTACACTAATTAATAGAAACGAAGCTGACGTCCCTCCAAGACGAGGTGAGACCAGCAAGGATGCTGCTTAAAAACAACATAGCGACCGGGAGCGTCGGTATGCCAAATCAGCTGTTCAAAGATCGGGCAAAGAGCTGATAACCAGAATGTATTAGTTGTTAATTAAGAGCATTTTGGCTTCATTAATACATGGCCGAAGATTAGGATCCCGATGTACTTTGCGTACTTATCCACAATAAGGAAGATCCTGATTTAAGACCTTGTAAGCGATACTTTGCGAAAGGCTGCTTCATTAATTCATTAACCAACTGACTAGGTCTAGCTTACCATCCCACCGTTTCTAATGCGTTCTCCGGCGACAAAGTTCATCGGTAAGTCGTCTGCGGTATTCGCCATTGGTAACGCGTAAAGGCCCGTAAACCTTTCGGAAAATCTTTCTCTCGAAAACTCCAAGCGCCACTTTATCAGATGCTTCCATTGTCCATGCTTCCGCGCCGTTCATCAGCAGGGCATGATAAGCGACTTATAGAGTGTGATCTTTGTACGATTAAAGAGGACTTCATTTTTCTATTGCCTCCTCAGTCCTCAGTGGTGATTCTGGTTCCCAAAAAAACTTGTTAGCCTGACGTTGGTGCCAAGACGCTTCTGTTCTGAGTGCTCGTGTGCTGACAGGAGATACTTCGTTTTGTTCTCGTTCGCCACCAGACCCATTCGGCATGCTACTCTATCTCATCCCAAGAAGGCAGAACAAACGTAGTCCTTATTTTTACCGATAATGTCGATGCCGTTGGTATATCGTGCTGAGCGGTTCAGTTCCGCGGCGTTTATTATCTTCTCCAACATTAGATTAAAGAAATCACACGAAAGGCAGTCGCCTTTTCTGAAACCTCGTTTGGAGTCGAACGTCTCGGGGAGGTCTTTCCCAATTCGGACAGAGCTGATGGCATTTCTCAACGTCATTTTACACAGCCGATACCAAATTCAGACATCTTAAAAGACAACTCTTTTGGAGTGGTCGAAAGCGGCTTTGAAATCGACTAATAGATGGTGTGTGTCCTTTTCTCGCGGGTCTTTTCCTCGATTTAGCATATTGTGAATACCTGGTCTATGGTGGACTTGCCAGGTCTAAAGCCACATCGATAAGACCCAATCAATTAGTTGACGGTGGGCTTCAGTCGTTCACACACTACACTCGATAAGACCTTGGCAACCTATGCTTAGAAGGCTGATTCCGCGTTGGTTGGCGCATAGGGCGAGGTCGCCTTTGTTGTGGATTGGGCAGAGCACACTTAAATTCCAGTCGTTGGGCATGCGTTCATCTGACCGTAGTTTGCATAAGAGTTGATGCATGCACCTTATCAGTTCCTCACCGCCGTTCTTGAATAGCTCGCCTGACAGGCCGTCAGCTCCAGCAGCTTTGTTATCTTTTAGCCGCATAAGCGCTATTCATACCTCGTCATAGTCAGGCAGGGGGACATGGACTCCATCTCCCCCCCTACTTGCAGTAATGCTGCCATTTGATAGGGTGTTAAAGTCTTCCCTCCATGATTTAAGTATGTTCGGGACATCGGTCACTAGGTCGCCAAGGTTTTTCTTACAGGAGATCTCCCTGGTCTATTTTAGGGGCCCAGTAGTACATAGTTGCTTTTGACGTGGACATAGTAGATCTCTTCATACATATTCTCTCATTTTGTAAATATAAGCGTTTTCCAGGTTTTCTTTCTATCGATGCACATACAAAGATATTTAGGCGAGTTGTAGTAGTTTGCTGGCGTGCCTGAGGGTGACTTTTACCTGGACAGACTTGGACTCGTTGAATTTTATTCGACAATATTTTAACCAGAGAGCTATCTTATTTAAGCCTCTCTGCAGTTTGAGTGAAACCAAATTAGGGTAAGTATGCACTGATAAAAGTGCAGTACCATCAGTAAAGGTGTCGATTAGGTAGGTAGGATTCAGGGAAGCCAAACTGGTGGAGAATTCCCGATTTGCGGTGAAATAATCTACCAAATGAATCTTACAGCATTAGTTTGAAGATATGTATACCTATGTATGTTGGCACGTGTGCATTTATATTTCTACATATGTACATGCTTCATAGTATAATATAAACTATTCAAAAGTTCTATGACCTACATGCCCCAGTTTTAAAGTTTTCTTAATAACTTCTTGGCAGCGAGATAATTTTCCACTCTTCCGAAGGACAAAGCAATATAATTTGGTATATTTTCAAAGCATTTAAATTTATTTCTGATTATTTTGACTGAAAATTTTAATGGCATATTAAAATATAAATTTCCCTTTTATGTACTACAAGTACAAACGGACATACGTTTAAGCACAGGTGTTGCACACTCATAAAGCTTCAGCTAACTAAACTTTTCCAAGGCATTTAAGTACATACGTATGCATTTTTTTTACAATGGAATTCGCAATCTAGTTGTGTGTTTAATAGTTTATTAATCCTGTTACGCCACAGATAGTTGGTGAAAAAATGGAAAATGTATCAATAAAATGGTTTCGTTCCTAGATGCAATAAAAATTAGCAGATTTTAAGCAAACATAAATTTAATTACTTTATCGCACACGTGTATACTTGTTCGTATTTACATATACTTATATACATTAGACTGCATCGCACATCATACAAAAAAAAAAAATCGCAACTTTTTTGATTTCAAAATACCTCCAAATATGAAGTTTTTTATGAATAAAAATAGTTTCTTAAAGATTTTGTTGAAAAAATTCCCTCAGATGGCAAAACAGTTTAAGCTTCAAAAATCTGCACACAGATATTTCAAAAAAATTTCATCGGAATCGTATTAACGAGATTTTTGATGCCGTTTTTTTTAACTTTTTTCAAAGATTGGTGTCGGATAAACTTGAATAACTACAGCAAAACTATTCCGATTTAGACTTATGACATATCATTGGAAACGTATTTTCATACCCTTTTTATTTCTTTGCAAATAAACTAATTCAAAGTATGAAAGAGAAAGGTAGGATGAACGAGCGTCAAGTTGAATTAATATGTCTTGATATTTGAAAAAAATAAAAATAAATAAATTTGGGACGTGTAATCCCGGCGGATAAACCGCAACTTTTTTGGTGATTCAGGCTAATGTACTATCGTGTGGCATTGACCAATGCCTCACCAGTTCATTTGAGCGCATGCAAAATTGTATAAAGCATGCTGAGGAATATTTTGAAGACCCATATGACCATTTTTACAGACAAAATGTGTTTTTTTTCTAAGGCATTCGTCCAGGGACTTTTTAAAGCAACTCAATTCAAAGGAGAAAAATTCCAAAAAGGAAGGTCGTGACTTTTCTAGTGATTTTTCATCAACGGTTTTAAGAATATGTCGATGGCTGAGTGGAAGATCGACCTATCTCGGCAGCCAGTTCGAAAACGCTCTATCTCAAAAAACTTTTCAAGAACGCCATATTTCAGAATTTAATTGAAAAACACTCTATCTCAAAATTCGGTTCAAAAACGCCCTATCTCACTTCAAAATGTATTGAAAATATGCTGATATAGGGCGTTTTTGAATCGGCAGCTGAGATAGGGCGTTTTTGAAACGAATTCTGAAATAGGGCGTTCTTGAAAAGTTTTTTGAGATAGAGCGTTTTCGAACTGGCTGCCGAGATAGGTCGATCTTCCACTCAGCCATCGATGTATTTTTTTATGCGGAACATTTTTTTTTTACTTTTCCACAACATCCGTGACTTAACCTCGGACTGCCCTTTAGTTTAGTAATATTTTGCTGATATGTATTAAGTACTTGAATGTAGATGTGTTTTGAAATTATTATATTTACATATACGCATTGTATATAAGTAAATATATACGTATGTGCTCTCATTTTCAGCAATTAGTTAAAAAACAAACACAAAAAAATCGCGACTTATAAATCTACTAGGGCGCTAGCTGTTTGTAATGGCGAAGCAATAAAAGCAAGCGCCAATAATTTTAAGTATCATTTACATTTATTTAATGCGATATTTTCTTTGTTGTGGTTTCGCGGGGGCTTCAAATGCAGTTATGGTAGTACAATTTTCATCACTGTTTGATCGTTGTAGTGGAATGAGCACTAGAATTGGTGAAAAATCAATTTATGGTATTATTTAAAATTCTCCTTCTTTCGCTCTAATAAAGATCCCTCAAGTCAATTTTTCTTTAATATCTATAATGTACAGATATGTATCTGCCTGTTTCAATTTTATTACACCGTGCGACAGTAAATTATACACACACAAAATTTTATATATTCGCGAAGCATGGGCCAAAAATAGTAAAACTGGATTTTTAGTTTTTCTCTCTGACGTCAGGATTTTTTTTTTTAAGGACTTTGAAATTTTAAAAATATAATTATTTAGAAAAATTATTAAAAATATTCAGTGCAATGCAGAAAAACAATATGCCTATCAAATTAAAGAGAATATTCTGTAGAATCAAGACCGATTAAATTTTTTGGTGCCTAAGGACGATTAGGTGTTGAAAATGTTCTTTTAACATTTTATTATTGCATATCCTTGAAATTGTAAAATAATTATTTTCGAAAAAATTATATGTAATATATACTTCTAACTTAATTCGCTTAAAAAAATAATTAAAAGGACATTTTCAATACCTATTTGTCCTTGTGAACCCAAAAATTTTAAGTTTTTTAATTCTACAGAAGTCTCTCTTTAATGTGGTAGCCATGCGGTTTATCTACATGGGAATTAATTTTTTAAATAATTTTTGGAATTATTCACATTTTTGAAACTACAAAGTCCCTTTAAACAAATCCTGATGTCAGAGAGAAAAACTAAAAACGCAATTTTACTATATTTGGCCCACAGTTTCGTGAGTATATTGATTGCTTCATGTGTTTCGATTTTTTTTTTGTTTTTGTCGCAGGGTGTTTATATGTACATATGTATGTGATATCAACTAAATATTTCTTTAAAGTCTTTAGTTTGACACTTACATTTTAATACTTCATGGTCATAACTACTGTATAATTAAACAAAATTTGATTTCTCAAACAGTTGGCAACCATCCTATCAAATATTTTCAAACTAAAAGCTTCTTAAGTAAACCTTTTTTGGGTGACATTGTGATGCGTATGGATTTCAATTGCTTGTCATGAATTAAGTTGAATTAGTTTTTTTAAACAGCTGGCAACCCGCCTACAATAAAGCGAAAATAAAGCTTTTTCAAAACCATTTCAATTGGTGCCCATATTGTAAGAATGCATTTAACTTATTTAACAAATTTTATTTTATCCAACAATTTGCAAATCCTATTCAAAAGCTAAAACCATTCTACAGGTCAGGCTCTTTATATTGACCACTCATACTTGAAAATCGAGCGAATGTTACAGATCTGATAAGGTGGTGCTAAATATTTAATGCAAACATCTCTTAGCTCGATTAAGAAGTTTCACTGCAAAAAACTGAAAATAGTCTTTTATCTAAACTTCGCTAAAAATCAACAGTTTAACGGTTTATTCTTTGAAGGCATTGACTTGATAGGCGGTATTTTCTCCAGCTATTATGTATTTTACAAATCTTTTGTTTTAAAAACGATTTAACGATTTTTATGCATAACTCTCGATGCCTGGAGTTCAGGGTTACCAAGTCTCATTTTTTCCACAACGGCGATTTAGGCGGTTTTTCAACTGATCGATGGGCGGTTTTGCAAAAACATCGATGATATTTTGATTTCCTATAGCAGAATATTGATTGCCGACAGTAGTGAAAAAATGCCAAGTTTATAAATATATATTTGCATTCGCATTCGTTATGCGAATGATTCGCATCATTTTACACATACGCATCGAATTGTACCTAACTGACATTTGAAAAAAAAATAAGATGAGGTGCTCCTTAAAATGCATTACTAGCATCTAAACTCTGCATGAGAGAAGAGATGTGAGAGAAAAGACAGCAAAATTACTTTTTCTGAAATTTAATATACCCCTTCTGAACTTTGACTACTAGATTAAAACACTGTGTATGTTAAGCACTGGTTCAATGTTCTAATAATTTATAAAACGATGACTTAAGTTGATTATTGCTTTTTTAATGTTATTCCTTACATTCGCATTCGCATTCGCATTCCGAAAATTCGCATTCGCGAATGTGAAAAATATGACATTCGAAACATCCCTAATATGCATCTAGTGTGCATGTGCTCATGTAAGTGCTAAATACACAATGCGGAGCGTTAGCTAATTTGTGATAATTTTACGCGATAAACGACATGCAAGCGCTTAAAAGTCATTCACGCAGGCCAGCAGCCAGCTAGTCACCGCACTACCAGCATAAACACATACATACACACATCTACACATAAAATTCCATGGAATTCAAGCGCAACCGAATGTTACTCATACGCCCTGTGGGGTGTAGTTGACGTGCATTTAGCACACATTTGCATGTAGTGTATGTATGTATGTAAGTAGATATTTTTATTCAACTACGATAAAATGTTTATATTTTTTTGCTTTGTTCAAAGCTATTTTTAGCTACAATCCCAAATGCTATTTACGAGATTATTTAATAATTAATAACGTAGCGCATGCCTAGAAATACTCATTCGCGTGGATGTCTAAAAACTGCGACATACAAAAATAAATTAAAACATTTACATATTTATAGCTTGCAATGGAATTAAGGAAGATTAACATTTTGATAAAAATGCATTTTTTACTGTGAAACCTAATATGGAGGCGCAATTAGTTTAGCAAATGAAATAAAAAGAAACAGGAAAATACATACATACATATAACACAAATAGTTTGACGTATATACATACATATGTACGAATATTCCAGCTTAGACGGTTTTGCAATAGCAGAAGCGAACTGATCAAAATTTAGGTTTATGATGACCACACATTCATTTTGTCATCTTAGTTATGAAACTTCATAAAAGCTAAAGTTGTATAGTTACGAATTTGTTCAAAACACGGGCTTTTAATAAACAATGGAACTATTGCATGTAATTTATTGCTTTTTTATTTTATTTATTTTTTCAGTCTACAGGTTTAGTGCAGGTGATTGATCGTCTTTCTTTATTAAATTAACAAAATGTATGTCGAAAAAATTTATCCCAAAATAAATGATTTTCATAACAAATTATATTAAAAAATATCAAATGCATGAAAATTATTTTGTATGGACTCTAAATCGAATTAAGAACCAATCTCAAAGAAAGGCTGAAAAATTAATAGGAGTGGAGAAAAATAAAGGAATGACTTGCAAGTTTAACTAACCGATTTACAGCTACTTTAATTTGAGCTATATTCGCTCGGAACATCTAACAGAAATTACTGTAGAATCACTGAAAGCCTACATTTGAGGTTAATGGCAAGTTCTTTGTAGCAATGGGCACCTTTTCATTCACCTTCAAGCCATCCGTGGTGAGGTTTATTTGAACTAGCTTTCATCCATTTGTTACTTACGGGAATATGAGAATGTATATATGTATATGTGTACATACACTGAGCCAAAAGCACAATGGTTTTTTCAACCCAGTTATTTATGGTTTGATTTTTTCATGATGAATAAGCCGAGTGTAAGAAATGTGATTCAAGTTGAAAATTTGAAAACAAATTCGTATGTCTGGCTGTAGCTGAACATGTAGAAGTGCTTGTTGTTATTTGATTGCTACAGGCAGGTTCGAGTACGAACATCGTTTGCGGCAACACATCATTTTTTATTTTTTATTTTTTTTTGGTTTTTCTTAATTACGAAAAAGCATCTGTGAAATGCAGAACCAAATCAAACGACGAAGAATATCAATTCATGTTCAACATTTGTGGATAAATTTTCAGAACGGCTGTGGCTGAGTGTGCAGAGATGCTTGCTGTTATTTGCTTACTTTCAGAAGAATCGCATCTTCCCGCCAGAGGCAACGTGCTAAAGTGATATTAAAAAATTTTGTTTTGTATCTCCGAATTATGAAGTGCAGAACATAAGCGTATTCAAACGAAAAAATCGACAACCAAAAATTTGGTTAATGTAAACAAAAGTGTGGTTAATATTACAAAATCATTGTTGAAAATATCAACCAAAGCATTTTTAATATTAATTAAAAATCACGTTGATTCCTTTTCAAGTTTGAATTTGGTAATATTAGCCAATTTTTGGTTGATTTTTTCTCAGTGTACATATATGTATATTAAGGTGCCCATCGATTTTTTTTTTTACATTTCAAGACCCTGCCCCCTTATTTCCTTCTGTTTTATGAGAAATATTTTTGCCTATTTTTATAGATTTTTCAAAAATCGTTTAGCGGTCGCGACTTCTAATATTTAGGTCAGAGGGTTTTGTTTTGTATATTTATCAGGTTTTAAATGACTAGTTTTCATTCAATTTTAAAAATCGAACATATTGTGAGAAGAGGACGTATAGGAATTTAAAATGATGTATAATAATCTATTGTTAGATTTGGATTGTCGGGATTATTTATCGGGAAAATTAAAGAAAAAAGCAAATATAACAATTTTTTCTTATTTTTTAAGTTTGGACCCTCACTTATTTCCACATTTTAAAAATTTGTAGTACTATCTAAAATTAAATCCATTTTCAAATAAACTGATACTTCATTTATTGCAATCGTATAAAAATTGTCGAAGTTAGGCAACTTTTCATATATACGGCCAACAACTGTGCCAAGTTTGGGAAAAACTTGGTGGAGCGGTTCCCAAGATATACACATATAATCATGCGTGGGCGTGGATACGCCCATTTTCTAAAACCGTTATGTGAACAAAGTTATAATACGCTTGTGCACAAGTGCGCTCGGGTATAAAAAGCATAACAATTACGGTGCCTGCTTTAAACAAACTTGTTTTGCAGATTTTTTGGTTTGAATACTCTTTTATTCTGTACTTCACAGATGCTTTTTTGTATGAAATTAGGAAAAAGTAAAAAAACCAAAAGTAAAAGTTGCCTCTAACAACAATTAAACCTAGGGCCTCTTGAAATCAAATAAATAATAGCAAGCCGCCCTGTACACTTGGCTGCGGCAGAACATGTAAATATGTATGTCTTCGAATATTCAATTTGAATCAGATTTCTTACAATCGTTCAAACTAATATATTTTTAAGTTTGTTTAAAAAATACTTTTTCTGTGCAAAAATTTTAAATCGCATCTTACTTTTTCATATTTCATATTTCATATTTATTTAATATTTAATATTTATTTTTCTTAGTATTTGTATGTACAAACATATGTATAAGTAAGCGGTTGCATATTGATGTATGACAGCTTGAGTGAAATAGAAAACAATGCAACAGCTGTGGGCTGCAAATGCTAAAAATAGACTAGCAACAATAAAAATAGTGGAAATACTAGTAAATTACAATCGACAAAAATAGTAGCAAACAAACGACAACAAAAACAATAGCCACAATACAGTACATGCTGCTGCTACAGACTACATAAAATAATGAAAAAAGCTTAGCAAAATATTCAGTTTTGCATATTTGTGGTTGCGAACAGTGGAGCTCTGCTTAGGCTATCTAATTGTAGCAAATTGTTGCTGTGTTTTACATGCATACATATACATATATGTATGTATGTATTTATGTATGTATGTATGTGTATATGTATTATGTTGATTAGGGTGGGTCATTTTTTTTTTTTGACTATGCGCATATAGCATGGAAGGATTCTACATGTAATTCTAAGCAAATTTGCTAAAGAAACCATGGGTCTAAAATCATTTTGGTGTTTGCCAAATTGCGAAAATAGGTTTCAAAGAAAATGTAAAAATTCACTGTTGCGCCCCCTAGTGGAAGTTTCAAGAAAAAGAGAATTGCAGAAATTGATTTCTCGTCCCACAAAACCTCTTATTGCATGTTATATACGACACTGCAGTAAAATGCTAAGAATCCTATTTTTGCAATATGGCAAACTTCAAACTGCATTTAGACTGATGGTTTCTACGGCAAAAGTGCTTAGAATTACGCGTAGATTCCTTCTGTTCTATACGCTTGTAGTAAAAAAAAAAATCTCCCATTCAAATTTACCCGTCCTAATGTTCATATTTTTTATTTAAAGAGATGAAATATATAAAATTTGCTACTGCTGTTTTACCGCCCTTAAGCTGCGCGTAAGCCTAGAAGCACTATATTTTTTATACTATCTGTACATTTTTTTTTTGTTGCTGTCGGCTGGTGTTATTTTCCATTGTTGCCCACTACGAGTACAAAGTTGTACTACAAATATACATTTGTACATACATACACACACAAATGTACATACATATGTATGTATTTAAGTACGTATACACGCTAGGGTGGTCATTAAATTTTCAGACATCCATAAAATTTAAAAATAAATTTTATTAATTTGATTTTTTTTTTTAAATCGCAAAAATTCGAAAAAATTTTGGCTTTTATCAGCCATAGCTCAGCGAATTTATAAAGTTATATGAATACGTTTCAGTAATATGTGCAACTTATCAGATTTCAAGACAAAATTTTGTCGAATTTTTGTGATTTAAAACAAGATTATTTTTTTTGAAACCCTTAAAAATATTTTTAAAAAATGTTTAAATTTTCGTGGCTGTTTTTATTTGGCACGTAAAAAAAATAATAACAAAATTTTCATTTTATTAAACCCAAAAATTTTTTTTAAAAAGTTGAAAGTTTTATGGGATGTCTTTATTTTGTACGTAGCAAACTTTTAAATTTTCGTGGTTGTTTTTTTTTGTACGTAATAAAAAAATAAGGATGCCCCATAAAAAAAAAAAAAACATTAATTTTTTCTAACCTTTAAAAATTTGTTTAAAATTTCGACATTTTCGTAGATTTATATATATATATATATTTTGTACGTAGCACAAAATAAAGCGCTGTCCCATACAAAATTTATATGTTGATATTTTTAGGGACCACCCTAATGTACACCCACCGCCTCTCAGCCAACGAACAAATTGTTATTGCAATTAACACTGTACTGTACTTAAATGCTAATGTCGTGCACATAGTCTTGCATTTATAAGTTGTTTTTTGTTGTTGCTGTTACACTTGCTACCCGCCTGAATTGTGCTACTGTTTGATTGTTGAGTGTCGGTTTTTTTGCCTATCTTTTTCGTCTTGTAATAATTACGTGTATTTATTATGATTTATTGCTGTTATGCGATAGACGTACATACATACATATATGTATTGCCAGCAAGCAAAAGACAATAGCAACACTACAGCAACAAATAATGCTTAGTAAAATAATTGAAACAATATATATGTATCATAAATGAAGACAATAAATATTATGTATCAGCTGTTGCATTTTGACATACTTATGTATGGCATACATATGTAAATGTATGTACAGTGACGAACAAAAGTATTGGCACAGTGAATTTTTCGCCATATATGCAAAGTTTTTTACTGTAATTTATTTTCGATAATTTTTTATAAAAATATAGTTCATTTTACACCAGAAAACGTAATAATAAAATCTCTAAACTTTGTGCAAAACTCAGGAAAATTCTTTAAATTTGCACACTAATTTGCAACTTTTTATTCAGATTTAAAAAAAAAATTCAAAGTATGCAGTTTAATAGCCCATTCAAATTTAGAATAACAAAGTGCAAGTTTGAAGTCGCTAGAAAATCGCGTTGATTTTTGGCAATTTTTTTAGTGGAAGGTGTTGCTCATTTTCTCCATACAAAAAATAATTGTCGAATTACTTTGTATGGAAGAACTTGCGTGAAAAAAAATTACCAAAAATCAATGCGATTTTCTAGCGACTTCAAACTTGCACTTTGTTATTCTAAATTTGAATGGGCTATAAAACTGCATACTTAGAATTTTTCTAAAAAATCTGAATAAAAAGTTGCAAATAAGTGTGCAAATTTAATGAATTTTCCTGAGTTTTGCACAAAGTTTATAGATTTTATTATTATGTTTTCTGGTGTAGAATGAACAATATTTTTACAAAAAATTATCGAAAATAAATTAGAATAAAGACCTTTGCATATATTGTGAAAAATTCACCGTGCCAATACTTCTGTTCGGCACTGTATATGCATGTGTATTTGTATATGCATTTCTATAGATATTTGCATATATTATTGCTGTTCAAAGTGGCACATTCTCACTATAAACAAAGCTTCTTTGCACACTTGCAAATTAGCTCGTCTTAATAACCATAATTAAGAGTCACGGTGTAGATCTTTGTAAGAATATTTTTCTTTGAAATTTAATTAGTTCATGGTTTTTGATATTAGTGTATGAGATACAAATGATTTATAAGCAATCAAGCGCAATTGTTGGAAATTCCATAAAAAGCTGAATGTCATTTGATCAAAATTTAACAAAATTTATTTATTCTATAGAAAAAGGCTTAACGAGCTACATGGAGAACTACGAAAACGAAGGCGGTTGTCACGAACACGAAATCTTCGTATGCGCTCTTGTTACGGAACGGGACTCCCCCTTGGATTATCTGCGAGGCGAAGCAGGAAACCTCTATACCTTTATCGCTTCGGTACTTCAGCTTTCGTTCAGAGAGATAGCATCTAATGATTCTGATTATGTAATTCGGGAACTACATCTCTATAAGGATTTCCATTATGTGGCATTATGGAGGTTAACAGACCTCAGATTCGGGTTCAGAGAGTCCAAAAATCCATATATAAGAATTTTCTTGTTTATTCAATCCTTCGGCATTTAACAGATCTCGGATTCGCATTCAGCGCGTCGAATATCATAGGGATATAGAGGTTTTTTTTTGTAAACCTGTGATTGGAGCTCTGCCATGAAAAACAGTTTCACATCGATCTTATATGCTGTTTAGGCACGACTACTAACACCAAGCGCCCAAATTCATCTTATGCACTGCTGCATTTGCAAAAATTTCCTTTACGTAATTTATGAAATTTTTGCACATGCACTTCTCAACTGCCATGTAATACAATTTTCTAAAGGTATAATTTGATGACAGTTCAAAGTATGCACGGCCTATTCTGATGCATCCTACGGACACTGCTTTGGGGGAGTCTTTTGCGGACTCTGCATGGTTTACAACCATGGAGAGGTGGTAATATTTGACTACCATTGGCCTACAGCGCCTACCCACAAATTTATGGTATCAATATCAATACCGTACATTCCTAGAACCTCTTCTCAGAAGCAAACGAAAATTCGCAGCTCTTTGCTGTGTCGAGCTGGCTGATCGATCATTTCGCCATCATAAGTAAATGCTGTATGCTGCGGATATCAGACCCTTGAAATTCTCATTGAACAAAAAAATCTAATTGCCGCCTAGCAATGCAAGAAAGTTAGAATTTTTATACAGGCTTTTTCTGACACTTAAACCATTTTTTATACTTGGCTGAATTTAGAAATCGCACTGACTTTTCAATCTTTTATTCAAACAAAATATTTTCCGTCCATACACTACACACTACATATAGCACTTTCTGCAGCCAAACGTAAAAACAGATACTCCAATCATCTGTGTTTCAATTCACGCTTCAATTTTATTACTTCCTCTTTTATACTGCCAGGAATTGCTAAAAAAAATTGCGCAAAATTAGCCATGCCATTGAAACCATAAATAAATAAATAGTGGACAATTAACATGGAAAAACGCATTATGAAATTTTTTTCTAATCTAAGCTCACGCGCTTCGCAATCTTCGTAGGCCTACAACTCCCACATAGCAACACGCATACTACTATTTCCGTTTCCTCTGTTTGGAGAGAAATATTCCAACAAATAGTAAGAAGCGAATGACGTAGGCCAACAGCAATGCCGCTGGAGTTTACAAAAAAAAATTAAGGGAGTAATAAAATTTAGCAGCAATAAATTTTAAATGAACCATTTATGTACATAACGAATTTATTTTACGACTAAAAAAATTCATGGTTTTATTTTAATTTTATGGCATTCCGCCCGCCTATTCTACATACATATATGTACTTATACACATGCACGTACATAGTGTCGCTAATTGCTCATGTTGCTGCCGCTCATGATGACTTTAATGTTGTTGCTACTTCGTGTGGCAGATGGATTTTTTATTGCACTACGCTTATGCTTATGCTTTGTAACTGATGCTGCTGTTGCCTACTGCTTGCTGTGCTGTTCACTGTTCGCCGCCTGTGATCAGAGTCTAAATTTAAATTATTATGAGTCTCCGAGCTGTGATAGTCCAATTGTGGACGCGTCAATTTGTCTACTGTGCACATGTGGTAAGCTTTTTTGTTGTTGTTCTATTTGTAGTCATTGTATTAGTAGGCGTACGAGCAGTCGTCTGTCTGCAGTGCCTGTTCTGCAGTAACATCCCTAATTACGATTTTCACGCGCTCATTTCATGGCGTGTGTACCGCGCATGGCAATGTAGCGATTCATAATGCCTGTAATAATTATTTATGAACAGGTTGGGTTAAGCGGGCAGCGCTGAAAAGTGTTCACTCGGAGGCCACAAAGGCTCCATGCTTATCCCTGCATGTCTTTGAACCAGTTTGATTCTCTAGCGAATCCTACCAGTCCTTCCAGTCGAGCTTTTCCTAAGTTATCTAGGCTCTCGAAGAAGTAGTCTCCAAGAAATTTGAGGCGTTTTCCTTAGAGTGCTGGGTACTCGCAGAGGAAGTGCTGGATAGATTCCATCTCCCACTCATATCTGCAGCTTTTAACATGGCGGCCATGTGGCCGTTAGTATTCCTGTTAGAAGCCTAAAGTTTGGACTTGGAAAGCCTTAATAAACTCAGTGTTCTTCGTTCTTGGAATGCAAATTTTTCTACCTACTGTTGGTGGCTACCCTGGTCACTCCCTCAACTACTGAAGATAGAAATCGCAGGGGAGGTTTTACTATCTAGGTCGCTTCCCCAAGTCCCATCTCAGATTCCTTTCTGGCACATTCGTCCGCTTCCTCATTTCCTGGGACACCATTATGCCCGGGACACAGTAAGGGTTGATTATATGTTGTTGCAGAGCTTGTAGGGATCTTCGGCATTTCTTGACGCATATCGAGTTAGTCGTTGCCGACCCTAAGGCTTTGATAGCCGTCTGACTGTCAATGACGAAGGCAAGTTTAGATGGAGCTAGGTCGATCATGCTCACCAGCCTTGCCTCCATGTCGATTGCATATATCTCAGACTGGAAAACACTGATGTGATCTGCGAGGCTATAGGACTCTCAATGAGAGCAATATTAAATTCGCAGCCACTTCTGTCTGGAAAAAATATATCGAAGTTTCGATCGAAGTCAGTTTCCGTGACCTGATAATCACAGCTACTGTACTCCATCCACACTCTGTCGAGTCGCAGCCTGTTAGACGCCCTGGGCACTTTTAGCTGCGGTACTTTTAACGTATTGATCTATGGGTGGAATGTACAGGAGTGTCTTTAGCGCTGCATTGGGCGCTGTGCCTATGCATGATTGTCATTGTACCTGTTGCAGGTTGAGTAGATAGGATTTGGTCTCAACCGTCTCTCGCCATACCAGCGCGCCATAGGTGAGAGTAGGTCTAAATACCACCGTATAAATCCAGTGTATTATCTGCGGTTGTAGCCCCCAGTCTTTCCCAATCGTAGCTTTACAGGAGTTTAGCAGATTTTTCTCTGCCCTTCGGTGTTCGTTTTCAAAGAAAGTTTAGAGTCAAGAATAACCCCCAAGAATTTTGTCTCTTTTGACAATTTAAGATGTTCTCCACTGGAGGACGGAGTTCGAAATTTGCCTACCTGGTATCGCTTGGTGAATAGAACAAGTTCGGTTTTGGAGGATTTAACCCCTAGACCGTTTCCTTCTGCCCACCCTGCCAGATCGTTAATTGTAGAATCTCGCTGATCGTCGAGACGAATTTCACCAAAACCACAATGACTAAGTTAAATGTGAATAAAAAGAAAGCGATGATATTTTTTGGTAACTATAGTAGTTCGTCACTAATTGAAATTTCGAAAACCATCGGCAGCTAAGTTACGTTCGGTTGAACTTATAGCGCGAACACTTTGGAATTCCGAGAAGTTTTCAAGTAAAAATTCTGAACAGATCTTTTGTCTAAAATTGGCCACACAGATACCGTATGACCTTGGTTAACATATAGAGAGCCTTTTAAAGAGGGTTGCCACCTATTTAAAAAGATAAATTCAATTTAATTTATAATATGGGTGCCATGTGAAAAAGCTTTAGGAAAGCTTTATTTCGAAAATATTTTTAAAGAGAGTTATTAATAACATAAAAGCAGTATTATAATATGGGAGTAACAGAAAGAAGTCAAAGGAAGATTTATTTTGGAAATATTTTTGAAAAAGGTTGCCACTCGTACTATAAATATGTGACTGAGTATCGTTTGTTACTTCTTCAAGCTCAAAAGCCTGCAAGTATTTTGAAAAAATTTGGTTCGCAGAGAGATTATATGCTGGTTTAACATAGAAGAGGGTTGCCCCCTGGTTAGAAAGTTATATTAAATTAAAATAGTTTACTCAAATATAACAATATGGATTTCAGTTGAAAGAAGTTTAAACGGGCTTTATTTCAAAAAATATATTAAACAGGGTTACCATCTTTTTTAAAAGTCAAATTTCTTTAAGAATTTTAATGAACCATTTTTATAGGGACAACAAAAAAAAAGGGTTACGAAAGTTTTATTACGAAACTATTTAATAAAGTTAAATTCAAATTAATTAATGGGCGTTTACAATATGGGCGTCAAACCTTATTTCTCGAAAATATATTTGAGGAGTGTCACATGTTTAAAAATTCAATTTCGATTTACCTAGAAAGTTAAGTAAAATATTACAATCTGGGCTTCTTGCGTATTTAAACAAAAATTTTGTAAAATATTTAATAACAGAGTTGCCACCTTTTTAAAATGTATGCACAATTTTTCCAAGTTAAATAAAGTATAGCAATATGCTATTGATATGAAGCAAAGGTGTTGTTAAAAGCATTCTTCAGAGTTGCCACTTATGTATAAAAATAATTTAAATTGCCAAGTGACTGGCCTACGGGTATGCGATGATGAATAAACACAACAAATAAGTACAAAAATACTTATAAAGGTCAACATCTACGAACCCATTAATCACTCCAATATTTCTTGCTTTAAAGTACATATTTTATCATACTCGTACTCTGTGCATGCAAAGTTAAAATCGTCGTCTTCATGTCTGGAAGAGCATTGCTTCTACTACGGGCACAATATGTGATCATCTGCTGTGTGACAATTATTAAACATAAACATTACACACATAAATACATATATGTGTAGATATATGTACAATGGTTAGCTGTGAAGTTATAGCGTAATTAGGCTGGTCTTATTCATGCCATTGCTACTCGTCGATTTTTTTTTTCTATCTGGCCAGTAATTAAATTTTGTTCTTTATTCCAGTTCAGCAGCTTGAGTATCCCCACACGCAAGTGAACAAGTCAATTTAAATTTAAAGCTTATGTACTTGGCGCGGATTGCCACGCATCGCTACAAACACCAACATGACACTTCATTAGCTGGTGGCACATTACTCCTCCGCCATTCATATGGATGAAAGTGTGTGTGCAAGAGCAGTGACCAACCACCACCATTCATGCAGACCCACTGTCGATACTCGAGTGCTACATAAGGCTGCTCTTAATTAATAAATCAACGCGACATTTGCACTTTGACATACACACATATGTACCTACGCATTCATACATATGTACATATGTGGAAGTTATAAAGAATCCCGCGGAGAAGTACTTGTGCTGGTGATAAATTTAGTTTCTTGAAGTAATGTATTTCAAAAGCTCCCCTTCTGCGATGGTACATTGTGATATTTCGTATTAGGGACACGAATTTCGATGCGATACGATACCATATCGATAATTTTGCCATTCGATACCGATACTTTTTACTCGATAGTTTTCAAACGATATTTTTTGGAATCGAGTACCAGAACCCTTTTATCGTAACGAATTGTAAATCTACATTACAATGTTAATCAGCCTTACCATTTCATTTTCATTTTCCCCGAACCGGTTCACTTTTCACTTTTGGTTTCCATGGTTTTACTATGGGCGGATGACAAATTTTCGGGTGAATTTTTTTTCAGGCGAAACTCAGGATAAGGCAGAATGTAATTAATAAAATATTTTAAAAAACTTCTTTTTGATGTAGGTACTTAAGGAAAAGTACATATGGGCATTTCCATTCTGGCGTGGCGTGACGAAATGTTAAAAAATAAATTAAAAACGTCAAAATTTAAAAACTCTGGGAATTGGGCAAGACTAATTGTGTAAAATTTTGTTGTAGTATTATTTGAAATATTTAAGGTTAATTTTCCAAGTTCAAAAATGTAAAAATCTATCCTGCTGACGTTACGTTACTAAAATCATAACCGCCATCTAAGAAATGCAATGGGCAGGGCAAGGCAAGGTATGCGTGGAGTCTTGCGACGTCAACTATAGTTGCCACGTAAAGGAGCGCAAATTCGGTGTGGGATTTGTGGTGGGAGATAGTGATGGAAAAGTATCGATGGGGCTATCGATAGTATCGATGGTTTCATTTTGCCGCCACTATCGAATTTTTCTAAACACTATCGATAGTTGTTGGAATTGGACTATAAAAAAGATGAACATGCCTACATAAATATACATATATGTATGTATGTGGTGAACTCCTTTTTTTGTAAACATGTTCTTCATGGTTTTTGTTATAAAATCTGTTATTGAAATACATACACGATCTCATATTGTTTTACACAAGTTATTTTATAGAATCTGTCATATCACTTGCCAAATCTTTCTAGGACCATAAAAAATGGATTCAAATTTGCATATTTTCAAAATGTTGTGCCCAGTTTTACCAATCAATTTTAAATTTGTCGGGCCGTTAAAATTTAAAATTACACAATTTTTTAGGAGATTGTGCTATTTTAAATGTTAAGTTTGATACATTTTGAAATTGGTTGGTAAAACCGGGCATTAGTGTTATATCTCAACATATGTAAGAAAGCTTTCGATAGTATCGATAGTATCGAATATTTTGCACTATCACTATAGAAACAATCGAATGTATACACTATCGATAGTTTTCCAACACTAGTGGGAGAGAGACTCCGTCGCCGAGTACTGGCGTTCACCCCGGTGGACGAACGTCGAGCCATAATGCGCATCAAAGCAAGATTCTTCAACATCTCGCTCATCTGCTTGGAGCGTATATATGAGCGCTGCCCCTGACAGGATATCAAAATCGTGCAGGGCGATTTTAATGCCAAGGTGGGCAAGAGCGCCACTGTCGGAAAATTCAGCCTCCACGACGAAACGTTCGATAACGGACTGATGCTGATCGACTTCGCATGCTATTGAAACAAGCGATTAGCAGGTAGTAAGAGGTTTCCTATAGGTCGCAGGGAATTTGCCCCGAACCTCCCGCTGTATCATTCCATACAAGGCAAATAGCAATTAATAACAACTTGCAACTAATTGAAGACATCTATGTATGTATACTCCTTCAATTGGCATACTTAAACTTATGCGTTGAATTAGTATCATCCAATTCCATTTGATTAATTACACTTTTAGTTTTTGGATTTTGGCATAGACAAAAACAAGTTAAATCAGGAATAAATGTATGTCACCAATTGAACATAATCAATTATAATAATTTGTAAATTTTTGCATTACAGCATGTCTATGCAGCAAATCTGCATATCCGGGTGAATTCCATAATAATATGCACATATACTTATATAATTTTATTAATTGCCAACAATGCGCACATAAATAAATACATACATATATATAGGCGCTTCAACCAGTACTCAATGCCCAATTAATGAATCTAATAAATTAAAAAAAAAAGTATAAAACTGGCAGAATAACAGGGACTTCCAGGACTTCTTATGAAAATGTTCAAGTCCGCCATGTTCGTTGCTCACGTTTACGAAGAACGGTAGAGACTGAAAAGAAGCAGGCTTGTTTGTTAAGATATAGATTTTCTAGTTAAGCTGTTTTGGCACACTTTGCTGTGCCCTAAAGAGAAGTTTTGAAATAATTTGGGAATTGGCTAAGTAAATTGTAAACCACGTATGAGGGTCACATTGAGACCACTGTTTACAGCTTGAAATGGAACAGAAATCATTATTTAGCTGGGTTGAAAAAAAATGCAAAACTTCTTTGAGTAACAACAAGGCCGTATTAAGAGATTAGGTTATTTTGAGAAGGCCAGGTCTTAAGGGGTCACTTACACCTTTCTGAGCTTTTTGTACAAAATTTATAAAAGTGCCAGCCTTGAGAGAACCCTCAAATTAAAATGTCGTGTGTGGGTATTGAAACGCTGCATGCGACATAAATTTTTAGCATTTACACGACTTATACTAGGAATAGATCTTTGTAAGTATGTAAATATGTATACGAAAAGTGTGCGCGTTTTTTATGCATATTTAAACAAATTCAATTGAACTTTGCTTTAGTTCATTTGTCACTTATTTGCATACATACATACATACATATGTATGCGAGAAGGATGCTCACTATGGACCCAGCTGTGGTGTCGCTTTATTGGAGGGCGAACAAATTGAGCAGTAGTACGACATGTGCATAGCAGTACGAACAAGTGGTTGGTTGGCGCACGATTTATGTGTGGACAATTCACTTTAATTTATTTTCCACAGAAGCGCCAATGATTCAACACCGGCGCAATGCGCAGCTTCCAAGTACATACTTATGACATTAATTGCCATTTGAGGAATTCCATTTATTTAAATAGCGAGGCTAAAATTTGTAAATAATGCAAATAAAACTACAAAAAACTTGCAAACATTTAGAGCGGAGAATCAAAATCTGAGTAGTGCAAGGGAAAGAATCTGAATCAGGAGTGAGCTACTAAGAAATTTATGATGACTCAAGGTTGCCATGAATTAATTAAACTGTTATGCAAATTTATAAGTGTACGACAATCGTATGCCAAAGGAACAACGCACAATCCAACTAAGTTTTTAAATACATTTGAACCTACTAGAGACAATTAGGCACATATGTATACTTATGGACTTGGACTTGGACTTGGATTTGTATTTAAAGCTGCATAAGTATTTTTGTTCATACAGAAATTAATGAAGAACTCAAATAAAAATGTAATAAATTTATGCTGTTGCACAAGTACATGCGTATGTAAGTTTTTTAATGTTTCATAAAAAAATGTGCTGTTTTCAAAAGCGAGACATAAAATATGTGGTCCAAAAACCGTTTATACATCAATTTTCGATAGGTCTGATAGTTTCTGAGAAATTAACTAATAACTCCAGTTTTTTTTTTTATGAAAAAATTAAAAAACATGAAACTTCAACAGGTGAAAAATAAAACGATAACGACTGTTTTGAAACTATCAGCCCTATCGATAAGTGAAGAATTTCATTGACTTTCATTTTCCGTATATCCTATTACGATTGTTCAATTGGTTCGTAAGATATACATACATGATTAAGTGGAACCACTCTTTTTTTTAAGCTGAATAACGGTAAATTGCACATATTTTGAAAACGTATCCATAGAAAAAAAATTAACTCGATTTTTCGGAATCACCGAGCAATTCTACATAGGAATTGGATAGGGGCATCCATAGAACATTTTTGCTGTAAACCAGTGTAATTGTCCTTACAGCTGATTCCCTAAAAACTCGCTTCGGATCTGGACTAGGGACTGGCCACAGCTAAGCATCAACATAAATGCCAGTTAGCGTACACCAACTCTGATTTTTTGCTTTCAATTTCGATAGTGAAAGGCTGAGCTCCAAATTGCATCAAAGCAAAGCATCAGCCGCTTTTATTTTTAAACTATAATTGATGTTAGTGTCCAATAAACGCAAACACATTCAAATGGAGATTTGGAACTTGGTTGCGCAAATTGGGAATTTCTATCAATTATAGTTTAGAAATAAAAGAGGCTGATGCTTTATATTGATGCAATTTGGAACACATCAGATGTTACGCCATGCCACTGGCATTGACATATCACCTCCCTCTCACCGTCTCAAACAGTGGACGGCGAATTATGTGAAGAGTCGCTAGTACTAACTCTAGATCTGAGATATCAACCCATAAGAACTAACGTGGCATCCAATATGGTAGAATATATGTACATACTACTTCTATTTAATTCTGACATCTGGAATCTTTCGCGCCCGCCGGAAGAATTTTCTTTGATCTCACTTGCTCATGTTGCCCGATATTGTCGTCCCAGACAACGGCACTGATATCGCGTACTCCAAATTAAGGGGCAAAACTTCCGATATAGCTCGCTTCTGCAATGCAGGGTGGTTTACCAATTCAAGTACGAAATGTTCAGCGACTATTTTTTTCAGCTGAGGCTCCAAAGGCCTACCAATTCCAAACTGGAGGATAAGTTTAGGTGTTACTTTTTAAAACTTGCCATCCAGTCTACTCAAACAGAACGATATAGATTCATGTCTGACCAAAGGAATGCACCAAGAGACTCCTTAACGAATTTGGACCCTTACAACACCAGCGGCAACAACAATAGATAACTTTCGATCTCCGCCCAAAGCCTTAACCTAGGACGGAATTTCCATGCTACTGAATAAACTGAGACCTAAGGGAGTCAATTCCATCATTTCGGATTATTTCGCTGCTTAAGAAAGCTAGTGGGAAAAACCATTGAATGAACCATTGAATAGGAGCACAACACAATGCTCTGCAAGCATATCCTAGTAGGGAGCCACAGACGTGGACACCCGAACATACACCTGCTTGCAGAGGAGCCCTCGCCAAGGCATGTCAAAAAGCATCTTTACGAACTTAAATCACTTCATAAAGAAACCTCTGGACCCTTCAGCTTATCGACAGGCCTTGAGCGGCATTCACAGGGAGTCAGTCCCAAGCTACGTAGACTCCAGACCTGTGAATGCCGTTCTTGGCACAAAACCACCAGACATAGACGTGACGGAGCTTCGTCTGGCTCGGGAGACACGTACCATAATAGCCCAACTTCGCTCTGGCTACTGCAGCAGGTTGAACTCATACCTGAACAGATTAAACCCAACGCAACTAACGCCTCCGTCCTATTGGACAGAACCTATAGACAGACGCTGCACGCTTCTTGGGTCTTCCGTTAGTTGAGCTTGACCACAAAGACTGAGATACTAACCGATCTGAGCGGGGTTGTTGTAGCCGCTCCAACAACAACAACAGATTTATATGCAGGCATGGAGGTAAAGTTTCAGCTTCCACAAGAGACCTGCTTTAGTCTAACGCTGCAGCTGGTACAACCAATTGAATGTCGTTGTTGTAACCACATACAAATTTCCCAAAGAGTTTTTATGGAATGTTGATGGAGTGACAATCCTTGGTCAGATGTTAATCTGGGTCGTTCCGGTTACATAGACCCGACTGTTGTCGAAACCAAAAGCTATAAGCAAGATCATTAAAGGCTTGCAGACTTGGACGAAATTCTATTTACTTAATATCTTCACTTCAAAAATAAAATATCTACTATTTGCGCTAAGTATATTCAGAAGATATGTACATTAAATAGAAAGTACATAAGTATTTATTTACATATGTATGCAACAACAATATTAAATGCAGCAGGAACTATGCTTTTCTTTATACATAAATTAATGGATTTTCCTTCAAAGTTGCTAGAAGAAACACTTCCTTACTAAGAATTACAGCTTCTAATTGGAATATATGTATGTACTTACTTAAAAGCGCAATCCAAACTCCCTCCGGTAAACATACTAATATTTAACACTTTATATTCGTTCTCTAAAATTTCGTCCATATTTGTACTAATACTATGCAATCAAAAGGAACTGCAGATCCATTACATTAGTGCCTGTATGGCCAGTCAGCACATGATATTCGCCACCGTTCAAATTCTTATAAAAATTATACGAATCGCTATTTTGCAGGTAAGCCTGCACATTGTTTAAACTCATAGAGGTGTTCTTCAGAAAGTCGCTTATCACCAAATCGCAACCAATTGCACCTGCTGCTGGTGTCGGACCATCAATACCGTCCGTGCCGGCGCTAAGAAAGATGACATTTTCGAAATCCGCATTTTCGTATAAAGCGAGCGCCAAACGCAAAGCCAATTCCTGATTGCGGCCGCCCAAACCGGTACCAGTAACCTGCAGAAGGAAAACGTAAGATTTTTACTAACGCGAGCCAGCTAAGCGAAGAGCGCTAGATGCTTACCTTGACTGTGGGTTCACCTGCCAATATCAGTAGCAGTGGCTTCTTCGTGCGCTCACACATGAGAAGTGTCTTTAGGAAATGCTGAAAGATTCGCGCATCGAAGGGGAATCTTTTTTTCAATTCATGCTCATCGAGCGCACCCTTGCGAAAACTGCAAAGGTCTTGCAAAAAATCTTTGTATTGGCTGACAAGTTCTTGCACTTCACCCTCCACTGTTGTGCTGGCAATGAAAGGATTGTAGCCACACTGTAGTGCTTCCTGCACAGCCTGCGCTGTAGCAACGCGATTGTCACCTACCATATAAATATAATTATTGCGTGCTGGTTCCATTTCTGCTTTCACTTCCGGCTGCTCCACTAGCACACGGATATGCTCAGGTAAATCGGCGAATAATTCATATTTCTCTAGTACCTCTTTCGCCGACAGACGTTTCGCTAGAGCGCAACAAGTCGGACCACTGGCTATTATGTCGACTGGATCGCCCACAACATCGCTGATGACAAACGAGACGACAGCAAAAGCGTTACGTGCGGCGGCTGCCAGCCGACCACCCTTTATGTCGGACAAAGCAATGCGCAACACATTCATTTCATCAATACTTGCGCCACAATTTGCCAAACGACGTACCAGCTGCATCTTTTCCGACAGTTTGAGGGACGTACGCGGTAGCGGCAATAGTGCAGAACCACCGCCAGATATCAGCACAAAGAGTATATCATTTTCGGTCATATTCGCGGCGAGTGCTTTGATGCGCTGTGCTGCCTGGAGTGCCTGCTCGTCGGGTTGATTGTTTGGTGCGCCTTCGAAAATTTCAATTATCGAGTTTGTTGGCAACTGCATCTCGGGTACATCACGGAATCGCTGCCTTGTGCCCACTGGTATGCTTAGAACACCACTCACCAGGCGGTTCCCGAGCGACTTTTCCAGTTGCACTGCCATGCCGAGCACAGCTTTGCCGAAACCAACTACATGACAGTGTTTACGGGTGATATCCAAAGTTTTACCTTGTATTTGTATGCTCAGCCGGCGACCATCTTCACTCGGCTGTGGTCTAAGAATATACTGGTTGGTTTCGCTGAGCAGTTGTGCTGGTCGTACGGACTCCGCAGAACGTTGAAAGATGTGCCGTAGGTTCTGGATATGCTGTAGTTTAGCTGACATGACTCTAATGGTTCAAATGAAGAAATTCGATGTTCACTTTCCTTATCAGTATACGGAGGCCGGAATATGATTTGATAAGAAAATTTATAAATAAACTACAGCTTTTCTACAGCTGTTGCCGCTAACAGCTGATACCGAGCGGGAAAACACGCAAGCATAAATGTCAAGTGGTCAAGCAACGGGCGATTTCACCCGCAGATGTCGCCGCGAAAATTAAAATGAGAAATTTCTAGTCTGACAATTTAAACGGTAGTAGGGACGTAAATTTCACCGCGTCATCTACCCGCAAGTTTTTCTACGATTTCTGAACTTCTGGTTCCGTGTATGTTTACAAGCATAACTGTCATTTTTTTTTGGCGGCGTGGTTTCTCCGACTAAGTACATATTTTATCTTTCTTGTGAAAAATCGTGTTTTAGTGAATAAAATCAAATAATTAAATGAAATTTTGCATGGAGAAAGATAAAAAGTGTTCGATAAAGTGAAATTCAATTTAAAAATACATATTCGCGTATAAGTTTTTGTTTAGTATTTATCACTTCCTCTCTATGGGGAGGAACAGGAAATGGAAGGTGCTTCAATTCAATAATTTAATTCATAAATTTATTGGGTAAATGAACAAAATGTGGTGAAGAGTGAAAAATAGTTGTGTTAAGTGGATGCAAGTTTTCCACTGAAATTCTGTGAAGGAAATGACACCGCCGGATGTTTTACGTATTTTCATCTTCCTTTCTATGGAAAGGGACGGGAAATGGAAGGTGCTTCAGTTCAATAATTTAATTCATAAATTAATTGGGTAAATGAAAAAAATGTGGTGAAGAGTGAAAAATAGTTGTGTTAAGTGGGTGAATGTTTTCCACTGAAATTCTGTGACGGAAATGACATCGCCGGATGTTTTGCTGCTTTTCATCTTCCTTCAGTTCATAAATACATATGTAGATATGTAAATATGTACATAGGTGTGTACATAAACGCTTATAAATGTATAGATATGCATCGGAAATAATATTCAAGATACATTCAGCAAGGTAAGTGCATAGCCTTCTTTAAAATTAATTATATGTATGTGCCGAATTTTAATGCTCCACTCCCAGCATTGTTCCATACCGACAAAATTCATCCGTGTTTTTGTTTTTTATTTCGAAATCAAAGTGCTCAAAGTTTTCCATGTATTTTATATGGGAAAAATCTTGAATCCCTGAAAATCAATATTTTTCTATTAGAAAACTCTATTTCTCTTCAGAGGACTTGCAATAATAATAGCCAATTGTTTCCTTTACAATTTTTTAATACTTTTTGGGGGACCCATAAAAAATATGTACATACATACATATGTAGTTAATGTACATATCGCTTACCACCTGCAAAAGAGGCACAAAACAAAAATCATATCCGATAATATAACTGCTTATAGATGAAACAGATTCAACGCAATTAATACCGGTAGGTATAACATTAGTTTGATACGTAGAGAATATTTTCATGAAGAAAAAAAAATATTTGCATTATGTGGAGATAAATCCCACGAATTTATTTATGTATGCCAAACGATCGATCTATTTTGAACTGCGACTGAAGTGTCATATGTATCTTATCCCTTTATAATTCGTAATTCGTAATTCGTAATCGCAACGGGTTTTAAAAACTAAAATTATGTGAAATTACGAGCGGTGTGATGCTTGTGGTAAGAGCTAAATGCTATGCTAGATAAAACGTTTGCTTGTCGTTGCGTCACAGATTCGATTTGATGTTATCCAAAAATTTATAATAACCTAGTTTTCTGCTAAATAGTTATTGCAATAATCTATTTTGAGTGAGTTTGCTTAAGTAGTTACTAATTTATCAAAATTTTCATGTTTAAGTAAATTTCCTTTAAATAGGACGTGGTTCTTTGATGTGATGAGTAAAGAAAAACACGTGTGAGTCTTTTGAAGATGTAAAGCCAGACTAGAGATGTGTAACATGATGTGTATTAGAGATGTGACAGTATTGCTTAATCTATTACCAACACCCTCACTTGATGAATTACCAATTCATTTTAAGTACTAATTCACTTAAGTAAAATATTTTTATGTAAATAATTCATTCATATGTATACAAAGTATCATTATTGTTTAGATTCACAATGTAGAATTTACTGTGCACATTTCATTAAAAATTTTTTTGGAGTTCAGCATAATCCGCTAAGTTTGACACAGGAGGAGTGTTTGTCCTTAGAGACAGCTTTGGTTAAATTACCAGCCGCCATTTGCTCAGAGGAAATGTAGTTTATGGTGACCACAGCTTTTTGAATCATATCCCTAATGTGGTGATGTCGATATGTTTGGTGCGATTTCTAAACCCGTCGGACTCAGCTAGGTCAATTGCGCTTCTATTGCCACAACTAATTGGAATAGCCTTGCATGAACTGGGATCGACTTCAATAATAAACTGCTTCAGCCACAATGCTTCCCTCACTGCAGATGACAATGTCAAATACTCAGCTTCAGTAGTTGATAAGTCCTCCGTTGGCTGACGATTGCTGTTCCAGCTGATTGCTGCATCTGACAACTTGAAGATGTAACCATTGAATGATCTTCGTTTATCAACGTCCTATGCGTAGTCCGCGTCACAAAAACCTGTAATACCTTCATCGACATGTTTGATGTGGCGTAGTTTAAAATTTGAGGTCCCATTTAGGTAGCGAAATATACATTTGACCGCTGGCCAGTGAACCGCATTGTAGTTAGTATTGAATCGACTTGCATCATTGAGTGCGAAAGCAATATCTGGTCGAGTGCTCTGCGCCAAGTATAACAAGCATCCAACGGCTCATTGGTACGGAAAACGATTAAGTACGCTCCATGATGATTCCTTGCTTGAACCCTAACCTTTCGAGAGCTTAACATTCTGATCACTCGGAGTAGAAATTGGCTTACAGTCAGCCATACGAAAACGCTAAATATTTTCGGACTTGAACCAATTTTCCTGGGACTATTGTTGGCAATTAGTCACGGTTGATGACAAATTAAACTTCTTAACTCAAAGCTTACTCTATTTTTTAAATAAGCACGTGCCACTTCCTAAGCTTACACCCGCGAAGCTAAAGTGGCCTCCTTTAAAAACTGCAACATCGCATACAATGTTTCGAAAAGAAGGCCAAATATTGACAATTGGAGTGCTTATAAGCGAGCTCGGAATAATGCTTCCGCTTCTGTTCACCTCGTTAAAAAGAAATACTACTGTGACAAACTCAACACTGATTTGCCCCCTAAACAGTTATGGTCTAATTTGAAAAGGTTAGGCGTACGGCCATGCTCTGAAGCTTCTTGTTTTCTCGAACCTAATCTCCTTAACACATATTTTGCTTTATCCAATTCTTCAGTAGTACATGGTAGCTCACAACACATGAAAACCTGTTCCAGATCATCGCCCTCAAGGACATTTCAGTTCGTATGGGTAGCTGAAACTGAAGTAGCGAAGTGCATTTACCGCATAAAATGCAACGCAATTGGCACCGACGGCATCCCAATTAAATTTATAAAATTAATTTTACCAAATATTATAAGCTGTCTCACCCATCTGGTAAACCACTGCTTCACTACTTCCACTTTCCCCTCCGGATGGAAAGTAGCAATAATTACCCCTCTAGCTAAAAAACCTGGTGCTCCGTTCCTGCTGATTTTAGACCCATAAGCATACTGACCGGATTGTCGAAAGTATTCGACATGCTTAAGTATGGCGCAACAAATATCCGAGTTCATTGAGAATAATAACCTACTCAGTCTTTGTCAATCCCTAACACTTTTATGCCTCCTTGATTTCTTCAAGGCGTTTGGCATTGCCAACCACAGCCTTCTGTGTGGCAAATTAACTGACTATTTTGGATTTGCTGTAAATGCAGTAAAACTTCTAAATAGTTATTTAAGTAACAGAATGCAGAAAGTTAAAGTCGGCAACACGCTTTCAAGGTTGGTGGGAAGATGTTGCGGAGTACCACAGGACTCTGTTCTAGGTCCCCCCTCTTCAGTATTTTTATAAATGATATTTTCAACTCTTGCTCACATGTTCGTCTACACGCTCACGCTGACGATGTTCAATTATATATCTCTAACCATATCAGCAAGGTTCAGGATATAACTCGTAAGCTTAATGAGGACTTCTGCTCGATTCTTGAATGGTCTGCTGAAAACCTACTCTGCCTATATGCTCAAAAATCGTATGTACTTATTACCAATATTCAAAGATAAAATCCTACTTTCTGACATCGCTCACCTTTATATTGGAAGTGCAAAGCTTCAATTGGTTGACAAAGTGAGAAACCTAGGTTTTACTACAAATTCCAAGCTGACTTGTGAGGGCCACATCAATGAAGTTGTAAAAATTTATTACACCTTGCGCTGCCTCAGAGTATCCTCACTTTTCGTATCCTTAGACACGAAAAAAAGCTGGTCTCTAGTTTTATTGTTCCTCAATTAACGTATTTCGAAATAGTGTACAGCAAATTAAACTCTAATTCCCTCCACAAACTCGATGTTGCATTTAACCATGCCTCTGGTATGTATATGGCTTGAAGAAATTTAACCATTTATATATTTGTATATTTATGTTTAAATTGCTTGTTTATAAAAAACCGGAATATCTATATGATAAGCTTAAGTTTTCCAAATGCACACGCGCCTTTCATTATACCCGAGCGCACTTGTGCACAAGGGTATTATAACTTTGTTCACATAACGGTTGTTTGTAACAGGCAAAACGAATCGAGATAGATATAGACAAATGTATTCATAAATGATCAGAATGAAAAGAGAAATCGATTAAGCGGTGACTGTCTGTCCGTCCGTCCGTCCGTCCGTCCGTCCGTCCGTCTGTGCACACGATAACTCGAGTAAAAATTGAGATATCTTAACGAAACTTGGTACGTGGACTTCTTTTGGGCATAGGACGGATGGTATTGAAAATGGGCGAAATCGGACAATAACCACGCCTACCTCCCTATATAACGGTAATTTTCAGAAATACGAAAAGTGCGATATTTTAGTAACTACTGAAGATAATTCACTCAAAATTGATATTTACAATGAGTCTTAGACGAAAAATAAGAATATTAAAAAATTTTGGCAAATGGGCGTAGCCACGCCTACTTATAGTTTCATGTGTATATCTTGGTAACCGCTGCACCAATTTCTTCCAAACTTGGCACAGTTTTTGGTCCTGCTACAACATACCAAATGGCCGAAAATTTTTAAAATCGGACAATACTCACGCCCACATCCCATATAACGGTAATTTAGAAAAATACGAAATCCTCGATAAATCAGTAAATATTAAAGCTAATTTATTCAAAATTGATGGTGGCAACAATTTTTTACCAAGAAATACGCTTATGATACCATTTTGGAAAATGGGCGTGGCACCGCCCACTTATGATCGCATATATGTATCTCGCTAACCGTTCTAGCAATTTGAACCAAACTCGGTATGGTTATTGTGCTTGCCACATAAAAGCAAAACGTTGAAAATTATTGAAATCGGACTAAAATTACGACCGCTTTTCATATAACGGTATATTTCAGAAATGCTTGAAACTGCAATATTTCGAAATTTAAGGACGCTAATTTACTTAAAATTTATACACCCCGGCTTATCGTGTAGCGGTAGCTTTCGGAAAGGTTCAAAACATATATTTAATAATTGCGCCGGGTATTTAATGTTCGGCTCCGCCCGAACTTAGACTTTCTTACTTGTTTTATATTGCCAAAGTTTAATTATTTAAGCACTTCAAGACTTTTTTTTTTGTTAATGGATTCAGACTCTGGAACTCCCTTCCATTGTCTTTAAAAAAACTCGCTGTGAAAGCAATTTCAAAAAACTCATCTTTGATTTTCTCTTTAGTTTTCTACGTTTTATACAATTTCTGTTTGTACTCTAGTCACTGCCTTTTTTTTGTTCATTTGCATATTTATATATTTATATTTCTATATTTGTTATTACATATATTTTTGTTACTCTATACTTTTATTCTAATATTTGCATATATGTACTTATTTGCTCTTTGTATTGCGCAATAAAAGATTAAATCTTAATGCGCTAATGTATTTAACGAAATAAATAAATGAAATGAAATACTGAGACCGCGTCCATATAGTCGATTCCCATTCCCTTTCTGGCGGCTAATGCAATTAAAAATCGTATTGTTGTATAACGCACAACTCGTGAATATGTCTCTTGATGATCTTGACCAGATTTTTTGGCACAACCTTTGTAACGCAATATATTCCCATAGTTATCGCGCTTGGTTTTGAATACCCATTTGTACTTAATGGCTTTTCGACCCTTGGGTAAATCAACTAGTATCCAAGTGCTATTCTCCCTGTGAGAACAAATTTCTTCTACCATGGCTTGTCGCCAGTTTTTACTATCTTTACTATTCAATACTTCTATTGCTGTACCCAGGTCAGGGACAATATTATTGCATGATATGTATAAGACGAACTCACCAAACGCTTTGGGTTTTGGCTTACGCGAAGACTTTCTTGTTTCTTGCACTGGGATCTCGTTTATCGGCTAATAAAGTGGAACACACTCTTCATATTCGCTGCCAGTACAAGTTGTTTCATTAACCAATGCCTACTACTTCTGACAAGCTGTTGCAATTTTTGTCGTTTGAATGCTGTTCAAATGAGTCGGCTCTCACTGAAACTGAATCATCTCTACCCGCAAGCTGAGTGCTGCTTACTCCCAGTATGTTGTTTCGGATAACTTTGATCCACACTTTCCACATCCCTCACTTTATTCGAATCAGTACACGTTTTGGTGATGTCTACTTCCATGTTTGTTATAGTTTTTGGTGTTCGATTCGATGCAACGGTAACCTTTTGTATTACCGTCATAACCAACAAATGTCATTTTGTTCGCGGTAGTTTCGGAATATCTACCATCACTGGGAATGAAAAAATCCTCAAATGTGAGATGTCGACTCTTTTTTCCAGATCATATTTCTTCTGGTATTTGGTTTTCTAATGATGAGCAAATCGATCTATTAACAATGTAAGCTGCCATAAACCTGGCACGTTCCACTAATATGCGATTCATCCGCGCAGCAATGCAAACCCAAGAAAAATCGCGTTTTTTCTCGAAAAAAGCACCAAAATCTTATTGGAGTATTTAATGGATTTTGTATGCATGAAAAATTGTATTGTAAGGATGCCGATTCAAATTAATAATAAATAATATAAAAAAAAACTTTTTAATATACAACGCTTTTATAAATGGACTAAAAAGTAGAAAATAATATTTCTCAGTCCCATAGAATTTGTGTTGATAACTTTTGATTTTGAAATTTTAGCAAAAGTCATTATAAACAATCTATGAAATTGAAAATGAAAAACGTGCAGCGCATGCAATACAAAGCATTCGATTTAATTGACAATAGTCAAACTACATAACGTAGACCTAAAATTTCTACAGCGAAAGTAGAACTTTGAAATCGATTTTAAGCGGTCGTTATTCATATACCCACATACATATATTACTTTTCTTATCAATTCAAGTGTATTACATGCGCCCCACGCTTTTCATTTTCAATTTCATACATTGTTTATAATGACTTTTGCTAAAATTTCAAAATCAAAAGTTATCAAAACAAATTCTATGGGACTGAGAAATATTATTTTCTACTTTTTAGTTCATTTATAAAAGCGTTGTATATTAAAAAGTTTTTTTTTTATATTATTTATTTTCTACTTTTTAGTCCTGTCTGAATAAAATTTTGCAATAGATATTAAAATAATTCAACGATATTAATAGAAAGGTGCACACACATGCATTTACATATGTATGTACATACAAACGAGCACCAATTAATTTTATTTAAAGAAATGGCGTGTCGTCTATTTCCGCTGTAGCAAACGTAGTACATAGGGCGACATCTAGATGTCATCTACCTCGCCGTATTCACTACAGATGTCGCCCTATGCACTATGCTTTTTTATAGGAACTTTTCAAAGCAAAGCTTTATGGTGTCGGACACACAACATTGAAAGTTTCTGGACACACAACATTGCAAGTTGATAAAAGCGTTGTAATAAAAATCGATTTATTCTGTTTTTTATACATATGTAAATTCAAATGTCTTCGTTCAAGCGATGTTAAGACTCTTGCTCTCATTTTCTAATTTGCAGCTGTGTCTAGCGTTGCCGTCCAGTGATCGGACTAAAAAAAAAATTGTGTGGTCGAATCTTGAAAAAATGTGGTAGATCTCAGGTTTTGGATCAAACTTTGTACAAAAAATAAAAAATAAATCTGCAAGGTTTCACCTAAATTGCAAAAATTTTAATTAGAATCTATAACAAAATTATTTTTAGTATAATAAAGTGCAAGATTGAAGTTGCTAAAAATTGCGTTGAGTTTTGGCAATTTTTTTCGTTGAAAATTTCGAACATATTTTGAAAGATTTCTGGAAACTTGCGGAATGCTGCTAGCTTTTCTTTTTATCACATCACGATGTAGCGAAGAAATGTGGCTCGTTCCATAAGCCGCTACTTGGGATTTGCCGATTTTGACAATTCACAAGTAAAAGTAAACAACGCTTTAGATGCACTGAAATTTGCTGATACTTTCACAAAAATCGCCGGTTTTTAACATTTTCGCTATTAAGTCTTTTTATAAATCATATATTTTGCAATTTAACACAATAAAACCACGTTTCCTGTCGAAAAATTTAATATTGAAAAAATTTACTATTTTACAGTTCATTTTATCCTCCCATTCTGCCTGTCGTTAGTGTTGGACAATTTTTGCTGTTAAAATTAAGAAAATTATGTCGAGCAAAAATACAACTTCTCAAAAAAGGCGATTATGTGGTAGATTTCAGACCTTGTGTGGTAGATGCTCAAAAGAGTAGCAGATCTACCACAATGTGGTAGAAGTCCGATCACTGTTGCCATCTTGCTTAGATAAAGAAAAATTGATTAATTTTTCCTAACCGTTTAAATGCCCAATTAAGTTTTTTATAATAAAGTGCAAGTTTTAAGTAGCTAGGAATTACCGTTGATTTTTGGCAATTTTTTTTCACGCAGTCTCTTCCATAAAAAAATTTTTTTCGAAAATGCTTTATATGGAAAAAATGCAAAACCCTTCAACAAAAAAATTCTCAAAAATCAACGCGATTTTTGACTAACTCCGAACTTACATTTTTTTACTAGAATTTAATGGCCTGCAAAACTGCGTACTCAAAGTTTTGCACAAAGTTTAGGAATTATATTTTTATGTTATGTTATGTTTTGTTGTTAAATGAGCCATATTTTTATACAAAATTGGCGGAAAAATATTAGAATAAAAATTGTTGCATATATTGTGAAAAATTTGCTGAGCCAATACTTTGTTCCGGCAGTGTAGCTGCTGGAATACAAATGAGATTTTAATTTATTAATAAAAATCATGTATGCTTTCGAAACGTCGCCTTTTTCCTCTACTTCTGACAGTTTGAAATTTTTCACAAACTCGCCCGGCAAAAAATTGTCAAGGCGACTTCAGGCTAGTCAGAAGCAAAAATTCTCCCTCAAAGTGGTTCTCAACAGCCCGAGAACCAACCATAGAAACACAAATTGGGCACTTTCGGGAGCAAAAGAAGAGACTTATTGATTCACTCGCAGTGTGCTGAATGGATCGAAATTTTAATTTTTAGACTGTCTCTTCTTCTTGAAAACATACAGATTTCAATTTGCGCTATGACCTACCCCACATATGTAGTTTAAGTAACTTTGGAAGCTTTAACTTTGAATTAAAAAAACAATAAGTTTCACTTGAACATATTTACATATATTTTTATCGAGTTTTTTGTTAAAAGAGCATCTTGAACTACACCTATGGTTAGTTAGTCGTTAAAATATTTTTTAAGAACCCAATAAAATATTGCTTTAAAGATAAAATGGCCTATCTCGACTTAGGCTAATTTAATTGTCGCGCAATAGAAGCCTTGAAAACTTTAATTGGAACACTAGCCTTAATCAATAAATAACTATTTAGGCCCGCATTTAAAAGTGTTAGCAGCCGTATCGAAATGTAATTGACAGTGAGCTACTTAAATTTCTCCATTGGGGGTACGATTGCCATGTGGGTGGTGGTTGGCTTAACAGCACTGCCGAAAAATTCAAGCAAAGAGCGCCTACATATGTACATATGTAAAAACAGAAAAGTGTTTTGCAATGCTCGTAAAAAGCGAATTAGCGTTTTTCTACTACATAAACAAGAAAACAAATGATTACAATTTTTTTTTTTTTCGGAGTTATGAGATAACAAATTTTTTCATTGCCCCACTGAGAGATATGAACCTGATATAAACAAGTATGCCAACAAATTTTGCTTGCCATTCCGTAAATTGTCACTTTGCATGCCGGTGCACGCTTCCGAACGAAAATGAGATTTGCGAACACGCTTTTAACGGTTTTGTTGAGCAAAAGTAATGCATACATATAACTATACGTACATATTCGTAGTGAGAAATCAAAACAGTAATTAAAATTTATTTAATTAAATATGTATATTTCCAGTTAATCTTAGCCTCCTAAGCGCTAATGCAATAGAAGGTATTTTCGACCCAAATTGTTTTGTGGTGAATAGTGAGTGTCCGAACAAGAATGTCACCTTTTGGTTGTACACAAAGTGAGTGCAGAGTAACGCAAAAAAAAACAAAAAAAATATTAAACCAAATCACTCAAATTAAACCGGCAAATCTTTTTAGTGCAACAGCTAATGAACCCTTGCTGCTTGATCCACTCAACTTGAAGCAAACGGATTTCCCCACACGTCGGCCAGTTAAAATACTAATACATGGCTATACAGGAGATCGCGACTTTGCGCCCAACACCTACATACGCCCAGTGCTGCTGCAGCACGAAGATGTCTATGTCATCTCACCCGATTATGGGCCCTTGGCGCGCGACCCTTGCTACATCCAAGCTGTGGAGAATCTGCCACTGGTTAGCCGCTGTCTGGCGCAATTGATTAATAACCTTGTGGCGCAGGGCATTGTGGAGAATGAGGACATACATGTCATTGGGTTTAGCTTGGGTGGACAAGTGGCTGGTCAAACCGCGAACTATGTGCAAAAGAAGCTGACGCGCATAACTGGTGAGTTGTTTGTGGTGGCGTAAAAAAAAAACAAAAAAATGTCTATGGCGACGATTTGTTCCCTTTAAGGACTGGATCCTGCGAAACCTTTGTTTATCACCGCCGGCAATGATCGCAAATTGAGTAAAGATGATGCAGATTTTGTCGATGTCATACACACAGATGTAATGGCACGTGGCATGATGCACCCAATGGGACATGTGGACTTTTACCCGAATTTCGGTTATGTGCAGCCCGGTTGCCAAGCAGAAGCAGGTAAGCATTGCAAGTGTGTGTATGTGTGTATGAGGAACATCTGAAAAAAATGATGTGTGTTTTCTGAGTGCTTATGTCACTCAATGAAAAGCTAAAGAGTCAAGATAGATAAATATAAAGAGAGTAAGCACTGCGAACAGTAGAGTAGACCTGCGCCCGCAGCTCATCACAACACAACAGCCAGTGGCGAAGACTTTAAATTTCAGAATACATCCCGGAGGTAGGGCGTGTTTGTGCTCTTCTCTTGTTCACATACATTCGTGTGAAAACTAATAGGCACACGACAGTTTGACCAGTTTTGCCTATTTTTCTTTTTTTCGTTTAATGTTTATTATTATTTTTTTTTATAAAAAAATGTAGCTCATTATCTAACAAAAACCATATAAATCTAAATTTCAATCTTCGTAGTAAAATTAGAAAAATTCAAAAAAATTTTATAACAGCAACACATTTTTTATTCAGAATTTTTAGAAAAGTTCTAAGTACGCAGTTTTATAGCCCATTAAACTCCAGCTGAGTAAAGTGCAAGTTTCACGTGGCTAAGATTTCGCGTTTATTTTTTATCATTTTTTTGTCGATGAAGTTATTATTTTCTTTCATAAAAAAATAATTGTCGAACATACTTTGTATGGAAGAAAAAGCGTATCATAGTCAGCAAAAAAACTTATCATAAATCAACAGGAATTCTTAGGCCTTTGAAGTTTGTTGTTTTTGTAAAATTTTGTTGCATTTTTCTATGAAGTTTGAAATTTAGACTTATGTACTATGTATGTATGTACAGACATAAGTATATTTTTTTTGTTAGATAATTGCTATAAAAAAAATAAACATTTAACAAACAAAAGAAATAGTTAAAACTGGTCAAAATGGCGTGTCCCCATTATTTTTCAAATGACTGTATATCCTAGTATAACTATTCGTAAAACTCTTCACATGCGTCTCCGTATGCATCTATATATTCGTCCTTGCATTCGAATTTGGTTGGTATTCGTTTTCGCATTCGTAGCTGTATTCGTCTTCGTATTGGCCTTCGCATTTGTTTTCGTCCTCGTATTCATATTCGCCTTCATATTCCTTTTCCATAAAAATCGATAACTTGATTAATTTTGGTTGCTTCATAAATTTCGACAAATTTCAACAACTTGATACACTCTGGTCGATCGATAAAATTTGATAAATCGATAAATATTGATAACTCAATAAGCTAATATAATCCTGGAAATTTCGATAACTCGGTATGAAAATTCCAAAACCTTCGCTTTTAAAAACCAATAGATTTCGATAATTACCAAACACTTTCGATAAATCAATAACTATCGATAACTTGATTAGTTGAAAAATAACTATAAATTTCGATGATTCGCTAAATTTCATTAACTTAAAAAATTTCGATAATCCGATAAATTTTTATACCTCGATAACTATCGATAAATTTCTACAACTAAGTTTCTGTGTCTCGACAAGTTTCGATATCTCAATAAACCTTGATCAATTTGAGTAACTCGATACATTCCGGTATATCTGATAAATTTCCATAACTATAAACTTCGATGATTTTATAATTTTCGATGACTTTATAACTTTCTATAACTTCAATACTGATGACCACGTTTTATTTCTCTCACTCCTAGCATTTTTCTATACCGAAAAATATGTCCCTGTTTTTTTGTTTTGAAATCAAAATATATTCTCAAAGCGCTCAAATATTTTTAAGTATGGAAAAAAAAACAATTTTTTGTGGAAATGGTATAGAGTTCTTGAAAATTTATATTTTTAGATCGGAAAATTCTGTTTCTTTTCATAAGACTTTCAATAGTAATACCAAATTTTTTTATTTTACCATTTTTTAATACTAACGGTTTTTATGAGTGCCTCTATTGCATTTTTTGAGTTTTTGGGGAACCTAAAAAATAGTGAATATTAAAAATGTGGTTAAATAAACAATTTGGTATTATTATTGGAAGTGTCTTGAAGAAAAACAGGGGTTTCCGATTGAAGAATATTGGTTAACAAAAATTCTATACCATTTCTTTGCAAAAGTTTTTTTTTCACTATATAAAATAAATGTAAAACTTTGAGCGCTTTGAGTGACCTCTAAATATGTTTTGATTCCAAAATAAAAAAAAAAAAACAGGTTTATATTTTTATGCTGTAGTTTGTACAAGCCTTATCAAAACGTTTGGCCACAAATCAAATCAAACCCAGGTTTCCAATTTTTTTCTCATCAGGAAGACTAAAGAATTTTTTTTTCGCAAAGCTATAAAATTTTACCTTTAACTATATACTTCAACTCGAAAGTGTTTTTTTTTTTTAATTTTATACAGAACCCAGTAGCTGTAACCATGAACGCGCGCCACGTTTCTATGCAGAATCCATCAATCCAAAGCATGAATTCTGGAGTAGTCGCTGTGCGAATTGGCTTCATTTCATACTGAATATTTGCAATCTGGACTCCAATGATGCCATGATGGGTTATTATGTGGATAAAAGGTTGGAGAATTATCATTTAATAAATATTTAATTAGTGATTAAAATAAAATTTCAGCCTTAGCGGCACATATTTCCTCAAAACCTCGAACTCAACGCCATTCGCTTTGGGCCGCGCGAAAGATAAACCGGCATAGGTGCAGACAAGTTGGCGCCATAACTACGATCTGCACATGTTGGACGATAAGGCTTGCGAACAGATACTGATGTGTCGCTTTTTGAAATATGGCGCCGAAAGTGCAGTGGGAATGGTGGAGCAGATGTCACCAAATAATTTATGAATGGGAAAAGGTGGTTGAACTAGTAGCTAAGTATGTATATGCAAAAGAGGGCAGTAGATGATGTTTTGAGCGGGGAAGAATTCATTTTTTTTCTTGTTGTTAAAAATCTAGGAAAGAACCTAAGACGTAAGCACTTGTGTAAATATTTATAACAATTATCTGTGTAAACAATAAAACTCTATAGACTTTTTATGGAAATTTTCCTTTTAATTATATTTACGTTAACCCTGAATTTGGGCTTGCGTGTTGATAGCAGCTTTTAATTATATATATGTTCAGTTGATATATTTGTAGTTCGAATTGTTGCTTCATTAAACTATGCGGGTATAATTTGCATAATAAAGTGTATAAAATTAATAGCCAGTTCAGTGTCGCAAAACATTTGTCATTCGCTAATTAAAATATGAGGTGTGAAATTTATTGCCTGTGCGTAATCGTTATATTTATTAGTGAGTAATTGTTACTTAGTAAATGAGTTTTATTTTAGAGACAAAAAATATTAAAAAAAAAAAATCTACAAGAAAAGAAATTATGAAAAAATATTTTACGATTATGAACAGTAATAGTAAATTTTAAAAATACTCGTTTCCTAAATGAAAAGCTCTGTCATCGGCCGCAAACATTGGCACTGGCTTTCCCTTCGATTGTATTTTCACGAGTGAAGAATGCCCGAATGAGCACATAAAATTCTGGCTGTACAAAAAGTGAGTAAACTATTTTAAATGAAAATTTAAATGAATTAAAAAAAAATAAAAAATTAATCATACCGCAGCGCCACCCAAGGCGAACCGCTACTCTTGGACGCACTCAATCTCAGCGCCACCGCCTTCGAGCCTCGTTGGCCTTTGAAAATTCTCATACACGGCTTTAACGGTAATCAGCATGCCTCACCCAACCAGGAGTCACGGCCAATACTACTGCACACCCAGCAAGCGCATGTCATTTCGGTGGACTACAGCAGATTGACGCGCTTTCCCTGCTACTATCCTTGGGCCACGTCCAATGCGCGCGTGGTTGCGCGCTGTCTAGCACAGCTTATTGACCAACTAATCGCCAGCGGCATTTACACGGCTTCAGATTTGCATTTAATCGGTTTTAGTTTAGGCGCACAAATCGCTGGCTTGTCAGCCAATTTTGTTAAACAGCGCTTGCAACGCATAACAGGTGTGCATCTGGTCCACATATTTTCTCGTTTTTCTCCTTCGTTTTTTCTTTCTTCCTCTATCTCTCACTTTCTCTCTCCAAATAGGTTTGGATCCCGCTGGTCCCGGTTTTGTTACACAAAATCTTAGCGAAAAGCTGGATGCCTCAGATGCAGAATTTGTCGACGTCATCCATACGGATCCGTTTTTCTATTCATCTTTGGAGCGTAGCGGTCATGTGGACTTTTATCCTAATCTAGAAAAATTCTTTCAGCCTGGCTGCAATTTGGTTAAGAATGGGCGTGAGTCTGTTTGACAATAAATTTTTTGATAGGTCTAATTTTATTTAGTACCCTTTAAGGTATTCGTAATTGCAATCATTTTCGTGCGCCTCTATACTACGCTGAATCCATTGACAGTGAGCATGGCTTTTGGTCCTATCATTGTGGCGAGTGGCTGGAGTTTGTGATGCAGCAATGTCGGCGTTATGCGGATGTGCCACACGCGCTGATGGGCTATTTTGTGTCGAAAAAGTGAGTACTTGTTGCGGTTAGTGTGGGTTCGATTAGGTCGTTGCTATTATGCCACAATGGAACACACTTTGATTCATGACTCGTGGTTCGTAGTAATGCCACTAGGGGAAAAGAAAATTTCGAAATAAATTACGAATTTTAGGTCTTCCATATAATTAAAAAAAACTTTCTGCCAAGGTATGACAACTCCCCGTTTAGGCAGTGCAGAACATTGACATAAAAGATGCGGTATTGTTTCTTGAGGAAACTTTCTTCCACTCGAAACTCGTCTTAACGACATCTATAGAAGATGTAAGATATTACGTCGAGATACTGAACGTAACTGGTGATCATGCAATGTTCTGGTTTAGAAAAGGTTATAATGTTATGTTGTGGCTATTCAGGCTATTTAGTTTTACTGGCTCTTCTACAGTTACTGTCGAAATTCCACCGCTTTTCTAAGTAGTTTCTTCAGACCACTGGAGAGGTCTTCTAAATTAGCACGTCGTTTAAATTATAAGGTACAAAATTACTTACTGGAAAATCTTCTGCTTTGGAACTAAAACGTGACTACCAATTTTCATATCTTTGAAAATCTTTGGTGGACTTTGACAGGACTTGGAATTCACACGACAGATTATGATTTGTCGATAAATTTCGATAATGTGATATATATAAAACACTAAAATCCGATAACTAAAAGAAAATTCGATAACCCAACAAAACTCGATAACTCGACTAACTTCGATAATTCTCTATAAATTTTGATAACTGTCCGTTTCGAGGCTCGATAAATTTCGATAACTCAAAAATTTATCGATACCCGCATAAATTTCGATAACTCGGTTAATTTTGATAGCTTCGTATTTTTCGAAAGCTATCGACAAATTTCGATAACTCGCTAAACTTTGGTAACACGATAAAAGCCGGTAAGCAGTGATAACTCGATAAACTTATATAACGATAACTTATAACACGATAAACTTATATAACGAAATAAATTTCGTTAGCTCTAAAAATAATGATAATTCAATAAATATCGGGAAGTTGATAAATTTCAGTAACTTGCCAAATTTTCAGAATCCCATAAATTTTTGTAGCTCGATAATAATCCGTAAATTTCGACATCTAATTTTTTGTGCCTATAAATTTCGACAACTCTATAAATATTGATCAATTTGAATAATTCGGTACGTTGCGATAACTCAGTAAGCATGTATAACTCGATAAATTCCTGTAATTATACACTTCGATGATTCGATAAATATCGGTAACTTTCCATAACTAAATTTTTTATGACTGAACTTAATTTGATTACCATCAAAAAATTTTAAGAAATTTTCTTATCCTTTCAGTTAGCTTAATTCTTATGTATTTCTCATTGTTTTTTGTCTTAATTGTCATCATTTATTTCTTCAACATCACATTAATTTTTATAACAAAGTTTAATTTCAAATATGAAGTAAAACAAAATTCGAAAAAAACTCAAACTGATTGAGTTGTAACAACAACTACATACATATGTATACACAAATACGGAAACTTTTAAAGGACGATTTTGGCCTCAATGTGCAACCAATTTTGAAAGAAAAAAAACTCCTCATCTGCCGAAAAATACCTTTCTAATAGTGTTCTCTTCCTCCGTTACCGCTGTGCCTGTCGGTGGTAGTATACACGTCTTCCACCGACGTTTGGGCCGATAGCAAAGCCTGCTTCTTCGACCTGCATTGAAAGTTATGTCAGGGACTCTATCCTAATCGGTTTATACATACCTACCGCCAGGTGGAAAATAAAACGCTATTAATTTGATAATCAAGCCTCCTCACTACTAAACACATAAAATTGCTAAACGGAAGCTTTCAGTCGGCTGAAATTTTATGCAGGTAACAGACTACTTACCGATAACCATAACTGGACAACTTTTGAAAAAATAATAATATCGATCATTTCTCAAGGACCGGGGCTAGATATCTAAAAATGACCGATAACAAAAAAATGTATCGATAACTTTTTGAAAACTATAATTTTTGACATTTTGCCAATGAACATAATCTTAACGTTAACTCGTCGATAATTTACCGGTATACGTATTTTCACATATGTTTTTATCGATAACTTTTCAATAGTTATGATATTATCGATAACTTGTATCGGTAACTTTCATTTTACCTCCATAATTTGAGGGATGCCAAAAACTGAATCGATAAGTTTTTGATAACTATAATTTTTGATAACTTATTGATGTACATAATTTTGTAGGTAGCTAATTACCTAATAGAAAAATTTATTATCGATAACTTATCGGTACATTTTATGTTACCACTAACTTATCTATAACTATAAATCTATCAATAACTTTTATGTAGCTGCGAATTAATCGGTGCCTTTGACCTTATCAGTAGCATATCTTTCGATAACTTTAATTTCAGCGATAACCAAAACTGTTAATAAATATTTTTTAAATTTAATATATGTACATAAATATTTAAATTAGCATTAACTAGAGATCTCTTTTTTTTTAATTTGCAGCGCTTCAGGCTCCTATTTTCTTCAAACTGAGGCGCTCGCACCATTTGCCAAGGGTCCTATTGTCGGTGTGGAACTCGATACTAGTAAAAGTTCAACAAAGAAACCGAATGGATCTTAAGAATAGGCGAATAACGTGCTTGCCTCTTCTACTTCTATGATTAAAATTAAAGGAAATTCTCTATTTAAATGCCTGATTGTTGTTTAAAATAAAATATTACTAAATATACTACGTATGTATACGCATAAAAAAAATTTATTAATATAATTTTTAAGTCAAACACTCGCATAAATATTGTCATTATATTTTCAATAACATTTACACCCATCTAACAATTTCAATACAACGCTCAAGTACACACACACAAACACTCCCCAAAATCAAGTTCGTTGCTTAAGTTTTTCGTTTTTTTTCCCTATGTGTTTATTTGCACTGCAATGCCGTGCGTGCGCTAAGTGGGCGCTACAAATGCGAATGCCACTCGAGACAACCCCCTGGAACGCGTGCCGAACGTGGTGCTGCCACTACATGGCTTTAAGCTCAAATAAAAAGCGTTTGTTAACTTTTCAAAAATTTCGTACAAAACGAAAACTTACAAACAAATTGAAAAACTTGCAATCCAAAATTGAGCGTTGCAAGCGGTGGCAAACGAAAGCAAAATTTAGACAACAGCAAACAGATTGTTTTGAGTGCGCAAACGCGACGGTCGCAAAAACGCTGAACGCTGAAGGCACACAGCGGTCATACGAAAGCGAGAGTGGTTGTGTGTGAGCTGCAAAAGAAGTACATAAACGCGAAAGCGAATGTGAATGCGAAAGTAAAAATAAAAGTGAACGAAAAGTGTAAGTGAATGACGTGCATATCCGCAGTGCGGTGAAGGTGAATTTATAAATAAAAATAAAAATAAAAATAAAAATAAAAATAAAAATATAAAATCTAATAAAATAAGAAAAAGAAGCTGACTAAAGCGCAGAAGTAGTTTTGTTACAAAATTCGTGCTGCGTGTCTGTTTGGCTGCAAGCCTCTTGTTGTTGTTTTTGTAGCTTCACAAGCTGTCTACTGCCAAATAACCAACTTCAGCCGGAATCGTTAGAGACCAATGACCAAAAAATTGTATTACAGCATTGGCTGCCGACTGGCGCGCATCAAGGCAAGCAAGTGGAGCGAGTTTGGAAGCTGTAATCGTTACGCATGCGCACAAACAGAGAGAGCGGACACATGCACTTTCATATATATACAAACATACTTTCATAGAATTCCACGCTAAATGTTATGCAAATACATATGTATTTACGTAGAGTCCTAGGGCAAGCAATTGCAGCCGCGATAAGCGTACCTTGACCCAGCAACAAACAAAAGCCAAAAAAAAAAACAAAATCAAGTTTACGCGCCGGAAAATTATAACAGTGATAACGTGTCAGCAAAGACGAGTTACATAATCTACTTATTGTTATTATCTCATTCGTATGTCTATTTGTTTGTATGTATTTAGTTTAGTTGCTGAAGTTGTTATGTGCAAATAGAGAAGTTAAAAAGTGTAACACCACCAAGTAAAGTCAAGCGAGGCTGCAGTCAACTCAGTTATGTCTGTTTTAGACTTAAATAAGTAGCTTACAAATACATTTAAGTATATATATATACATATATATGTATATGCAAGTATAGTGAATGACAGTGGAACTTAGTTCACCGAATTATTTATCGATATATGTATGTATGTATGTAGTTGTTGCTGCTCTCGATTTAATTAACCTCATTCCGTCGGCCATAAAAGTCTTTGGCATGGCTGGCAAAAGGAGTCACCAAGTTAACTGGCGCGCAACGCGTTATTATGTGCAGTACGAATACATACTAGAAAACAAGAGCTCACGTTACGTTGTTGTGATGTGTGCGCGCGCGCGATATTATTGTGTCTCTTATCAGTGACCGGTGTGGCATTGCACTCGTTTTACGATGTTTAAATGCGGATTATAGCAAAAAAAAATTGTTGAACGTTTTACTTTTAAATTGTATTAATTTGACATTAATTTGAAAACACAAATAAAAAAGCACAAAAATATGTACACACGTGAACTTAAAAAAAAAATTACAGTCAATCAATAAAGTTTAGGTACAGCGATTTTTTGGCAGTACGGGCAACTGTTTTTTAATTCGTTTATTTTTCGCAAATTTTTTATAAAAATATGGTTAATTCTACGAGAAAGAGCCAAAAAATCCGAGCTCCAAACCTTGTGCAAAATTGTAACAAAATATTGCACTTTTTAAATACACTCTTGAGAAAATAAACTCAGTATGCAGTTTTTTAGTCCATGCAGACTTGAACATTATTATACTAAAATTGAATGGGCTAAAAGAGTGTAATTGAAAAGTGCAACATTTTAATGAAAATTTGCAGAATTTTCTTTAATTTTGCACAAAGTTTGGAGCTCTAATTTTTGTGGTTTATGTTGTAGAATTAAGCATATATTTAAAAAAAAATTTACGAAAAATAAAATAATTAAAAAAGAGTTGCCCGTACTGTAAAAAAAATCGCTGTACCTAATCTTTATTGATTGACTGTAAGAGAAAAAAAAAATACTTGTTAAAAAAATCAAGTTCAGCTCTTTACTTGTACATATTTATTTATATGCATATGTACATTCTAGACTCTGTCAAATAAAAATACTATGTTTTCTTCGATCCCAAATAAAAAATTTATTGTCGGTGACAAAAAAAAAATAATTGTGGCAAACTTTTAGCCCTCTTTCTTCATTTTTCAGTTAGCGCTCGCCAAAATTAAAATTTTCAATGAAATACTATTTTCCTCTACTTTTTAAACGACTACACAAAAAGGTGAAGGTTATCAATTCGTCGGAATATTTTTCTGTAAGCATAACTTTGGACCACGCTAACCGATTTCTATAATTATTTCTTTTGAAGGAAAGTTTTCACCTCGCAGGTGGTCCCGTAGTAATTTGGCTTCAATCGGATCATTAGATCATGAAGAAATTAACGATAATCTTAAATTTTTATATCAGAATTGAAGACGGTTTGTTTTTTGCTTAAAAATAATAATAAATAAAAAACTCGCTAGGACATACCGTTGATTTTTGGAAGTTTCGCTATTTTTTTTTTTTTGTTGAAGTTGTCGCTCATTTTCTTCCATATAAAAAAATTTGGCAAACATACTTCGTGTGGAAGAAAATGACTAACACGGTAAAAAAAATGCCAAAAATCAACAGTAAGTCCCAGCTATCTCAAACTTACAAATTATTACAATAAAATTAAATGGGCAAAAAGGTTTTTATTTTTATATTTAATTGCTTTAAAAAAAATGTAGCAGAAATAAGTTTTTTCAATAGCAAGTAAGAAAGTCTAAGTTCGGGCGGAGCCGAACATTTATTATCCGGCGCAAGTATTAAATATATGTTTTCCACCTTTCCGAAAGCTACCGCTACATGATAAGCATTTCTGAAATTTACCGTTATATGAAAAGCGGCCGTAATTTTAGTCCGATTTCAATAATTTTCAACGGTTCGCTTTTATGTGGCAAGCACAATAACCATACCGAGTTTGGTACAAATTGGTAGAACGGTTACCGAGATACATGTATGTGATCATAGGTGGGCGGTGCCACGCCCATTTTCCAAAATTTTATCATAAACGTATTTCTTGGTAAAGAATTGTTGCAAGCATCAATTTTGAATAAATTAGCTTCAATATTTACTGATTTATCGAAGATTTTGTATTTCTCGAAATTACCGTTATATGGGATGTGGGCGTATTTTCAGCCATTTGATATGCTGGGTCTTTGCTAAAAAGTGCTATTTTTTAATATTTTCATTGGTTTCTAAACATTTTTGGAAAGCTTGTTACTCTATTTCTTTGATCGCAGACAAAGTTTTTAATTATTATTTATTAGCATGTAAAAACAACTTTGAGGCCCACTGACCCATAACGTATATAAACATACTATTTGCATTGAATAATTCTATGTACATATAAACATAGAGTAGGGCGGGTCAATTTGAATAGGAGATTTGTTCGACTATGCGAGTTTAGCACAGAAGGATTCTACGTGTAATTCTAAGAAAATATGCTGCAGAAACTATGGGTCTAAAATCAATTTGAAGTTTGCAGAATTGCGAAAATAAGTTTCTTAGCATTTTGGTGTAGTGTCGTAAAGAAGTGCTTAAATTTTGTATAAAAACATGCCATGAACGGTTTTTGGTATGAGAAATCCATTTCTTGAAACTTCCACCAGAGAGGCAACAGAGAAAATTTTAACATTTGCTTTGAAACCCACTTTCGCAATTTGGCAAACTTCAAATTGATTTCAGACCCATGGTTTATTCGCCAAATTTGCTTAGAATTACACATAACACCCTCCTTTGCTATACGCGCATAGTAAAACAAAAAAATATTGACCCGCCCTAATATACGTATGTAGTACATAGCTCCGTTCAAGAAAATTACTTATTCTTAGTTAATGTAACCAACCAAGAGACTAAAGTAACAAAAAGTCGAAGTGACGTAAGTGACAACAACACAAACAAAATATTAGTAAAAAAGCAACAAAAACCTCTTTAATTAAAATCAATTAAAATAAGTGTAAATAAAGTAAACAAAAAACAACGTAGTACCACTCACCAGCGAATTGTAACAAACAACAACAGAAAAGCCTCAATCAATAAAAAAAAAAATGTGGTTTATTTGCCGAAAATACAACAGCAACATTTTTGCCATTTTACTGCTACACATTTTTCTGCTGCTAAGCTGTCATGCGGATTATGCAGGTTTGTATTTTACTCACATTTTTTACTTATTTTTAGTTAGATAATATATCTATATTTGAATGGAATGAATTTATTTACTAATTGATATATGTAAATAATATGGGCACACTTTTCTCTAAATCAAAACCAAAAAAACGTAGTAAGTGTTATATAACGAGTTGTTTTTTTTTTAATTTTACACTTTTTTGTTGTAAAAAATGATTTTAGGTAACTGACAATAACCACTAAACAGTTTTAACCATTTAAGTGTACCAGGAGTGCAAGTTACTCCGAAATTGGATCATTTTCCTACCTTTCTAAGAGCTTTTGAGAGGTTTTCTAACTTGGCACATCGTCTCCTACTGCTTTGGAACTAAAACGTGACTAAATTTTTTTATATCTTTGAAGGTCTTTCGCAGGATTTGGAACTGACCCGATACAGTTTGTCTATAAATTTCCATAATTTTATACATATCGATAATGCGATATTTCAAAAGCACTAAAATGCGATAACTCGAGAAAATTTGATAAATCTCTATAACAGTGCATTTTCAGCGCTCGATAAATGACTCAAAAAAAAGTATATATCTCGATATAAATCGCTAACACGATAAACTTTGGTTACCGCTATATACTTTGATAACTCGGTAACACGATAAATTCGATAAGCACTGATAACTCGATAAACTTATATAACCTAGAAATTTCGATAACTTGATATCTTTTGAAAATTCAAAAAAACTTCTATTTGATAAATCCGTAAGCTTCTGTAAATCAATAAATGCCGATAACTCGATAAGCTGAAAGAACTCGATGCTTTACGATAACTCTGGGTTTTGGTAGCTTATATTTTTCGAAAGCTATCGACAAATTTTGATAACACGATAAAATTTGATAAGCACTGATAACTCGATAAACTTACATGACCTTGAAATTTCGATAATTCGATATATTTTGAAAATCAAAAAACTTCAATTCGATATTTGGCCAATTACAGTAGATCTATAAATATTGATAACTCGATAAGTTGAAAGAACTCGATGCATTACGATAACTCTGTAATCATCGTTAACTCTATAAATATTAATAACACAGGTCCACAAAAAAAAATCGATGAAAGGTTCCTTTGACCAAACCTAGTTTGTTATATGTTTTTGGGGTCGCTGAACTCGAATCTGAAGTCCGCTTTGCTCCATCACCTCTGGATTTTTTTCTAACTTCAAAAAACATCTCGGATTTTACGTGATTTTTTTTGTGAGCCTGTGTTATCAATATCAATCGACAACCCAATAAACACTGGCCAATTTGAATTTTGAATAATTGAAAACGTTGTCATAACCCAATAAGGATGGATCGATAAATTTCGATAGCTATAATCTTCGCTGATTCGATGAATTTCGGTAAATTGATAACTTTCGGTAACCAAATTTTTTCTGACTGGATTTATTTCGTTTGCTATAGAAATATTTCAATAACTTTTCTTGCCCTTTCAATTATCATTATCGGACCGTTGCCAATTTTAGTGTTAAACATAGCGGGGACAATCGGGTACATTAAAGATTTCATTAATAAAACTCATCAGGGCAGTTGGCGTAGTATTGACACCTGACTGAAGCAAGTGTTCACGTGTTGATTTTTGAAATATTCATAATATTCTTCAAGTACATTTTTTGTTTGTTATATTGCTATAAAATTATTATCCAAGCTTAAGCAAAACCATATTAATAAAAAAAATTGGAAGATTTAACAAAGTTTCGTCAAAATTTCGAGCTTTATAATCTGAATTTTTAGATTACTTCCGGATACGCAGTTTTATAGCCCGTATAATTTTCGTCTACTGAAACATGCACACCGGTTAAAAAATCCCGTCGATTTATGAGAATTTTTTTTGGTGACTGCTTTTGCGGTTGGACAATGCTTTATAAAAAAACAAACAAATAAAAATTTAACTTGAAAAACATTGAGAATATTAAAACAAATCAACTCGTAAACATTGTTTGAGTCACTGTATATCCTGAAAAGGTGTCCTAGGATGCTAACAGGCATTTTTCGTATTGTCAGTGACAATTCGACAAATTGGTGTTGGTTTTGTTTCATAAAAACGATTGTCACCACCACTTCAATTCCTTCAAAAATTCCATTATTATTATAAAATAAATAAATAAATTTAAAATTGTCGTTGACAAAATTTTCGCCAGTCATAAGAAATTTTTATGTAATTCATATGTAATAATTGCATTTGCATTATTTTAGTTTTAAGAAATATTCAAATTATCGAAAACTGATGAAATGTGCGCAATTACCATATAAACAAATTTACAAAATTCTCCTGTGAAAACATTCCGACGGAGCTATTTAGTTTTGTCGCTATTGTCGTGACAATTTTGTCAAAGTGACAATTGTCAGCACAATTGTCGACAATATTCCAGTCGCTTTCTAAAAAAAATTCACAGTTACCTACAAGCGTGTGTGAAACAGAAAAAATGTCGCCAACAATTCTGGGTGTGAAATTTTATAGAAAAATCGACAATTGTCGCACCTGTCACTTTTATGAAATAGGCCCCTGATAGGACTGATTAGGGGGCATCATCGACGATCCATTGTGTACATCTTGTTTGGTAGATGAGGATAGTAAAGAAAATGTTCTCTGTCGCTGCTCAGCCGTCTCCAAAATTAGGTGGTACAATTTTGGCTCGGATGTATTAAGAATGGACGAGCAATGAATTCCTACCCCACCTACATATATATATCCTTATCCTCTAAATCCTCTCTGGGCCTTAAGTACGTATAATGGGCAATAGCTGCTCAGGTGCATTCCATTTCTATCCAATATTTTGTAGTGCTCCTCAATTCATTTAATTAACAGATTTTAAGAAATTTTACCCTCTTAATTTTATTCAAATTTTTATGCTGCTGGTAACTCTGATTGCGCCTGCTGCGCTCATTAAACAATCTCAGTTAACGACAAATTTATTGCCTTTGTTGTTGCATCAGTTAAAGTGCCAAAACTTTTACTTTCATTGCTATGTAATACAGCCTCTTCTTTCCTTTCAATGGCATTTTTTCTTTACCTTGCCTTTACTTTTCTTTCTTGCCATTATGTTTCGGAGATACGTAGTTATCGGTTTTCTTTTGTAGGTGTGTTTAACATTTCAATTAACCCTTTAATGTCAAATGTTGCTTATAGGCAACATTATATATTTCTACGCGTAGTTTCTATAGTTGTTGTTATTTTTGCTAACGGTTTCTTTTTTACAGTAGCTAATGTGTGTGGGCATTTTCTTGAGAATTTATATTTAGAAAAGCTTAACAGGTGTTCATTTGAGAGCTAGTTGAAGTGGTGTGCTGACGTGTGCAAAAAAAAGTGAAAATAATCGTTCTATAAAAATTCAAATAAAAACGTAATACGTAACATTTTTTTTATAAAAAGTGAATTTTATTATAAATAACAGGTAAGAAAATCAAATAAAGTTTACAAAACTAAAATAAAGTTTTTTGTTTTATGTCAGGAATTTCGCGAACACAATGTTGCTTATAGGCAACATTTGGTCATAGTAGCAATAATATTTTGTATTTTATTCTTTTAGAAATGCGTCCAAAAGGTCTTACAGATCTAGAAATAAAACAGATAATAAATTTCGATTGGAATAATTCTGATGATGAAGAAGATGAGGAAGAAGAAGAAGAGTTATATGATTCGAATCTGGAGAAATTCATTGAAGAAACGATGGATAAAGTAATGGAAAGAGGGGAAAACGTTGAAATAAATTTGATAGACGGTATTGTTGGAGAAGATGAGCATGCTGATGAAGAAGTTGAAAATGTTGCGGACACAGAAAACATCGCCGAGGTAAGTTATGAAAAAATCAATCTGGAGAAATTGAGATAGAGGAACGCGGGCCTAACCGTTTTTGAAACTGCTTGGAAAGAAGATCAAGTTTGTCGAGAAGTCAAAGTGCCAATCAAATACTTCAATGAATTCTTCGATGATGAAATAATAAACAAGATTTGCAACGAAACAAATCTGTATTCAATGCAAACTAAAGGAGTAGAGCTAAACTGTTCGCCATTCGAAATTAGGCGATTCTTTGGTGTACTTCTTTATTTAGGCATTATACAAGTTCCAAATTTGAGAATGGCTTGCATGCCAAACTTCAGGTTAACGGCTGTTGCAGATTCTATTTCAAGAGCGCGTTTTGAGAAAATCAAAGAATCTTTCCACATAAATGATAATTCTCAACAGCCGGAGCGCATAAAAGTTGTATAAAATCAACCACCGTTCCAAGAAGTGGTATATGCGTATAGTGTACTGGTGTCTTAGCACAGCAGTAGTCAATAGCTGGTTGATGTATAGAAGGGACCTAAAAAATCAAGCTGGGAAAACGAAACATATGTCATTGTTAAACTTTCAACTGATGATATCAAACGAGCTTTTACACGCGTCTGATATGGAGCCAGTAAACCAACGCAAAAGAGGTCGCCCATTGGCAGCTCTTTCAAGCATAGACTCAGATTCATCATCACCGTCGTCTCCAGCACCATCAAATATTTCAAACGTTTCATCACAAGGTTCATCGCAATCTACAAAACGATAATATATATCTAAACCTCCAAAATCCATGCGCCTCGATCAAGTCGGTCATTGGGTTGAATGGGGAGCAAAAGGAAGGTGTAGGTTATGCCATACCGGGATTCCAAAATCCAAATGCTCAAAATGTAAGGTACATTTATGTTGTAACCCCCAAAAAAACTGTTTTGCTTCATACCATACATAAAAAGTTAATAAAAGTAATAAAAAAATAAATAAATATCAATATTCCTTTGTGTTTTGAAATATACCACTATGGCTAAATGTTGCTTATAGGCAACTTCTCATAACTGTAAAACCAGAAGTCCTAGAGCCTTGAAATTGATATCAGTTCATATTTAGGACTCTAACATCAACCTAACGTAGTAAAAATATTTTTAACCGCGCCCACTTTAATTCTGACATTAAAGGGTTAACAACAAATCTCGCGGTTAAATGACTGATTAACAACAATATTTGTTGCGCATAATATAAATTCGTCTAAATGTTGGCATAAAAACGTTTTTGCCGCTTTAAGACTACGAATGGGATGATGTTTGATAATACAATACATTATTATTCGGTAATGCAATGACGTCATAGAGTTATGTCAACAATAGCCATAAGTATTATTTCTTCCCTTTCTCTTTGGAAATTGTAAATTTTTGTTTGGATGTGTTTCTGATGAGGCCCGTGTTTGTTTTGTACTGCAAGCAAACACCCAGCCGAGAGCATTAACTCTTTAAAATGGCAATTGACTGTCGGAACGCTTATGACTAATTTGAAAAATATTTTATATTTTTTTATACTTCTCTGTATACCTGAAATTTGGATGCATTTTATCCCTTGGTATTTCAATTTATGTTTATCGATCTTCCTACAACTCCGAAACCCTACTGCCCAGATGCGACTACCGGTCATATGATAATCCCTTTCACCTGAGTCTGGGTTTAAATATAAAGCAGACAAGAACTTGAAGATCTTTGAAGGCTGCACTTGGACAAGTTCTCATAATTTCAGTTATACATACATAAATGTGCCAGATATTGTATCTTGTTGATTACCCTAAAGGCCTTCTTATATACATATGTAGTTCTAATAGCCCAGGTAATTTCTTCATAGTTTATGGGCCCATCTCAGTTATTTGGAAAAGTAACCCAAACTTTTATTGCAGAGTATCTTCGAAATTTATCCAATATATTGTTGCGATACAATCAACGTTCCCCTGGCAAGCTGAACCAGTATTCGGCAGCTCCTGAAGCATCTGTCGACAACTCGTTTTGAAGTTAATAGTCCAGCTGGGTTATCCAGAACGCGGGAGGATTGCTTACACTCCCCTGCTAATCAGCGCACTGTTTATTGCAATATGCGTATGTGTGTGCCCTAGATGACCAAAAAACGCATATGGTTGCCTCCATTTTTCATAGTTCAATAAGAGCGTAGTTCGTTCGCATGTGATTTCCTTTATCCTTTACTAAGTCATTAAGTAATAACGATGGACAGATTATCCTGAAGGATTATAGATTAAATGCGGCTTTGTATTCCAGTTTTGCTCTTCTTCATGCGTCTGATATAAATATAACCCAATGTTATATTGCTTCTGACTATTGCTAATAACGATTCAATAACGACCTCTTATTCCATCTATTCTGTCTCGCAATACGGTGGAAGTCCTTAAAGATCTAAAGTGTCTAAAAGAAGTTTTACGTTCTATTCCTCTTAAAAAGAGTTGCGGTTGAAATTCTATTGGCTTTTTTCTTTTCTTAATATAATCTTGTGGCATTTTTTGTATCTTCTTTGTTTTCATAGAAGCTCCTAAAGCTCATTAGCTTTTATTACATATGTATGTACTTATAGATACAACTTTTCACTTTGTATTTATCTATTCCACCAACGCGTTCTGTTTAAACAAGCAAAACAAAATAAAAAGTTATAGATATTGTCGCACTGCCTAAATACTATGTATTTTTTTTTTTGTTTTATTTACATAAATATGCAGTTACTTACTCTGTACTTTGCCCTTTCTTTGGCTGCATTGCCTTGAAATTGGTTCCACTTCCTTTTGTTTGCTGACCGCAAAGTGCTTTAATGCGCATGCCCGCCAAAATCGAAAGTAATTTAAAGAAAACCGAACTCAACTTTCTTTTTAGCACCTGTTCGAAATTGCATGCAGACAAAATATGTCAACGTGCGTTGGTACATACATATGTACATATATATGTGCATATAGTATCACTGATTTATGGCGGTACCTGTATATGAAATCATTGTGTATGCAAGATTTTTATGCATCACTGTAAAAGTTTAAAACTGCATTACCGTTTCATTATTTTGTAGTGATATATACACATATGGTATTTATGTATGGTTTTCACGTACAAATTTATGCTTAATGTGTGTTCACTACATTTCTGTCAGCATTTCGTTTTTGATGGTTGTGCAACTAATTGAAAGTAAGTGCAATAATTATACATACATATATACAAATACGTGCATACATATGTACATGCACATACTATATATGTGTAATGCATACTTACATTGCATACTTTTCTACATATGCGCTTCGGAATACATAAGCCAAACTCATTAATTGGCGATATATAAAACAAATGGCTCATTTGAAAATGCAATAAACCTCGAGTTTTGTAGCTTTAGCTCGACTAGAAGCGCTCGAATTTGGACTTAAAATGTCTTGAATTACTTCCTTAAACCAATTTGTGTGGAACTAGTGCTTTAGTAATTCTATTTATTGAAGTAATAAAAGTCACGGACTTAATATTAAGGCACAACATTAACGATGTTATTTTTTATATTTTTATACAGCTATTTTTATTGGCTCGTATAATGAACTTGTTCAAAAAAGGATGAAAAAGATATACATATGTATATGTATAATGATAAGAATTAAGTATTTAAATTTTTACAAAAAAAAAATTCTCGCTCACTTCACAGTGACTTTTTGAATATAATTTTTGTTTTCATTAAGAAGGGTCTAATTTATCAGCATTGTCTTCTTTTAGTTGGATAAGTTTAGTTCTAGCTAAACCACATGTCGTTAAAAAACTCAACTTTTCAAACAGGTGGCAACATTCTTCAAAAACCTAAAAAATATAAATATTCCAAATGTTTGCGATCCGTGGGCAAAATTGTATCTAAATCCGTTTCTGAGTGAAGATAGGAGTAGCAGGGTGTCGACTTAAACAAAAAAATAAAAATCCAGGCAGAACAATCAAACCGTATTGCACATCAACAGGCCAAGATCTGTATTCTCATTTTTGAAATTCGAAAGAACAATGCAGATCTTATGACCTTCTCAAAAAATAACCTCGCGAATTAAATATATGTGTACATACAAGAGATACCGTTTTTAAATCGATTAAATGGAAGATCGATTAATCGAGCCCTTCCGATTCGAATTTTGTAGATTTTTCATTTCCGATTCGATCCGTGAATCGATTCAAAAAGTTCGAGAATCAACATTCGATTTTTCCTCAATCGATGCATATTGAACTACGATTTGCCCCAGAAAATCTATACAAATTTAAAGAAATTTGAATTTGGGGCTGGTACAAAATAAAATAACATGAGAGATCAAAGACCAAAGAATTCAATGACCTTGTATTGTAATTATAATTCCAAACTGTATGCAAATTTTCATACAAAATTTTCTCATCTTAATTACTCTTTTTCGTCGTCGTTCAATAACTAACTTGGTTTCATTTGCTAAGTCCAAAAAGAAACAACATTACAATAAAAAACGAACACTCAATGCAAGTAAAATTAATAATCAAGTAGGCGATAAATAAAATAAACCGAAAAACAAAAATATTTCAACTATCCAAATTAACAATGAGTAAACGACACTTAGCAATTGTGTAACTATGATAGTTGTGATTGGAATTTATCACTACAAAAACAAAGCCAACAGCAAAAACCGATTTTTAACAAAGCAAAATCAGAAAATTTCTGTACCTAAATATATATAAAAAGTAATAAAACAGAAACCATAGAAATTTACGCAAGTCTATAAAAGGGCACAAATTGGCAATGACAGACAGGCAGGCACACAAACTGACTGAATGACTAAGCAAAGCTCGGAAAAAAGTGTAAACGTAACACTTAGTTATCCGGTAGGTTTGTTAAAGAAACATGTGTTAATAGGCAAAGTGTGAATAACCAAAGTAGAACTGCGAGTAATTTGTTTTTGATTTTTTTCAGGGTTTTAAATGCTCAATTGATAGTTTTTCGGTTGGCTTTTCAAACATTTAACTTTGCAAATTGATATACTAGTACATCTAAACTTATAGATGCAGCTTTGCATTTACATTTGTTTTCCATTTTGTCTATGTTTTTTTTTTACCATTTAGATTTTTTACTAGTCGACAACTGTTGAAGGAGGATTATAGATACGCAATAAAGCCATATTGGAAATAAAGCCATATTTTTTTTGGTAATAAGGCCATAAATTCGATATGGCTTTATTTCCAATTACAATTGGTAATTAAGCCATATGGCTTTATTTCGCTTTCAAATTTTGATATTTCTTTTATTTAAACAATGGAAAAAGTTTGCAACAAAACTACTAAACCGCCCTGAACTACAACGTCACCTTAAACATGCAATTACTCTCCTTCGCGACCAGCCGCGCCGCGCTCCACCGTTTACGCACGGCGCGGTGCGGGGAGCCAGCAAATGTGCACCCGCCAGGTTATGCACTCGCAAAATTAAAACTTACCTGAGTACATATATTTATTTTCCAATGAATCCGGAAATATTAAATAATTATTTATTTCATTTTATTGGTAATAATGTGTATCAATTTAAATAATTCAGTATCAATTTCAAGAGGGTGTCCAAGGCGAATTTAATAATGAATTACAACAAACACATCATTTGGACGTAATGTTCTCTACGGCGAAAAATTCAAATTCGCCGGTAACACCGCCTTATTAATTCGCCTTGAGAGTGTCATTTCAGAATATGGCTTTATTTCTCATTTGCAAAATTTTTTGTATGGCTTTATTTCTCTTTCTGATTGGAAATAAAGCCATATGGCTTTATTGCCTAAAAATGTGGCTTTATTGCGTATGGCCTTATTGCACCCCACCGTTGAAGGACGCGAATATAAATAGCCATAATTTGCAAACGCTTCTTCAATACATATTTAAGTACTTACCTTAAATTGTTTACGATTTTTTTTTGCATGTTTATCAATTCAAATACATATCGTCGTTTAAAGTACAAAAAAATGCAAAACCACGTATGTGAGGTTGCATAAATTATTTTTACATTTCAAAATGGTTCTCTTTTTCATAAAGCAATCGCATTTCTGGCTATTCTATATTTCAGGACGAATGGATAAGGATTGAGCCAAGAGCTTGTGTGAGCAAATCCAATTTTCGGCAGCAAATGTCAGTTACGCGGTTTTGCAGAATGACAACGCGGTTTTGTACTTTAAACGACGATATGTACATACGTAGTTACTTATTTAACTACATTTTCAGTTATTAGATTGACCGTAAATTATAGCAGACATAATCGGAAGATTGACCTTAAATTATAGCAGACATAATCGGAAGATTGTTTTCTTTAAACAAGTTTCTATTTAAATATACTTTCTTTCTGCACTTTACAAATACTCTTTCGAATTGAGGAGAAATAAAAGGAAGATCGAAATTTTATACTATCATTTTGAAGTTATGTCTGACGGAGTTCGAATATGTAAAGAAATAAGAAGTGTAAAAAGAAGAGTAAATACATAAATAAAGAAGTAAAGAAAATATTTGGTTTTTATTATTGATATTTTATGCCCAAAAGTAGTTAGTTACAAGTTAGTTGACATCAAATGCAGAGGTTACCACCTTTGACTACATCTAATACAGAGGGTCATCGCGGCCATCGCCATAGAAATATAGTTACCTTTCCTCAAAGGAAATATACAGATAATAGTAACCTTTAGTTCCCTCCTAATCAACTTCAAACTAACTTATAGTTAGATACATTTCCCGCAGGGGTGAGAACGGCTGAACCAATTTGGAATTTTTTTTTGTTGATACATCTATAGGTAGTTCTGTTTGTATGATACTTTTCCAGTAGATGGACCCGGGACCTATCTATTAGAATCCGATTTGCTTGAAATTCGGCACGTAGATAGCTTATGGCCTGGATTCCGGTATGTGGACCAGGGCCGGTTTTTTTGTGACATTATGTGATTGTTATGACACCCTTTGAATCACCCATATCTATATTCGGTTGCATGTGTTGAAATGCATAAAGTTTCAAATGCATAAAGTTTCAAGTGTATGCTAGGTACATAAATATTTCCTTGTCACCAGTGTCATCACAGCAATGAAGAGAACATATTTTATTAGATTTACGCGCGAATGCGTAACACGCACTGAACAGCGCCAAATACGGCGCTATACATATGTACATATAATACTTATTTGTCTCTTATACATAGTTAACACATTTTCCAATTAAAATTTTGCTTTTTGTCATCATCGTAGTTTCTAGTAGCTGCACATGTTTATATATTCATACATATGTATGTACATGGATACCTACGGTGACCATATTTGTGGCAGCCGAATACGGGACAAAAAATAATTTTGCTTTTTTTCACCGAAGCTAGAGAATTTCAAAACCTTTTTCAATGTTCCTAGATTTATTAGCCCTGAAGCAGCATTTTTATTTGGCATATAATTTTCGATTCGATCTTTTGTGAAAGCAGCACATAAATATCCCACAATTGTCGAATATTTTTCCATAACTTTGTACTTTGTGCTCGGGATAATTTATCCGCAAAATTTGTTACAAACATTCCTACGCAGGAAAACATGAAAAACATCTCCGACTACTTTCGAAGCACGAGTGGTATTCAACGGATTTCTTTCAGACTCGGATTTCGGCCAAGCACAATGCAGTGAGTAGCATCCGGAACGAGCTGAATTGCAAAGCGAACCTTCGAAGGGTTCCACTTCCCTTCCATGTTTGAGAACTTCTTTACTTTGACAACATTCCCATTGGAGCCTTATTTGGAGTTTCTCATGCTGAAAATACAAACCCTCATACAATCAGCAAAATGTTTTTTTTTTGCGTAGTTTCGCCTAATGAATATATTCTGCCTTCACAAAATTTGAAAATTGCCTCCACAACACGGCACATTGGACAAATACTTTAACCCGAGAAGAAACAGCAAACTATGTGCATTTCCTTGTTGATTTTGGAATCCATAAACGTAAACAAAATTTGAAATTTTAGAGAAAAATGTAAACTTAAATGATAATTTAAAGGCGAAATTCTCGTCAAAAGGAAAATCAGCTGCTTCTACCTGTTAAATGTGCTTTTCGCAACACAGAATATTCAACGTCAAATGCATTGAAAAAAAAACCTTTGAAAAACTAAATACTAGTGAAATATCTTGCAAAATTTTAACAACAATCATTAACGTCTAATTTCGATTCCTACTCACAAATACCCAGTTTTTGTACGCAAAACTATAACTTCAGAACCCATCTACATATGTGCTCCTCGAATCGAATGACAAGCATCCAGATTTAAAAAATAAAAACTGTTTCATAGGCATGTCATTTTTATGAGCTATTAAGGCGCCAAAATACCGAATGCGGGACAAATGCGGAACATTAAAAGAAATACCGAACATTTGGCGTCCCGTGTGAAATAAATAAATTACCAGGACAATTGATGAATAATAAAATTATAGTTTAAAAAACTAAAACCTCGCTATTATCGCACCTCGCATTCGCAAATCGCTGCATCTTTTAGGCGCATCAATATTACATAGTTACATCCCGAGCTAATAAAAGGGAGGTAAAAAAAAGAGGACTGTCCCGTATAATACAGGACGGATGGTCACCGTATGCATACCATGCACATAAATAAATGTATAAAATTGCTTCAATTAATTTGTATGTGTATTTTTTTTTTCATTTGTTGTTATGTATTTTATTTATATTTCCCTTTACTTTTTGGCCAACTTTGGCCGCTGTAAATGAGTGTCAAGGTGCCTTTGCCACACATTGTTAGTGTTGTACCATAATTAATTGAGATACATATGCACATTCAAAACATAAAAAAAAAAAAAACAATTCACAAATGCATATGCAATACATATGTGTTTGTATGTACATAAGTATGCATTTATATGCATGGATACTTATACATGTCGTGCGTATTAACATGTCAACAGATTTGGTGAGCTAACAGGTACATACATATGTACAAGCTTATTTAATTGAGCTTCTAAGTCTGCACTTAAAGTCAGTCATTGTCTTTGTTGTTGCTCATGCATTTAATAACAGTTAGGAGCGCTCACTTTTTAATTGTCGTTGAACTTTTGAACATTAGTTTTTATGTTCGCATTGCTGGAGTTCAAGAATGTTTCAAGAAATTTTGTTTTCTTCTACAATGAATATTTTAACAGTTGACTTTTTGAGAGGTTCAAGGTGGCACGTACATAAATTAATTGTTTAGTTAAAAATTTAATTTTTTTTTTTTGGTATGTAACAATTAGTTTTATTTTATTAAAGGCGTAACACATGCATGCACTATTTTAAGAAGGGCGTTTGAGATGACAAACGGAAAATGTTGATATATTTATCAGCAGAGTTCAAAACAAAAAAAAAAAAAGTGATTTCGTAAACAGTGCGGCATTTTAAAATTTAGAGATATACATAAGTAGAGAAACAAACCGCCGATTTGACTGAGTGGTTAGAGGTGCGTACAAGCACTCCGTGTGACCTGGGTTCGATTCCGGGCGCAAACAACATCGAAATAAGAAAATTTTCGCCCCTTGGCAGGCAATGGAAAACCTCCGAGCGACAGAAAATTTTCATAATTAAGGTTAACATTAAGATCGAGATTGCGATTAAGGTTAAGATTAAAATAACTGTTCATTAATTAATACGACAAGGCATTTTTTGTTAACGGCAGTTCGATTTTAAAAATTGAGGTGTGAAGATAAAGGGCTTGGCCTGTAAATGTGCAATACGGGTTTATATTTTCGAAAAGAGTTACCACCTATTAAAACGTTAGTTTAAAATTATTTAATAAATTAAATGAATTATTAAAATATGGACATCAACCGCATTGAAAGGCCTTATTTCCGCATTATTTTTAGGAGGGTTGCCACATGTTTAAAAAATCGAATTCAATTAGGTATTTGAGAAATATATCACAATCTGTGTGTCAAACGAAAGAGATCTAAAAGGTTTTAGTTTGAAAGTAATTTTGAAGAGGGTTGCCCCCTGTTAGAAAATTAGAATTTAGTTAATTACACAAAAGTTTGCAAATGAAATATTAAAATGTGTGTGTGTGTCAAACGAAGAAATTTAAAGAAATCGTTAGTTGAACAAATTTAAATTTTTTTGAAGGTTTTGAAGAGGGTTGCCACCTGTATAAAAAGTTTATTTCAAATTATTTATTCAGTTAAATGAATTATTAAAAGATGGGTATCAAGCGCAATAAAAGGCCTTATTTCCAAGTTATATTTAGGAGGGTTGCCACATCTTTCAAAAATCAAATTCAACTTGAATTGTGACAATTAGGGAATGGACGTATGTATTAAAATTTGTGTGTCTAACGAAAGAGATTTAAAAGGTTTAAGTTTGAAAGTACTTTCGAAAGGGTTGCCATCTGTTTGAAAATTCGAATTTAGTTAATTAAGCAGAACTTTGTACACGAAAAAAAAAATCTTTAGTTGAAACAATTAAAATATTTTTGAAGTGTTTGAAGAGGGTTGCCACATGTTTAAAAAGAAAATGCGCAGAGATTTTTTTTTTTATGAAAAATGAGCTGGAAAGAATGTTACTCATACGCCATGTACACCTGAAAATATCTTGAAAACTCATCCATAGAATAAAAAATTAATTCGATTTTCGGAATCAGCGAGCAATTCTATATAGGAATTTGGTATGTAGTGGCGTCCGCTGAACATTTTTCCTGTAAAGTGCCTCTTAGTGTCTTTTGCCTTTTTTGCTATTTCTAGTGACTTTTCCTGCCTATTTCGCTATTTTATTTAGCCTTTTTGATAGGTTTTTAGGACCTAAAAATCCGTTCTCTGGTTACAACTATCGTGCATTCGCCAACTTTCCTGAAGAGATTAAAAATTTTAAGAGGTAAAGCGATATCTGCCACGCTGAATTTTGCATTTGCTAATGTTTGCTGCATATCACATGGCAAAATCTGTGCTTGGAAGACACATCGATATTTAAAACAGCTGACAGTATATTCCCTCATTGCTTACTATAAAAAATTCCCGTTATGTACCTGCATACATAGTAACATCAGCCATCCCCATACCAAAAATACAAAGCAAAAACCTAAAACCAACCACATCTCCGATTGGCTAGAAAGTGGCGCCAAAATGTGCAAGTAAATTATTTTCGAGTTTCTTAAGCGGAAGTGTTGCAAGCGTAAAAATGCCGCAATGTGCCAGTAGCTCGCAAACAAAAACTAGCGAGACAGTTAAGTACGAAAACAAATAAGCAAGCAAAAAGTGCATAAGCTGCTTCATACTACTTTTTGTTTCGAATATTTAAAATTTATGACCAACTGAGTCGTTGAATGGCCCAAAACAAAATAATGCGTGCCCAAGCGTTGTTTTGGTTTATTGAACCAAATATCCGAAACACGAAAACTACTCTAACTGTGTATGTAGTTATATGAATTAAAGGCAATTTTAAATAGGAGGCTATAAAATGATTGCAAATCGGTTGCATATAGCCCGGAGTCATATGCACACATACATACATACAAATCTACGAAAATAACTTATTTCATTGCATTTTATTTTGTATTACTTAAGAAACATTGTCGAAAATGTTATGCTTCGTTGGTGTTTTACAATAAAGTTTACTTTGAGCTTAGTTGAATGGCTTGCGGTTGGTTGCCTATTGGTTTTAGCAAAGCAACTGTGTGTGTGTGTCTATTAAAAATGCATAAAAGCACATGAACAGTGTAAATCATTGGTGCTGAAATTAAGAAATTATGGAAGGAAATTAATGTTATAGTTCCGCAATTATTTATTTAAAAAAGTTGCAATTTATGTATAGCACATATATGTAAAAGCTTGAAAGACTCACGAAAAAATTAGTACTCAGGTATGTTAAGACAATCGATGCGATAGAGAGAGTCCGAGTTTAAGCTAATATCAAAAAAAAGTTGGGCCACCTAAAAGGTTATTACGCAAATTTTCGTAAAAGTTCATTACCCCGAATGACGCCAGAAATACAAAACATGCTGCATTGCATATATAGCGCTTAAGATAATTATACGCCACCCACATAATTAATTTTTAATTTTAAGCATTTTTTATTCAATAATTTTATTGATCTTGAGGTCGTTTTTAATGAATAAGTTGTGAGGAAAACAACAATAATTTACACAAGGGTAGAAGCAAGTATATCGGTAACAATATCGACTGTTATATCGATAGCAATTTCGATAACTGTATAGATATAGATAGGGTCGGCCGCTGTGGTGTAGTGGTAAGCAGTGCGCGCTTCCACTCCACAACGCCTGGGTTCAAACCCTGGTCAAAGCAACATCGCAAAAACATAGAAAAAAGGTTTTTTCTTAACAGCGGTCGTCCCTCGGCAGGCAATGGCAAACCTCCGAGTGTATTTCTGCCGTGAAAAACAGCTTCTCATAAAAATACAATCGCCGCTCGGAGTCGGCGTAAAACTGTAGGTCCCTTCGCTTTGTGTAACAACATTAAGGCGCACGCCACAAATCGGAGGAGAAGCTCGGCCAAACACTAACATATGTGTAAGCGTCAATCTATTATTATTATTATAGATAAATGTATCGATAAGCATACCGACAACAATTATTACATCGATAACAATATCAGTTATCTATTATGTCGATAATAATACGGATAATTATATTGATTCCAGTATCGGTTACAGTATCGATAATTATATCGATAAATATATCGATAACAAGATCGATAGATGTAACGATGAAATAATCTCGAAATAGCTCTTGGATCAGTAAAAATCCGGGGCCTTATCCTAGGCTACCATCAAATTCGGTGTGATTATTTCTTTGGCTCGTCCGGGAATCGTAGAGGTCGATTCCGCTAAGATTGCCCAGCTCCTGCGTAGTGGATGCATATTGTGCCGGCGTCGTAACAGTGCCTAGCACAGAATTGCTTGCAGGAGATAGTGGCTATATAGGGAGGGTAAGAAGCTTGTAGGCGCCTCTGCAGGAAATTCCTTTCGTCGACCTGCGGTTATTGCGCGCCTATCTCCGTGCTGCCTATTTCTTTTTGTCGCCTCGGCCTTATAGTGTCGAAAACTGTAATTCAGATTAAAGCATATTCTCTTAAACTACTCAAAGTAAACTAATAAATACAAGAAAAACTCGTCGTCGGCTTGTGAGGAACGGTATCAATGGATATACTTAAAAGCGACTTGTAATTCAGAATAGGCAAACAAAGATTAGACTGCACTTTTCGAAGCCAACAATAAAGCTTGAGGCGCTTTGTCGGTTTTCAGCGACCTAGAAAAACTTGCTCAGTGTTGTTAGGGATTACAAAAAGTGTCTGCCACATCGAAGCTACCATATCGCAGGATGCTGCTGAAAAAATTACTTATACATAACGAATTAATACCATTCATGTGAACGCTATTTCTTCCAGTTAATATTCACTGAGGAAACCTAAAAACTTGATCAGTTAATAAGTTAACGAACCCATAATTGGTTATGTGAACAATTAGTTTCCTATCCAAAGTTTTTGTGTCACAATTAATCTCTTACATATCTGTAATTTTAATATGCAGCCTTTGCAAATATTTCACTTCACATTTCCTGCATGTAGATACATAAGTATGTACTAGCGACAATATACTTACAGCCTATCATTTTAAAAATTGTTCACTTCAACGACTTCTGCCCAACGAAATTAATGCACGCTTGAGGAGCTTTTTTTCATAATCTATTGGTAAGCGATCAAGTGAAATATTGCATTAACAATTGCAATAAGTATGTGACATGCTGACGTACTTGTGTATATACATATATGTATGTACGTATGTTAGTTAGTAAGCTATAGTGGTACAAGCCTGGTATTTGAAAATCGCTTCTTGGAAATTGTTGAATTTTTGAGGGGTTTTATGCAATGTAGGAACTTGCGCAATCGTATGGCTGGTTGCTTATTTTGAAAAAGAAATGTTTGTAAGTGTGTATACTGCTTTATACTGCAAATCTTTGGTAGATAAAAGCAAAGCGCCTCAGGACAGCAAAATATAAAAATCCACTTTTTTTATGACGAGTAATTAGAGTAGTTAATTCAAGTGGTTTTTAAATGGATGAAAAAACAAAATTTTAACAGAAATCCCTTTCAAATAAGCAATAAATGAATTCCAGAGGTGCAGACATATGAGAGAGCACTCTAGCATTGGCCTGACAAGTATAGCAACAAAGTGACGTTGGGCCAAGGTTAGAATTGTATAGTATTCTATTTTTAGTTCTTGGTTTTTCCGACTGGGTAGGAATATATATATATATGATTGGGGATATTGGGGACAAATTTCCCGTCATCCCTTGTCAAATTTGGTTAGGAGACAAACCGGGATGACGGAAAATCGATCCCCAATACATGAAAGCACAAATAATGGTTAGAACTGCTACAAGACATGGGGAACGGAGTGCTGTAGTACAACCCTCACTAAGACTGCTGCTCTCTTAGGTGTGGAAAAGTCTAGACTAGCTACCAATAGAAGGTGGGCTGCATACTGGACACAAGTGAAACTGAAAACGAGTCTCCAAGCGAAAATAGGCTTTTTAACTACAGCCTGTGAAATATACTTCGGCTTGAGTTTTTATCGAAAACTGTATGGAGTTTATACTCGGGAATCTGTTTACCATGCTTTCTTCATTAAATACTACAATGCAAGTCTGACATTTTTTATTTGCAAACAAACGAAAAAGTCGTACGATTAATTTGCGCTACCAGGAAGTGCCACTGAATATGGCACAGACATAACAGTGAATTCCTGGTTGCCAAAAATCACCGTTGAACTGAATCTTGTGGGTCACTATTACTGTTATGTAACATTTTTGCTTCTCTTTTGTGCACAACGGCAGCTTACAAATAGCTACATATGTATTTATATAGTTTATTTGTTTGTATGTTTATATGATCATTTAAAAAGTCAAATAGAAGCAATAAGAAGTGACAATAAAAACAGACGAGCGAATAAACGAAACAGAAATGGTAATGAAAATTGCAATATCAAATAATAATAAACAAGAAGGAAAGAAATGAATAAAAAGTTAGCCAAGCATTGGCAGCCAAACAAAAAATACGGCAAAAAGAAAAAAACCTAACAGCAACAACATTGACTTTCGTTAGTTGGCATGAAGTAACAACCCACACACAGCAACATACTTGCCATGAAAATTCGTACGAATACCTCTATTGCATATGAATGTTACAATGTTAAGAGCCACTAGAGACAGTATGGAAAATGTTCGCGCTCAAATTTGTGCATTTCAGAGGTGCGCATGCGTACTAACATATATATATTTGTTCATAGGTGAATGCAAACGAAAATGCACTGAACTATAAGACAGCCAGTGGGTACCGGTTACTTTGCCTAAATTGCAGCAATAAACAAAAAGCCAAAAGAAAAAAAATAAAAAAATCAAAACAAAAGTAAGAAATCCGACACATACGAAAAATTAACCAACAACGACTACGTCACATCAACCGGCTTCTTGCAACATCATTACCGCAAAACGTAACCGACAGCTGATATGCCAGTTGCGAATGAAAGCAAAACAAAGTTGCAACAAGCAGTAACACCACTGGGAC
>NW_023458560.1:41907134-41943081 GCF_013731165.1 Rhagoletis pomonella
ATGTGAACGGTGGCACGCGGCAGCCGGCCTGCGTGGGTTCACCGACGTTATTTCGTGAGTTTTTGTTAGAATTCCCTCTACTAAGGCGACATTACATCTTTAATTACTTTTTTTTTGTCCTACAGAAACGCTGGCCTGTGACCACACGAAGGTCACTCCTTACTTCATTGAGTCGATAACGACGACGCGTGGTTTCTATGCTGGCCCTTGCCCGAATCTTTTCACCTACCTGATAGGTTGGTGTGATCCAAAGGACTCGGAATATGTGGTGATGGGTGAACACGTTTCGCATGAGTAAGTAGTGGTGGAAACGATAGCCACATAAGTGAATAAATATGTTTTCAGAGTAAATACGGATGGTTAAGCATTTTTTTTTCATAAAATGTTTGAAATTGTATAGATCGGAAAAACGAATGCATTTTAAAAGGGATATTAGCAAAGTGTTTTTAAACATTCTTTCTTTAGTTGAACTTTAAGATTCAGATAGTCTGAAGCAAATAAATTCATGGCTCGCATCGTCTATAGACATTGGCTTTAACGCAAAACTTCGGTCCCAAGACAGTTTTCTTAATGATTAGGCGTTCTACACTTGGTTTGCTCTCCAGGAGGGTATTTCACTAAAGAGCTGTTTATGAAAACTTGCGTGAAATTGCTTCCAAATCCTCAATACATGATCTTTCAAGATGTTCTCTTGGTATGCAATGCGATCCGCACTAATCGGCATTACTGGGACATCAAAAACCACGTATACACTGGCACTTAATGCCATGCAGCAAAAACTGCCATTGAGTTTAGGGAATCCAGGTTGTCAACCGGTTCGAAAATGGAGCAATATGTAGTCCCGGAGGGCTTTGATTTGATTGAAGCTAAGACAGCTGCCATCAAGGAAGCGGTGGACTCACTGCTCCAGAGTGTCAGTCATGGAGGTTAGCATATACTCTAATAGCCAGGTGGCTATCAGGGCCCTGAATCCTATGGTAGTGCGCTTGAAATCAGTAAGGGAATGGTTGACATCTATATCAACAGCGTCGGAGTCCGTAATAAGTAATCAGGCTCAATTTGGGTGCCGAGCTATTGCATAAAACTGCGTGGCTGATGACTTGGCAAGGAAAGGCATCCGGGTATGGAGCAGCCGGGGACGTATCGGTCCTCCTGCGGCTCACTCTTGAACGGTTGGGGCTCATGTAAGCTCAGCGAGCGCTAGGCCATAACTAGGATATGAGCAATTCCAAGATCCGTCTGACCTGAGGTGAGCTGGAGGTGGTGGTTATGATGGCAAAGCCTCAGGCGTCGCTATTGGTAGTGGTATTCAAGCGATGAGGTTGATAAACTTACTAATCCCTTTGTATCAGCTGCGTTGAAATCATATCAGCATTTTCTATTAGACTACCTGGCCTTTGCGAGCGCTCAGTAATTGAAATTAGCCGCATTCGACATTTCACAATCGGCTTGGAACGTTTCGCCGACTGAATTAATGGTATCCATTCAACTATGGGGGTATTCATCAAAAAGCACAATAACTGAATTGTCTCATTGCGCCCCTTGTCTGGGGAAAACAACTTTACTCTAACCCATCCATCACTGCCAGACAATATTCCGACCACAATTCTTGGCTCCTCATGAATTCGGGATCATTTTTCCATCTCTTTCCCACTTAAATAGAAAATTCGTTACATCTTTCTGAACTCACTTAAAGACCTAATGTTCAAATGTGTAGCTTAGAGTTGAGTATTAAAAGCCTTCTCTCTGCTAGTCATCGTAATAGTTTTCCAGACAGGATTGATTGCTCTGGTCGATGCCTATAGTTTTTGGATTAACAGGAACTTATTTCAGGAACACTTTTTCCTACAAATCGTAGATGCTACATAAATAGATAATAATATACTATTCATAACATGTCGTTTAATCCTAAACTTCTTAAAAAGTCAAAAGTATTTTTCGGGTGGATAGGAATCGCATGGGCTCATTTTTTGGCCCCACACTCAAGTGACAGGTGCAGCGGTCTCTTTTGAACTGAGTGGAAGTTGAGACGGCTGACTTCCTGGCTAAGCCGCTAGGTAGCTCTCTTCTATTACCTTAGCACCAGCCAAATACATCTTATTGCGTTCATCAAGAGCTTTAGGTTTCTCAATGAACTCAAATACTAGAGAGGAATTAACTACGATGCTGTTTGAGGATTGCACAATCCCATAAAATAGTGTATGCATCTGAGGCGAATGCCGGTGAACTTATTGTTGGAGGGAAGTAAAGTATTAGACAGCCTATAGAAACATAGTCCGAACTTGATTGTAACACGGGCTGATAACTGCCGACTAGATGTAAACCCTTGCAAAAGTGTGCCCTTTTCCAATTGGTTGGCATTCCTCTTGCGCCATCAGACAGAGTGAAGTATCTGGACTTGATCGTAGACAACAGGCTAGTATTTTGGAAGTTAAAGTTAGAGGAACGAGTGAATCAGTGGTTTTATTTCCAGACAGGAGGTTGATCATTGGCAAGCGTTGCCACCTACAGCCGCGGATGGTTTATTGAGTTTATGTAAATGTTTTTTTAACTGGTCTCAAAGTATGGTGTTTTCATCTGATAGGGCGTATTCTATAGATCAATACCACATACCTTCCTTTCACGGAGGGGTTAAATGCCTATAACAGGGTTTGTAAAAGTTCCCGTATTATTTTCCAAACGGAGGTAGATGTCATAAAATAAGCCGGGGTTTGTATGCTCTCAAATCTAATAGATGCAATTCAATGATGTGAGCGTATACTCCGATAGCCAATTTTCAATTATGGCCCTCGGATTTTGGATGAAACGTTCGAAATTTTTGAGGGTGGAGTGCTTGGCATATCAATCGATCGCATTATAATAATTCGCTATTGAGCATATATGGAAATAGCACTCTTCGTGAGTAAACAAAACGCATCTCTCCCTTCTAGTGACAGTCTTTAGTGGCCATTGTGGGATTGCAATCAAAAACACCTCAAGTCCACTTGCGTGCTATTTGCTGCATTTTTGTTTTTTAATACATATGTATGTAGATCTATTGTTCATAAAAATGAGTACTCAATAAAAAGAACATTTTTGTTCAACGATTTTTTTTCATAATTCAAATTAGGGCTCGAGGAAATTACTATGTTACTACGAATGCCAAACCACCATATGCGCGAGGCTTTCCAGGCAAAGGACGCAGTGCAAATAATGGCGAGTATCAAGGCGTGCGGAGATAATCTAAAATACCTATTTCATTGTTTTTTATAAACCTATATGCTTTTGTACATATATACATTAGTATGTAGACAGTAGCTAAACGGAATTAATTTAATTAATTTTTATGTAAATATGTTTGTATAAAGTAGGTAGTGCTTTTTTGTGATTTTAGTTTTAAAGCTGGGATTTTTTTAGTATGTATCTACCAGTTAATGTATTTATGTAAAATATTGTAAATTTTAAATAGTTTAATACGAAATGTCAATAAAATGTAAATATGTTTGTATGATTGTGTTAGAATTCAGAAAACGAAAAAATTTAAATAAAAAAAAAATTTTATTGTACGCTTTTTTATATTCAAAAATTACTTGCACGGTTCGGCTATGAAAATCCTTTTTTAACCGACTTCCAAAAAAGGAGGAGGTTATCAGTTCGTCGGAATATTTTAGTTATTTAATTTAGTGTTTAATGTCTATTGTATTTTATTATTTTAATTAATTTTGTTTATTGACAAAGCCATTCACTTACCCACGATTATGTAGTTGGTAAATATTGTAAAAGTGTTTTTTAAATTTGCTTGGAAAAATATTTTTTTGTTACGATAAGGGTAATTTTATTGTAAGAAATATTTGTACAAAGAATATCTGCCGGGTTCTCGTTTTCACTGGTTTTGCGTTTTACGATTAAAAAGAAAATAAATACGTAACTGATATAAAATTTTAAATTTTTCCGTTACGATAAGGGTAATTTTGTTGTGAGAAATATTTGTACAAAGTATATCTGCCGGGCTCTTGTTCTCACTAAATTTTGCGTTTTACGATAAAAAAAATTACGTAACTGATGTAAGATTTTAAATTTTGCAGATGTTTAGGAGCACGAAAAATTGTAATTTGAAAATTTAATCGAATAAGTAAACGCGCCTATTTGTTAATCATTTCAAAAATAAAGATTATGATAAATATTTTATGTGTAAAATAAAACGATTTCAAAGAAGAATAATATAAATTTATTTTGTTTTATTTAACAATAACCAAAAATACCAAATTACCATTAACATTACAATTATCATTATCATTACCATTACCACTACCACAACCATTGTTGTGGTTTGTCCATTACCATTGTGATTATTATTGACACCAGCTTTGCCATTATGATATACATTACCATCCTCATTATCATTACATCTGTCATTACGGTTACCATAACATTACCATAACTATGGCAGTTGCCATTATATCTTCGTTTTTCATTATCATTGTCATCGCCTTACCATTACCATCACCATTACCATTGCCATTACCGTCACGATTACCAAAACTATCATTATCACCATTACCAGTACCACTACCATTACATTACTATTAGCATTACCACTGCTGTTACCATTGCCATTACCGTTACCATCATTAATATAATTACCATTACCATTTAGACTGCATTACAACTACCATTATCACGACCAGTACCAGTACCACTATCATTACATTACCATTACCATCCCCGTCACCTTTCCATTATTTTTTACATTATCATCCTCGTTATAAGTACCATTACCATTATCATTGCATATGTTATTACCACTACCATAAAGATTAACATTACCATAATTAGTACCATTGCCCTTACCATTACCTTTACCATAACCATTAACATTCGCAGTGTTATTATCCATACCATCTATAGTTATAAGTTCCTTCTGCATTGTACCGTTACAATTACTGTTATCAGCGCCGTTTTCATGACCATTACACAGTAAGTTCTTTCTGTAAATATTTAAATTTGTAAAGAAATAAATAAAAGAAAATGTAATTTGTTTTCTTTTTAAACATTGTTTATTCTTTCATCATCTTTATTTGTTTGCATATTTTTTGTTTGTTGTATTTTTAAGTTGTAGACTATTAATTCATGCATATATATATATATATATTTGCAAATACAATATTTTTTTCTAATGGAACTCATATACATATGTATGCATTTACAATGGTGGTTTGCTATTGTTTTTACAGGCTTTTTATAATTTTTTTGATTATTTTTTTAGTTAATATATAATTTTTAAATTTTTACATTTTTGTGCTTTCGTGTGCTAGGCCAATACACCAATATCTTTGTTAACTATTTATATATGTTATATAAGTTTTTTATTTCTTTATTTTTATAATATTGGTACGGGAAATTATTTTTTATCTGTAACAATCTCCGTGAGTGGATGAGCGCAAGAAAATACACATAAAACACACACGAAAAAAAGGTTTTATTTTTAGTAATTGCTCAGAATATTGTTAACGCTTTGATTCATTGTTAACGCTCACCAACACCTTTTATTAGTTGTTTATTATTTTTATTTATGTTTAGCGAATTTGTGACTATTTATATTTATTTTTTGTCTAATAATGCAATTTTTTAAATATTTTTTTTTATGCCGAATATACTGTCCTATTTTTTCTCTTTGCACTTCTAATATTTATGGAATTAGTTTTGATACATTTTCTTAAATTTTTTTAAAGATTTATAATTAATTAAGTGCATTTGTATTAGCTTACATACTTTGTTACTTAGCTCTTTGTTTTAATTTAACTTTATCTAACAATTAATTTTGAAGTTCAGTCGGTTATTAGTTATATATAGTCCATACATTTATTCATTGGTTTAAAATAATTTTTTATTTTTTTTTTCAAACACAATCTATAAAGTATTTTCAAAATAGCCGCTAAACATAATTACGAATAAAAATAAACTGATCGGAAAACATTTAAAATATATAGGTTACAAAGGTCGCAGAGGTATAAGCGGGCGATTCAACATTGCTCAAGAAAAATCGCTCGTGTAAATGGTGATTCAAAAATCGCTTGCATTAAAGTAGACAGCAAGTCAACTTTTGCATGCGATTAATCGTCTCATGTAAAGGCAGCTTAATTTTCTGAATGAAGAAATGGTAGCAAGCTTTGCTCTCTTGTGCGATGGAACGTCTTTTTTGCAACTGACGCCAAGAAGTTTTTTCTTTTAATCTTGCATTCTTTAGATAGTCAAATCATTTAATTCTTCTTGGGTGAAAGGTTTTCACTTTCTTCGAAATCACAGTCACTGCTCACTTTCATAAAGATTTCTGCTAATGATGGATCACGGATGGAAACAAAAGTACGAATACATACTTTCTCCGAATGCGTTAAAGGTTTTCTAGCCGAACCTAAGTCTGTGCCAAGTCTTTACAGCAAAGTATACAAAAAGTTTTGTGAATCCACGGCTTGTATTCATCAAAAATTTTGGATTTCAAGACAATTTTCTTACAAACTCTCTTAGAGGTTTTCGGAATCTTTTAACTGTGTATTCGCCAAAAATAGAACAAAATATATTTGGTTCATTGAGAAAATCAATTCATAAGTAGAAACGTTCCGATAAGACTTCAAAATGTGCCCTCAGAAGTACTGATTACAGCCATTACACAAAACTACCGTTAAATTCAAAAAAATACCTGTAAAAAAAAATAAAAATAATTTTAGAAATTTCTAAAAGAAAATTTTCAAATCAGATGGTGTCAAATCTTTCTTCTCGCTCTGGTTACTTCACCATGTATAAAACCTAACTGTTTAGCAGCTATTGATCTCTGTATTAAAATTACGAATTCGTTTTCTTTAATATATATTTTTTTTTTGTATTTTATTTATCAATATGTATTATAATTTTTACATTTTCTCGTTTAATTTTGTTATTGATGCTTTTTTATGTTTTCACTTTGTTTTTTTCTTTGCAAAGCAACATTGCAATTTGTTAGTTTTTAAATGTGCTCAATATATTTATTATAAATAAATAATATTAATTTCCTTCACTTTAATGGGCGGGTATTTGCCGGAAAGGGAATTCTCGTACTTAAGCATTTACTTGTATACAATGTTTGCATGTGTATGAGTAGCATTTGGTAAATATATATTTAATGAAACGAATACAAACATACATACACTTAAATATATACACACTAGGCAAAAAAAAGGTTAAATTCCTTCATTATTTTAGCTACTTACTTACTACTATAGAAGAAAAAATTCAACTGCACAAAAAAATTTAAATACAATAAATAACAAAAAACAGATATTTTAGTGATAAAAGACAACGACAATTTAATTATCACCTTATTCGTAAAAACAAATTAATTCACAGTGTATTATAAAATGACATTTAAAAACAGTTTTTTTTTTTACTAATTACTTGTTACTTCGTAAGTGTGCAGTGTTAAAAATACGTCTAAAAAGTGCTTCAATTAAAAAAACTTTTGCTTTATGAGAAAAAATACATATCATTAGACATTTACACGCACATCAATATTTTTTGAGCGCTAATAATAATATTTTGTGCATAATTGTGTGAATCATTAATCTTCATCCTATTTGAAGGCTCTCTATACGGCTTCAGTGGAATTTGGGTTGAGCTCTTGGTATTTATTCATTTATATTTAGTTTTATTATTTAATTTTGTTTTATGCAATTAATTTTTGTATGTAAATGGGGCATTCCAGCCCAATTCGAGCACCATTTTGCCTTTGCAACTCCAATTTTTTTATTTGCTTAGTACCAATTGAGAGAGAGGGCTTCCTCCGTTTTCAAGTTATAGATTTTTGAAAAAAAAAAACTTTTTTAAATGCCCATAACTTTTTCTGAAAATTTGTCATCTTCATATAGAATCGAAAAAATTTCTAAAACTGTCATTTTATATATTTGACTAGGCGATCTCGAAAATAAAAAAATTATCAAGTAGTTGGGACTAGTATTTTCACAAATTTTGGCTGTTGCTTATTAATATTAGGACTAAATTAGTTGTAACTTTGTGTTTTATTATTCAATTAATTACCCCAAAAAAAAAAAAACAAAATAAACCCAACTTCTCACCTCAATTTATTGTATATATGGCCGCCTTCTTAATTCTTTTCATTCGTCTTCTTTATTCACTAACTATTATTGCAGGAAGCTTGTGTGGTGGTGTTAAAGTTTATACAATACATTTTTTCATAATTATTTTGACTTTCGCTAATTTATTTTTAGCTCGATAAATTTTTATATTTTTTTTTATTCCTTTATATTTTTTATAGCAAGCAACAAAATTTTCCGAAACGCGCCAGAAGCTCGATATTTGTAAACGGTCATCAACTAGTATGTAGAGACTGACTTATATAAAATATTACAATTAGGAAAAAATTAACATTTAACAATTTTTATAACATTTATTTAATTTTTACTTTTTACACTTGCTTTATAACGCTACACAAATTATGCAAAATTTGTAATTTTTGGAGGTTATATAAAAAAAATTTTTAACGAACCGAAATATTTGTTAAAGAAGATTAGGATTCAAATTGTTTGTCTGCCTATTTATTTATTTTGAATTTCAACACGGTAAAATAATAAAAAATTTAATATCAATAAAGAAATGCTGCATTCAATAAGTTATTAATGGAATGCGTTAATACATTTTTATTTTTCTTTTTAAATTTAAAATAAAATTTTAATTTTGCTATTTCTAAAAAACAAAACAAAAAAACATAAGGTTGAAACTTTTATACAAAAGAGTCTTGACATTTTAATAAAAAAGTTAACAATAAAACATATAACAGAAAAAAAATTAAGAAAAAGTATTGGAGAGTTTGAAAAATATGTCTTTATCAATTTTAATACTGTAAGATTTTAATAAAAATAACTTGAAATGTTAATAAAAAATGTTACAAAAAAAATATTACAAAAAACACTTATATAAAGTATATAAAGTATATATTCTACATTAAAAAAGAGTAATTTTAATATGGAAAAATTTTAATAAAAAAAGAAAAAGATCTTCATTAAAAAGTTTTACCAATAAAACTTATAAAAAAGAATAAAAAAAAGTATTATAAAATTAAAAACTCTTATTAATTTTAATATTAAAAAATTGTAATAAAAAATAATCAAAAAATTTTTATAAAAAATTTGACAAAACCAAATTGCAAAAAGCGTATTAATTTTTTTACTAAATATTACAATACTAAAATATTGGGCAAACTTAGATATTAAAAAAAAATTATATTAAAATTTTTCACGAGCATATTTTTTATTTTAAGCATTTTTATAGTTAGTTTTCAATTTAATTTTCTTTGCGCTTCATACATTTCTTTGACATGTATTATACCTATTTAAATATCAAACAATTAACAACTCATATATATATGTAAGTATGTATGTAGTTATATGTACATAGATACCATAAGTTAAATTATGCTATTTGAGTAAATTTTATTTACAACAGTTTAAGACTTAAAAATATTCACAAAAGCATTTAATGATCGTTCATCAATTTCATACATATTTACATTGTTTTAGTTCATGAAATTAATACCTTTATTAAATATTTAGTTATTGTTTTTATTTATAGTAGCATACGCATATATGTATATATACTATACTCATTGATAAATAAACAACAAACAAATAAAAATATAAATATATTTAATCAATACCTTAGAAAATTGTTGGTTTTTAATATCATATTCACAAACATCATAAAAATTAAATTTAACACTCAGAAATTAATTACGAACATTTCAGATTTTACAAACAATTAACTATGAATTTAATTAGTAAGCTATAATTTTTTAAAAACTGTCTTAAACTAAATTTTACTAATCTGCGCATGCGCGCATACTCGCATTCCACTAACAATATAGTACTAATACATATGTACATGTATATGTATTTATGTCTTACCTACACATCCATGCAATTGTCAAACTACTCGTATTTATTGTCAACACAGCCTTGAGAGTGAGTGCCTCCCAATTGAAGCGCTTATCTCCAGCGAGTGCCCATCGTCTCGTCTCAACTCATCTCATCTCGTTTTCACCACAACTCACATTTTTCGCTTTTACTAAATTAGTTTACATTAAAAGATTTTATGTTTACCTACTCAATTGAATTTTAATTATACTAAATTTATGTACAACTCTATGTAGTTCTGACGAAATAAAAATAAAGTTCTCTTTGGATTTATGTAATTACATGTTTTTACAATTTATTTATAAACACATTAATATTACTTAAAAGTAATCGTATTTAACCTAATTTTGCATTACACATATCCCGACTGGAAATTTTCAAATTTTCCCTCTCCCAAATGGTCGTTGGAAATATTATTTAATTTCAAAATTTTAAATAAACTTTACAAAAAAATAGCTTATAATTACTTTATTGATTGCATGATGGTGGTTGCGGCTGTAAATGCTTGTCGCTAGCTCATACTTAAATAAATTAATCCTTATCCACTGGCGTTACTCAACACGACCAAACGCACTTAGAGGGTTAAAATGTTCCACTAAGCAAACAATTTTACACAGTGTCTGCAAAAAGAAAAACTTGTGCGGGTTAGGATAAGCGCGTAAGAAAGTTTAGTTGAAGCTAAGGTTCACATATTTGGCATAGATACATTGCCGAGCACCAACACATATGAGCATTAGGGCGGATCGATTTGTATGGAACGCAATTTTTAAACCTGTAAATTAATTGCACTTTCGGCAAAAATGTTAAGAATTTAACTCCCCAATACAAAAAAAGGTCAGATGCTCTGCACCAGTACTATATTCGGCAAAGTTGGTCTGGGAGAAAAGAAGTTTGAACGTTTTTTTTTTACGTGACTTAACTCTGCATTCATGGAATTGACATTGTGAAATATGTGGTTTCCTTGTATGCATGGTATTCTAGCTTTTGGTATAACATAGAACATCCAAAGGTTAATCAAGTCAATCCAATAACTCAATATAGGTAAATTTGCACATTCATGCTTCTGGCAAAAGAGTGACGATATATTGGTACTGTACAGATACCCAATTTCTGTCTATAATTTAATAGTGTCACCTAAAAAGTGTTCTATATAGCCTTTATAAGACCGTACAATTGCTGGCGTATGCCGCGTCATCGACATTATCGGTAAAATCAACGTCTGCGTCTGTTCTGTCTTCTCGGGATGAAATAGAGAAGCAAAGCGAATGGATCTGGTGGTGAACGAGGACAAACGAAGTATCTCCGATCATTACATAAGCGACCTGGCACCCGCGTCACTATTGAGAGTTTGAAAACGTAGACGACTTCATTTCAGCATTAACACCGATAATAATGTCAGCCTTGAAATAGAACCGCAGACGATGGAACGATAAGCTGTATGAGCTTTACAACAACATGGACATAGTGCAGCGAATTAAAATACAAGTATTCCACGCGATGCTGGTAACAGAAGGAACAGAAGAGGAAGGCCTCCTTTGCGTCAGAAAGACCAGGTGGAGAAGGACTTGTCTTCACTTGACATTTCTAATCGGCGACAGTTGGCGTGCTGTTTTGGACTTGGAAGAAGAATAACTGAGTGAAATAAAAAAAAAAAATGTATGAGCTCGCAGCCCATTAATCCGCCTTACTGCCGTATGTCAGGATACACCTGACAGCTTTTCTTAAAATCCATATAGGGAGGAATGAAATCTAAGTTTTTGCGCTAGCGGTAAGCATTTACACTCACAGCGCGTATTATCCAATGGGGAAAGCATGACTTCGACTTTAAAAGGGGAAATCGCCCAGGGACCGAACATAAAAACGATATTGATGAAAACTGTCATGGATAAATTCACTTTGAAGGACATATTGTACAACTAAGTGATACATGCCAATCGATATCTTTTTTCATCGAGACTCAAATTTGAAAATAAATTTTTATTAGCAATTTTAATGCAAAATTAAAAAATATAACAATTATTTTAAATTATAAATCCAAAATAACAATTATTTTTGATTTTTATAGATACTATATGTCTTAGATAACAGCTATTGAAGACTTTTGTTTACAAAAGTCATCAATAAAAATCAGTCAGTGACTTTTATTTTTTAAATCATTCGTAAGTCATTAACATTTTTCTCCGTTAAGAACGTGTTGGGAAACAAAAGTTTACTACGACTTATACAAATGACTTTTATAAGTATGATTTTAAAAATAAAGGTCAGTGACTGATTTTTATTTATGACTTTTATAAATAAAAGTCTTCGATAACTGTTATCTAAGACATATAATTTTAAAATCAAAAATAACTGTTATTTGCAGATTGTTTAGATAAAAATCAAATATAATTGTTGTTTTGGATTTATAAAATAAAAATCAGAAATAACGGTTATTTAAGGAGTAATTAAATAAAAGTCAAAAAATAATTGTTAATGAGCGATTTTTTTAATAAAATTTGTAACTGTTACGGTCCCTGAAATTACCGGAATACACCAAATACAAGGTAATTTCTATACGATTTACAACAACAAAAACAAAAGAAACACATTAATAACATCACAAAATTAACTGAATATTTATGTATTATATAAAGACAATACATTTGTATAATAAAAGTCTTGTAAAAGTAAATTGTTTCACTTTTAATTAAACATAGTCTATACTTATTGCTATTTTCTTTATTTATAGCTAATATTGAATTATTGTCGCTTTCACAAGCAGTTTATTAAGTCCATTTTGTAGCATATAATTTGCTTATAAATAATTTTTTTAATATATATTTTTTATTCAATTTCATTACTGTTATTTGTGTGCATATAACTATGTATTTGCTAAGTGCCGAATATTCGCTAGATTACTTTTTTTTTTGGGGATTAAATTCAGTTGAAACGACTTCGAAAGCTTGCCAAGCAGAGAAGCTGAAACTTGATTACATTCCTTTTTAATGTTTTTGGAAATTTATTTCGAATACTTACTTGATTTGCTTTTCGTATTAGATATTTTACATACATACATATATATTTTCTAAAGTACTTATGAGTATTTTAATGTACATAATTACTTATTAACTTAATTATAGATTTCTGCGCTGTACAAATTACTTGAATAAGAATTGACTCTTTTAGTTTGAAAATGTTCACATTTCATACAAAATTGTGTTTTATGTAGTTAATTTATATGCATTATATATGTAAGTATGTGCGTATATACAAGTTGGAAAAAATTTAAAAATTACAGCATAATTTTTGATAAAATTTTAGTGGCGAATAAGTAATAAAAAAATTATAATGGGAAATAATGAATGAAAAAAGAAAATCTCAGATAGAATTGCAACATATATAACAAATAAGTTTGTTCTGAATAAATTTCATAGAACAAGCATATCGTCGATGTTTTTGCAAAACCACCCATCGACCAGTTGCAAAACCGCCTAAATCGTCGTTGTGGCGAAAATGAGATTTGGTAACCCTGAAATCAAGGCATCGAGATTTATGCATAAAAATCGAAAAATCGTTATTAAAGCGACAGATTTGTAAAATAATAGCTAGAGAAAATGCCGCCTACCAAGGCAATGCCTACAAAGAAAAACTATTTTTTCGCTCTCTTGTAAGATTTGAGTGCCGTAAGATAGGCGGTTTTGCAATTAGTCGATGGGCGGTTTTGCAAAAACATCGACGATATAAATCGCTGTGCAAACAGTGTTGCCAGCGCTATTTGCCTCGCAACATGTCTTTGGCAACTGTGTTGCGGGCCATTGTTTCTAAAAAAACGATCGAACTTTCCCTTCAGCTTCGGCTATGCTTGACCACCAAATGTTGCTACGATCAATACAATGAAATTGCTGCAAAACGTATAGCACAGAGGTTCACAAACGGTGAGCCAAGGGAGCGTTCTTATTTAAATACTTTTCATTGAAAACAAATAGCATTCTGCTTTCAAGCAAAATTCATTGTACCTCATGCTATTTAAACCCATTGCTTCATCCAAAATGGAGCTCTTGCGTCGAAGTCAAAGAGTCCTCAATTAAATCTCAGATATGACCGTGTCATAGACTTTATCTAGATATGTGAGCTATACACGCGGCCCACAGTATACGATTTAGAGCGTCGATGGACGAAAACATAGAACTCTCGATAGGATGCCGTTAAAAATATCAAAAATATGGGTTCAAAAGCTGAAATAATGGCCTACAAGGGAAAAATAGCCATTATATAATAATCATATTCAACCGCAAACACATTTGGTTGAAAAAAAATTTTCGAAAAAATAGTACAGTGCTCAATAAAAAAACGGATTCGGAACTAGTCACTAACTGATACTAAAATAGTCCCTAAAAATTTCTGAAGTTGTCCCAAATTAGTCCCAAGCTAGTACCGAACTAGCCCCAACAACCCGACCTATTCCCAGACTGGTACCAAACTAGTCCTTAAATAGTACCAAACTAGACGCAAACTAGTACGAAACTTGTACCGAACCCGATCTCGTCCCAAACTATTCCCGACCTAGTCACGACTAGCACTAGTACCAAACTAGTCCCGAACCTATACTAAACTAGTGCCGAAGTAGTACCAAACTAGGCCAGAACTGCTATCAAACTAGTCGCTTACTAGTACGAAACTAGTCTCAAACTAGGACCGAATTAGTCCCTATCTCATCCCAAACTATTCCCGAACAAGTACAAAACTAGCCTCGAATAAGTACCGAACTCTTGATCTTGTACTAAATTAGCCCCGAACTAGTTCAGAACTGGCCCAAACTAGTTCAGAACTGGCCTAAATGGTCCCGAAAGAAAAACTATATCCACAAGCAGCGTTTCTAAAACAGCTGATTGGATTTTGCCGAACCTGTTTTTTCGTTTAGTTTAGCTACTTGGCAAATTTTGTACGATATATTTGAGACACCGCCTCGAATCTATCTAAGCAAGATAACGACTTGCACATCTTAAAGCTTTTAGAAAAAATTGCCGCATTTATAAAAATACCTGCAGTTGTGAATAAGAAAAATTAATGAGAATATCGGTCAAGATTGTATCCGTGAATTGCATAAATTCGCGGCCTCCAATGGGTTCAATGTTTCTTCAAAGCTCTCTGAATTGGTTGCAAAATATTTTGCGGAGGAGAATGTCGAAAAGCTCGGATGGATTCAGAATTCTTTTCGTGGTCAAGCTTCACCAAAATTTACTTTTCAACACGAAAAGCGCCTCTTAAAACTCTCATGGGACATCAAACATCTTTAAAACAAAATTAGTTTTGGATAAAGGTGAAACATAACATTTTGGCGAAGCCCGATTTTCAGCTGTGGAAGCTTTAATAAAGAGCACGCATCGCTTCAAAATTAATGTCGAGAAATAAATGAGAGTTGGGGAGCAGCAAGCCCACACGTCGCATTGATAAACTTTCCATTGGACGTTTTACCGTTAGTGTTGTTTTTTATATTTATGGTTTGTCCAATTCTTCGTTTTATAAGTAAATTCTAATAAATTCCTGTTGCAGCCTCAAAGTTGCTTACATTTGTACCCTTGATAAGTGTAACTGTGGGTTATTGCAGTGTAAGTTTTGTCTAGAACGCTATAACAAACAACTAAGAAGGTAAGTACGCCGCGAAGTGACAAAGTTTAGAAATCCCCTGCATAGCCTATGAATTGGCAAGGCCATGTGCGGTCATTTTCTATTTGTTTCCTTTTTAACTCGTGCGCAACATTGTTGCTAGAGACATGTGGCTGCTAACACTACCTTGTGCAACATACTCGTACAATGAAGGCGATGTTGCCGACGTTTTTTCTGTCTTTAACATTTTCATTGGAATTGTCCATTATATTGGAGAGCAATTTTTACTAAGTTGCTGCATTGAAATGACGTTGCACCAGGACTTAGGGATAAATTTAGAGAGATATTAGATACTTAAATCAGTTGCTCTTTAAATTTTTTTCCCAATAGAAGCAAGATATTTTTTTTTAATTTATTCTTTTTTTAATTGTTTGGAGCCTTTCCTAAAAAAATTGCATATTGACTTTAGCCTTGAAAGTATTAACAAAAAAATTTTAACAATGAATTTTGTAAAATTTGAATTAAAGCTCAACAAAAATTATTTAATTTGAATTAAATACAAAATTTTAATATGTAAACTTTTTTAAATATAAATATGTATTCCTACAGTAAATTTATTTATAGATACACCTAAATGTTTTAAAACTATTTAATTTTAACTACTAATTAAAACGTATAACAAAACTAAGTTTTAATTTTATAGTAATTTACAATATAATTTTTTTATCGCCTCTTTTTGCATCATCTAACAGTTTATATATGCATTTATTTTTATTAATCTTTAAACAACAACTTTCTCGAATACTTTGAATAGGCTCGTTAATTAAATATCTTTTTTTTTTTTTTACTTTTTTCTAAATAATCGCTATACATTTGTAGTTTGTTATTTATTATTATTGGTTATTATTGGCTTATGCTTAGAATATCATCAATGGTAATGATAAAAAACATCAATATAGTTTTTCGTTTGACTAAGTTAAAACCAAAAACAATTAGTTACACACATTACTAACAAACATACATACAATTTTTTTTTACTTATAATACAGATTTTTTTTTTTAATTTTCTTATTTTATGGCGTTTTATTTTATTTTTTGTAGTTTTATGGTAGTTTTTTATTTTATCTTTTATTTTAATTCATTTCTTTACTTTGTTTTATCTAATTTTTTTTAACGTTTAGTTTGATTTAATAAAATTTAGTTTAATTTAATTCAATTTGTTTTAATTTAATTATGTTTTATTGCAATTCATTTTATTTGATCTTATTTTATTTGATTTGATTTTGTTTTATTTTATTTCGTGATAGCAAGAGGTCAAAAGCTCGATCAGTTTTAGGTGAGTAATTTTAACGCGTATTTAGCTAAATTTATATTTTAAATTTTACCTAGCATGAAATATTTTTATAACTCATAAATGCGGAATAATATATTTGAAAACAATTTTTGTTTAATATTCCAATTTAACTCACAAATTTACAAATTTCACTATAAAAAATAAAAATAAAAATTCAATACATTCCTTTAGTTTCACTTTTGCTCCGAATTACGTCCATGGAAAATACACTGAGAAAGGAGTTTAGTTACGTCAACTAAATATGTTTTCTCAACACATGATTTGGTTATAAATAGTTACATTATTTGGTTACAATTACGAAATCATGTGTTAACAGAAATATGTGTATTTGGTTTACTTTTTTTCTGAGTGTATATCAAACTACGTTTGGCCTCTACCATGTTATAAATTTTCAAAATATTGATCAACTTTTCGTTTATACATATTTTTAAGTGAATTTTTTAAAATTATATTTTCTTCAGCTGGCCGGTAACTTGTTTCTTCTTTTAGTACTGTACAATTAACGCATTTTATGTAATAAATTAATAAATTTATTTACATGAGTATGTATGTATATTTTCGTAAACAGGTTTTGGTATATGACACATGAGGTAGAAAGAACTGATGATTTTTGACAACTATAGAAAAATAAAACATTTCATCTACTTTGTTTGTTTTTGCTGTTGTTGCTAGGCTGGTTAAACTGTTTTCGAAAAAATAACATTTATAGCTGTACAGCGTTAGTATCCACAAAATGGACACAGCGCTCTTTACGAAGTGGTCGGCACTATTGAGAAATCGCTAGAAACTTAAGGAATACACCCTTGCCACCTTTCTGGATATTGAAGGAGTCTTCAATAATGTCCGAACTGAGGCGATAAGCAAAGCACTCTCTGAGCACAGCATTCAGCGCCTTATGGTGACATTGATTGACTCCATGCACGAGAGCAGAATAATCAACGCGACTATAGGCACGGGATCTGTGAGAAGGAAAACCACCAGGGGCACGCCTCAAGGTGCCGTATCCCCTCTTCTCTTGCTTCTGGTGGTGAACGGAATTCTGGAGATTTTTAAAACTAGAAGAATAAGGGTTATCGCCTACGCCGACGATTTAGTGATCACTGGAAAATTTTTGTCGTCGATATGTGCCCTAATGGAGGGTGCACTGGGTGATATCTCTAAGTGGGCCAACCAGAATGGATTGTGGATTAACTCCTCCTAGAAAGAAATGGTATTGTGTACTAGGACAACAATTTCTCTACCGAAATTAGGGGACACTACTTAGAATGTGTCCTCCCAGGAAAAAATAACTCGGAATCATTCTGGACTTCAAGTTGAATTGGAAAAATAATTTCGAGGAGAGAGCTAAGAAATATCTAGCAGCATACAACATGTGCAAAAGAACTTTTGGAAAGCAATGGAGGGCTCTTGACAATGGCAATGACAGGTCACAGAGTTCAATGCCATGCACCTCGGCCTGAAAAACAGATTTAACTTGCTCCATGCTGGTGAAAAGGAGCTTTCTGGGTTGTATGGTGTAGACTACTGTTCCTATGCCGTGTACGGTCTTGGAGCCATCAGTTCATCCAGGACTTTGGTCATTCATTGTATCAGTTGTTTTTTTTTTTTTGTGGAAAAAGACCTTGTTTTGTGTGAAGTTAAAACTCGGAAGGCACGGGTCCAGAAATCCATTGCACATCCCTTCCCGTTGTTTTACATTGTCTCTGAGATGAGGCTTGCTATAAAGAATATAGCTTCCTTCTTTATAACATAAGTGGATTGCAAGGAATTCTTGCATCTCCCTGATGCGATTTAAATTCTCAAATGATTTTTAACATTTACAAAATCCGTGATCTATCAAAATATAGATTGGCAATATTTGAAATTACTCCATATATCGGCTTCTCAAGTTTAGTATTGTCTGCGGTTGCCTGCCGCCAACATAATAGCTTAACTCGATAGAAAAATTGTGTATATCCATGAAAAACCCGAAGCTAAAATGTAAAACAAAATTCCTTTAACGATTACACCATTCAACAGCCACTTTTGCACCAAAATGTAAAACTTTGTTTTTAGCTTTTCTCTCCGGCGTCACTTTTTTTTAGGACTTTCGAAGTTATGGTTAGTTTAAAAAATTATTTTAAAAACTCAGTGCAATGTAGAGTAACAATAAGTATATCAAAGTAAAGAGAAAATTCCGTAGAATTAAAAGATATTAATTTTTTGGTGTATAAGGACGAATGGGTTTGAAAATGTTTTTTTTTAATTTTATATTTGATTACCACTGAAAGTGGTTTTACGTGAATAACCAATATACACACGATCACATCCTCGAATTTAGCCCTTCTAATTTAAAGGGCAATTTTAATATCTATTCGTCCTTGTGAACCAAAAGGGGTAAAATTATTTTTACTCTTAAAATTTTCTCTTTCATCTGGTTTCTCAATTCCAGCTTGAAATTGTGATATGTTTCTCAATTCAGCCATAGAAAAAATGTCAATTGAAATTGTGTTCGAGTCTAGATTTTGGTGAAATTGAAAAAAAAATTAATTAATTTTTTTCATAGCAACTTAAAAGTTTTATAACTTTGAAAGATTTATACGTCTAAAAAATTATTTATTTGGTAAACAAATGTGATCGAAATTGGTTCTCAAATGGAAATTTGTTGTGTGAATATTTATGTACAATTTCAAATTGAAATTGACAATCGAAATTGCCCAATTTGAAGCTCGTGGAAACATACTTTTATAGAGCAGAGTAGATTTAGAAATTAAAGCCTGTTGCTGTATACAAAATTTTCTATTCAAAGAGTCACTGATTTGTCAAAGCGCCCTCGTATTAAAAATAATGTGGTTTCACGTGGAAAATATTTGTATAGTTTGTATGTATCAACAACAGCAAAAACAACAAAATTTTATGAGCAAAGTTTTGTAGCTATGCATGCTTTAACAATTATTTAAGTTAAATAAAATTTTCGTGCATTTAAAATTTTGTATAGGATTTTTTTGCATCTGAAATTTCTTTGCTTGTGCGAATTCTACACCACCAAAACAGAGATTTAAGCCAATTTTCCAATACTTTTTTACAAGCCCAAGAATGAGCAAATCATATTAAACTTTTTTTTTTTTGTTTTTGCTCCATATTTTTCTTTTGGCATACTTTGTTTTTATTATTGTTAACATATTTGATTTGCTTTCTTACTTTTATGTGCGTATTGTAGTTGTTGCTATACACGCATATCCTCATAATTTTTTATGCGTTTTTTAGTACTTTGGTTGCAGTGATTTGTAAGTGATTTGAACTAAGCTTAAAAATAGTTACACTTCCAACATTTTTAGTTATTCTTTTTTTTCATAAATGAGTATAGTTATGAGTATTTGCTTCTAACTCTTCATTTTCTCTTTCGCTATTTTTCTTATGATTCTTTCAGTTACCTTCGTTTTTTTTTCTCAGAATTTCCTTTTCAATTTCGCTACTTACTTGTATTTATTTTATAATTTCATTTTATGATGCATTTATTTCTATTATTTATTAACTCCCCTTAGTTCCCCGTGTTCCTTTCATTCCGCCTGTACTTTCTATTGTGGCTGATAGGGTTGTTGGTAGCTGAGTTGTTGTGGTTGTTGTTGTTGCTGATACGCCGGCTGTTGGTATTGTTGGTCGTAGGTTGGCATTTGAGACTGTATTGTTTGTTGTTGGGCATAGTCATATACCCCATACGCGCTGGCATCACCAGCTGTGGCCTCGGGCACCACACTCTCCTCGGGTATAGTGGCAGCCATGGCGGCGAATGGATTGTTGGCCACGTGACCAGTCGCACCATAATTGATGGCATTCGGCTGTTGCATTTGACTTTGTTCGGTGTATTGTGGTGGTGCGCCCTGTTTTTTGGAGCGAAGAAAAAAATACAAAATATTGAGGAAGATAAAAATAAAAATATTTTATAATGGAAATGCATTAAAAGGCAATTCAAACGAAAAAAAGCCGACAACAAAAGGTTAATGTATCTTTTGTTATGACAAAGTGCATTCAGTTCGGTCTATGTTCGAACTTCAAAATTATGCATTAACAACAAAAAAGCACTATATACTTTAGTAATTATGTGCGTATTTAATGGCGCTATTGCATGTCCATTTCATTTGTAAATAATTTACGTCAAAAAATTATCTTGATTTCTGAACTTACGAATGACGTCTCTTTGGTGTAACCACCCTGACTGGGATCTTCAGCTATGGCTCCCATTGGTGGCGCCCACACCTGCTTCTCTTCAGTCGGTGGTTCGGCCCAGGGTTGTAGTTCGCCCGAAGCGAAGATGCCGTAGAAGGTGCAGCCAACTAAATGTACGCAGGCGGCAAGCGTGAAGACAGTGGTCCAGCAGCCGGTGGGCTATGAAAGATAAAAATACATACATTTTTTTAACCCATTCAGGTCCTTGAGGTTATATTTAAATAAATAAAGATTACAGTATACAAATCGACTGCTGAATGGAAGAGCGACCTATCTTGGTAGCCGGTTCGAAAACGGCGTATGTCAACAAATTTTTCAAGAACACTCTATTTCTGAATTTGATTGAAGAATGCTCTAACTCAGAAAATGGTTGAGGAACGCCCAATCTCAATGTAAATTCAATATATTGGCAACTCTGTTAGGCCGTTTTTGCACCATTTGCTGAAACAGGGCGTTTTCGAACTGGCTGCCGAAATAAATCGATCTTCCACTCAGCCGTCGATATATAGAGTTAAATTGACAGATTTTGACTTTTCTTTCCGACAGTAAACGAAGCATCTATGACTCACTAGAAATAGCTGATTTAAAGAAAATCTGTACTCGCTGTAGCTATATCTCGGGGTGTGTTACTACCCCTTCTGATTCGCTTTTCATCAATAAATCGATCTGCCGAGTGGGAGGCAAAAAAAACGGTCTGGGGGTTAATCCATCCAAAGCTGAACCACTGCTATTTGTGAAGCGAAAGGACGGAGATGTGAAGCCTTCAATGCAGTTTACATCTGCAAGAGTTCAATTGAAGAGGACCGCAATAACACATTGGGTATACGCAGCCTTAGTTACACATTTTTTCACTAAAGGCGCATTGGTAGGGTGAGACGCGGTTGACACCACCAATTACTATCTAATCAACCTACAAAGGTTGTAACGGCAAGCTTGTCTAAGTATATACAATATCAGAAAATTGCTCGATTCCCTAAGCAGCGGTAGGAATACTTCTCGATATTCCTTCCTAATCAATAAAGTTAATTTTGGATGCAATTTCAAAAGTGACTGGGAACATAATATCGTAACGATAATTCGATATATAGTACACAGACGGCTCCAAAATAAACGATGAATAAAGATCTGCCGTTTTCTCGCAGTAACTGCGAGATGCATATATGTATGGTAAGCATGGTAGGCCTATGTACATAGCTCCATCAATAGTTACCTCCGTTGTGGAGATTCAAGCTGTGGTTAAGGCCCTTAGGAGGGTAACGTCTAACTCGATATGAGGTCATTCTAAAGATTGCTACAATTTCTTCGATAGCGTATAATTGACCTCTACTGGGTCGCAGGATACAATGGTATACCGGGATATGAGAAAGCAGCCGAGTGCTGGAGATAACAGTTTGGTAAAGGATTGTGGGAAACGGCTCAAACCGTAAAGCCTCCCATTCCGGTTTTCATGAGTGGAAGAGATCTCTAGAGTAGCTACCAAATGAGAGATTAACTAATTTGCAAACATGCATGGTATCGTACTTAATTCGTCTACTGTTCGATAAACGAAAAACACGGAGTTTGCTGAGGCACTTAGAACCGAATACTCGACTTCCAACCGGATCACCAATGGGACACTGGACCTGTCGGCTAGTTTCGGATTCCTGTAAAGACAGAATCCATTCCGCACAATGTACATCTTCGACAGCTGGACAGCTTAAGGAATACTTTATTAGAGGATCTTCTGCGGTTTTCCAGAAAATCAAGATGATTTAGACATCTACCGCATAACGCATTTCGACAGTGTGGCCTCCGAGCGTACCCCTTCACTATAACTGCCTATCTCACACACCTTCTCACACCGGCCGGCGTCCATGTTGGCAAACAACGGATCTACAAGTAGGTAACTTTTGCAGCGGCACGATACATGTTGTCCGGCCGACTCGCGGAATTCCGCCCTAATTTCACGGCGGTATCTGTTATACTAGCAACCGATCGGGGTCATATAAGTTAACTCGATGGCAAAGATCTCCATGCCAGAGATTTGAACTTGAAGTTTCGGCAACTGGTAAAATAGCTTTACGCTAGGCGCACATTGCATCCGATAGGCCGACCGATTTCGGCCGAACAATTTGACCTTCCGAACTGATGCGAACACTTAACCAGATTATTTTCCGACCGTATTTGTACACCCAAATCTAGTTTTCATTACAATTTTGTAAGCAGTGAAATATTTTGATACATTTTAATTGACATACCCTAAACATGTGATTTTATATGTAATTTTTTTTGTTTTTGCACACAATAAGTTAATTTTTCGCAGTCCATTTTGGTACTTTTCACCTGACATCGGACGAGAAAAACAAACATGTTTGAATTTATCGTCACTGACGGACGTCACGGCCGATGTCGGTTCGGTTATCGGTTTATGTGTGAGAGCGTTCATATAATCACAAGTGTTTATCCGTATCGCCCGTATATAGCCGATATCGGCCGATCACAATAGTTCACTGGATTTACACAGCAGTGGTAAGTTCTATGTTATTCTACATCATTAGATAAACCGCTCACAAATTCTAAGCTTACCAAGGTTCAAAGGCTAGCATGCATGCTAATCACAGTTACGCTAGCATCCACACCCACCAAAGCCATGGAAACACTTCTAAACTTTCTACCCGTAAACCTTTTTGGGAAGCTACAGGCGAGCTGCTATGCACTAAGAATTAATGCACTGTCAAAGATTCGGTCACAACAATATTATAACCAAGTACCCCGACGCGTTTAGGTCCCCAGCTTATAGAACACCACCGATGGAGCCTCGAGAACAAGTTCTGCACTTGCATCCTCTAGAGGAAGGACTGGGAGCACAACTCGGTCTCACAACTTAGATCTCTGCTTTAGGCTACCAGTCCACTGCAGTGTCTTCCAAGCAGAACTCCCGGCTATAAAAGAGGCTGAACTCTCTTAACCTGTCTTCAGTAACTATATACTCCGATAGCCAAGCTGCTAACAAGTCACTGGATTGCTGCAAGATCTGGTCTATAACTGTGATAGGATGTAGGAAGGTCCCTAACGATCTAGCTTCAAAATCTACTACTCACATTGTGTACTTAAATAATTGGAAGGCATGCTAACAGAATTGGTTTGGCGGCCAATAACTTCTGCCGTAGTTAACGCGACGTGAAGGAAATCGAGAGTGTGGAGCACTACCTCTGTCACTGGCATGCCCTTATGTGGGGGAGAAGACGCTCATTTCACCACCACCTTTTGTCTTTTTGGCCGACCTAAGCGAAGCAGGTATTGACGCATTATCGTACGTTGGATGAAGGCAGCCGCTTCAACCTAACCCAACCTAACCTAGCACCAGAAACACTTACATACATAGATATCTCGTAGCGTAAAGCGAGTTTTTGAATATTTAACGGATCTTAACCGGATATCCGGTTAGCAACCAAGAACGGCTATTAATATATCAAAATATACAGTTTGCCGCAGCCCTCTTTAGATGTATTCTTTAATACTCACGATTCGTACAATTATTACTCGCGATTTACATATTTATTTGTTATTAATTTAACTATCAATGTGTTTAAACTTAAAGACATATGCATTACTTACATCTCTGTAAATCAAACCATCGAGCGCATAGGGCACAATTATGCCAGCCAAAGTACCAATACCATTCGAGAGACCCATCAAAATACTAGCATAGCGTGGTGCGATATCCAGATGATTAACATTATAGCCCGAAATGGCAAACCCACTAAAGGCGACGCCACAGGTGAGAGCAAACATGGCGCCAGTCTAAAAGAATTACATAAAAAAAAACTATGCACAAAAGTTCCTCCCACAAACTTACCGCCGTATTGGAGTGCGCGACGAACAGAAAGAACAACCCCTCCATGCCGAAACCGCCACAATTGAAGAGCTTTCGCACATTCGTCGTCGACATAATGCCATTCTTACGCAAATGATCCGCCAACATGCCGCCAAATGGCACTATAGTGGTCATAATCAAATGCGGCAACGAACCAATAAAGCCCGCCTCCTCGACCTTGAAGCCAAATTTGTGTTTCAGAAATGAAGATTGGAAGAGCACGAGTAGATAGAAGTTCCAAGAACGACAGAAATTCGCAACGATAATGGCATAAACCGGCATGGAACGCACCATCTCGCGCCAGGGTGTGGTGCTTATCGATGGCATCGATGGCTGCATGGACGTCTCGCCCAACGACTTCTCGATATACTTCAGTTCAGGTACGCTAATGGCAGGATGTTTTCGGGGATTCTCGAAGCAGAGCCACAGCCAAAAGAGGTACCTAAGGGGAGCAGGGAGAGAAAAAGATGGTGTGCGTGAGAGAATATGCATTTGAGAAACATTGTTTGAGACTAATATTGCACTTGGTTTAGTTATGGTATTTTTAAATTAATAAAATTAAATTAAAACTATTTTATGAAAGGCTTTTTCAGTGCATTTTTCTATTTTTTGGGTTTAAATTATTTGTTTACTGCAAAAAATTCAGCTCTTAAAATTTTTATTAAAAAAAATTAAATTTTATACTTTGATTATTGTCTACGTTTTAAAAAAAATTGAATTAAACACATGTCTCCCAGTTTTATAGGCTTATATTCTTTACGCTGAATTACAACAAAAAACGGTAGAATTTTGTTTGCTAATGTTTGCGTTTAACGAATTAAAAACCTCCTTCAAAAATTCTTTTCAGTGTACTTATTCTTCTCAGTGTAAATATTTCTTCTGGAGTAAAACACCATTTACGTTTTCAAAGCAATTATTTTTTTTATGTAATATTTTTTTATTTTTTTTTTTTAATATTCGCGGGTTTTAGGTTTAAACTATTACAATAAAAAAATTACACTGGCAAAAAAACAACAAAATTAAAATTTTTTCCACAAAATTAATAATATTTACATACACAAAATTTAAATATTTTTTTGAGTAAAAAATGGGGAAATGAAAATAAGTAAAAAGTAGTATTTAAAAGATAAATTAGAATCAAGAATATAATTTATAAAAATGTGCACTCCACAAATTAAAATTTTAAGAGTTTCTAAATATATTTACATATTAATCTTTGTATACAATTTTTTATTTAAAATAGAACTTTTTCCCATATCAGAAAGTTAAATAAGTAGTAGAAGTAAATTTTATACATACATATGTATGTAACAATTTTATTGAGCTTGAGACACTGCAAAAAGTAAAAGATTTTAGAACTTTTTTTAAAGTATTGTATTATTTTTTTAATAAAAAAAAATATTACAGAAAAAAAGTTTAAACATACAGACTGAAAAACAAAATCAGAATTTATAATTTAAAAAAAAAAATGTATATATTTTTTATTTGGGGAGTAAAGAATGGCTAAATAATATCAGTTTTATTTTGAACTACACTTTTTAAAACAAGTAAAAAGTAATATTTAAAAGTGAAATTAGAATCAGAAATAAAATTTACAAAAATTTTTACTTCGCGAACAAAAATTTCAAGTGCTTCCACAGAAATTTTTCTATTTATCTGTGTATAAAATTTGTGTTTAAAAAAGAAAAAAAAAGAAACACTTTTTGCCATATCTGAAAGTTAAATAACAGTTAAAATTATTTTTATAAGTAAATACATTGCAAAAAAATAAAAGATTTAAAATTTTTTTTAAACAATTGCATTATTTTTTAACAAAAATATTATTAACAATATACACAAAACCAGTTCCTCTAAATAATTTTTTTTTTTAATAAACTGATGCAAATATATAAAGATGAAAAAAGCCACGTCTTTCTACAAAAATTTTACCTATTAGAAAAAGAAGAAAAAATTTCATTTCGGTATTTGAAACTATTTAAAATTGTATTTAACTGAAAAAAAGAAACAAAAATGTTCTGGACCTTTTTAATTAAGAAAATTTTTTGTAAAAATTAAATAACTTTTTTTCCTTGTAATAATTTTGCAGATTAACAAAAGCAAAGTATTTTGACTTGTGTGTAGTTATAAAAATTTACAATGCGATAAAAAACGTGCACTATTAAAAAAAGCATTTAAAAATATTCTTTTTTTGGTAACGCATTTGAAATAAAAATAGCAAAACCAAATAAATTTTCTAAAATTGAGTCATAAACGAAGATTCACAAAAGCAGATATACATAGGTACATAGATACATACATACAAATGTACACTGCGAAAAAAAAAAATATTTTATCAAAATCCAAATTAATGGTAAATACCCCTCCAACAAAATAACGCCATATGAGTTTTAAAAAATTCTGCTTTAAATTCAAAAATTTAGATGACTTTTTTTTAATACAAAAATTTGCTTCGTCTCCAAATATTAAACTTCCATGTCGTATTTGGTATTCGCTACTTACCATGTTATGCCAAACGTGCCGTAAGCGTAGAAGGGCGCCTGATAGCCAATCGCATCGGCCAGCAGACCGGACAGCGGTAGACCCACAACAACACCCGCATACGAACCGCTGAACGCCAAAGTTGCTAAACGCGAACGCTCCATGGGTGGCGCCCAAAATCTCCAAATGCCATGGCAGGCCGGATAGGTGACACCCTGTTGGGCGTAAGGGGACAAAGAAAATGCGAAAATAATTTACATTTGCAGGCACACAAAAGAAGGCATTAAATGAAGAAGACGGAAACAGTTTATACAAAGAAAATGCGCTGACACTGAGGTCACACGAATGAAGAGAAATCAAATTTTTTTGTTATTGTAATTTTAGTATATTTATTTTTATATGATTTGCAGAAAAATTCAGCGGCAACAGGAAGTGCCGGATTTACAGATGATGAAGCTTTGTCAAAAATAAACGAAATAAAAGCAACAAAAAAAAAATCGAGTAACTCATCAAAAGCGATGGCAAAAAGGATTTATTTAGCAATAGCAACCCTCAACGCCCAAAAGCAGATTACAGCATGTTTTCATTTCGGCTGCAACACAACACAAGCGCATTAATAAGACGAACATGAACACATACGTACATACATATGCTTGCCTGATTTACTATTTCAGCAAATTCAAATACTTTCTTCATATGATTCAATTTCATTTTGAATGCCTCTGTAAATCATACGGCTGATGGCTCATACGCTGCCAAAGAGACGGGGCAGACAATCAGCCACACAGGCACAGCTTCATACATAGTCAAATTCAAGTAGCTTTGATCTGCTTAAGGCAAATCGAATTTCATTCAAAATGTTGCATTTCATTTCACCGCTTGTTATGTGACAAATATCGTACAAAGCTTTGTATCTATATACGTATGTACATACGTACATTTCGCTCAGCTCATATTTTCTTTCATAAACTAACTGACCCTTCCTTCCACTTTCTATTCATTTTTAATAGACCATACGAGATACACCTCCACTCACCTCGAATAGTCCCTGCGTTACACGCACACCTATAACAACATAACCGTGACACACGGCCATCACCAATGGCACCAACAAATGTAACGTTGCCGAGCATACAATGGACAATCCGAAGATTTTATTAGCCGGAAATCTGGAAGCTATGAAACCACCCGGTATTTGTGTGATCAAATAGCCCCAGAAGAATGACGAATCCACATGACTCTCCACGGCGACACTCCAATTCATGAAAGTCGTCTGAAAAGAGGAGATGAATTATTGTACACTTTTTGATATGGAAAATATAATAAATAAATGTACCAAAAATTTATCTATACTGTAACTGAATTTTTTGTAAATAATCGTATAAATGTGGCTGTTCAATAGAAATGGATATGATGTTAGCATTTATCTATACATTAACTAAACAGTTGTAACGACTGTAGTAAACTTCAAATCGGGAATAATTTTTCGCCCCTCCCCATTTTCTCCGTTTTTTAATAAAACTTTTGTTTAACTTAAGTATAGTGTGGGTGAGTTGTGACAAGTATTTTCTACGAAGGGGTCAATTGTCTCTGCACTAATAACATAGTCCAACAAATTTTAAATTTTTTCTGTAACAGTATTTTTTTCGCTATGAAATTTGTACATTTTCAGCGCTTCCACATTCCGAAATTCCAACTACTTCAAAAGTTACAGCAGTTAGGTGGGAGTGTTAGAAAGGCGATTCTTCTTTTCTTTTACGTTTTTCTGGAGATAAAAAGATACCGTGCAGGTATCGATACTTTTACTTGGAAGTAGTATCGAAAGAAAGTATCGATGCCTGAAAAATATCGGTTACGCATGAACGGAGTTAAATTTTATATTTTTAAGTAATAAGTTAGCCATTCTCTGGGAATCCTAAACTACGCATAATAAAAGTTGATAATGTAGGAACTGAAAATAAATAAAACACCATTTCATAGCAATATATGTATATACATTAGACTGCATCACCAAAAAAAGTTGCAGTTTTTCCGCCGGGATTACAAAATTTTGTATATTTTAAGAAGTCCACCAAAATATTTCGAAAAAAATATTAAGATTTTAGTGAGCTGGACCGATTTGAAAACACCTCCAAAAATGGATTTTTTTTATGAATAAAAATAGTTTCTTAAAGAATTTTTTGAAAAAAGTCCCCTCAGATGACAAAACAGATTAAGCTTAAAAAATCTGCATAAAAATATTTAAAAATCTTTTCAACGGAATCGTAAGAACGAGATTTTTGATGCTGTTTTTTTACTTTTTTCAAAGATTGATTTACGAAAACCTTGAATAACTGGGCCAAAACTATTCTGATTTAGAATTGGAAAGGTATTTTCACACTGTTTTTATTTCTGTCCAAAAAAAGTCATTCGTATCCCAATTTTTTATTTTTCACCAACACATCTTAATTCAACTTTGAATAACGTTCGTTCATCCTACCTTTCTCTGTCAACCTTTGAATGAGTTTATTAGCAAAGAAATAAAAACGATGCATCAAAAATCTCATTAAACCAGTTTTTGAAAAAAGTTCAAAAAAATGTTTTTATGCAAGCTTTTTAAGCTTAAACTGTTTAGTCATCTGAGGTAATTTCTTTCAAAAAATATTAAAAAATAAACTTTTTATTAATAAAAAAAACTAAATTTTTGGAGGTATTTTCAAATCGGTCCAGCTCACTTAAATCTTAATATTTTTCCGAAATATATTGGTGGACGTCTTAAAATATAATAAATTTTATAATTCCAATGGAAAAATAGCACCGATTTTTTTTTGTATGGGGAGTGATGCAGTCTAATATACATATGTGTATATAGAGATACATATATTTAATTATGAATGGCATATAACACAGGTAATGCATGGGAAAATATTACAAGAAATTAATCTCGTTTAAGAAACAATTTTATGAATAAATATTTTAGCGAAAATAAATAGTATTCTTTTGTGGTTTTTCCCAATAATAGATTTCTAGATTTGGTTCTTGTTGTCCCTGCTTTAGAAAACAATCGTTCGCAAAGAACAAATACTAATCTATAAGTATATAAATAAGTTCATGTATTTTTATATGTACATACAACAACGCAAATGCAGTTTTTCGCTCCTCCCATTCTTCGAATAGGTTCGACTTCAGGATACTGGGCTGCACAAATAAAAATACAATTCGTCACCTTTCGTTGACCTTTTACTTGTTTGACCTATGGCGAGCCGCTTTTGACCATGTTGACACGGTGTCAGGTAACCAGATCAACAGAAAAAACGTCAATTGACACTATTACGCATACTTGGGTGAAATAAAGTCAATTGACATTATTACCTTTTCAAAAGCGAAATAAGGTAAAAAAAAAAAAAATGGAAATTTGGGCGGGCCGCTGCGAAGCTACGCAAATTTAATGTTTGAAAGAGCAATAATGTCAACGGATTCTATTTCGCTTTTGAATAGGTAATAATGTCAATTGATTTTATTTCGCACCAGATGCGTAATAGTGTCAATTGACGTTATTTCCGTGAATCTTGTTACCTGTCAGCGTGTCAACATGCTACTACTACTACTACTACTACTATTACTACTATATTTAGCGGGTTTGCCACAAATCAAATTCAACATAATTCATCAATTAATTAAAAATATGTATCGCAATGTCGGAAGAAGGAGAGTTAACAAGGGGTTTAGCTTGAAAATACTTTTAAAGAGCGCTTTCACCCGTTTCAAAGGTCTAATTTAATTAACTAATATGGGAGTCAAACGAATGAGTATTAAGAAGTCTTTAGTTTGAAAACTTGGAAAGTTTGAAGACGGTTGCCACGTATTTAAAAAGTTATATTCAATAAGTTGGATTAATTATTAAAAGATAGGTATCAATCGAAGCGGGTTTGAAAACTCTTTATTTCTGACCTTTTTAAAAGAGAGTTTCCACATGTTTTAACAATAAAATTAAATTTAGTTCATCAGTTTAAATACAAGTATATCACAATGTTAGACGAAAGGGATTTAAGAAGATTTTACTTTGAAAATACTTTTGGAGAGGGCTGCCATCTGCTTGAAAAGTGGAATTTAGTTAACTTATACACAAGTTTTATCAAATATTAAGATATGGATGTCAATCGAAAGATATTTATGAAAGCTTTAGTTTCAAAATATATTTGATTTGGCTTACCACCTTTCCGAAAAGTCATATCGATCTAACTAAGTAGATACATATGCATATTATACGAAAAGGCATTTTTTGTGATAGTCATTAAATTTGCACTGTTCTTTCGAATGGGAGGTGAAATTAAAAACTTTAGCGTGTAGTTTAATTTTTTTAATTAATTTTTTATATGTATATGTATATGGCGCTCAGATCGCTTATAACTCTGACTAAAATTTGAAAAATTTTTTAAGTTTTTTAAATACAATTTTCGGCGTTTTAACGCCACGCGGGTTCACTAGTAGAAATTTGTTTTTAAAAGCTTCTCTTAAGCATGTACCGCTGTTTTATTCGCTTCACGAAACACTCATATGAGAAAATGTGTACTCAAACGTAACCATTAGCAGCTGCATTAAAATAAAACTCGTAGCAACAATTGTCGCGGCTGATGCAAAAAAAAGGATAACAAACAAACTCGAAGCATTCAAGTGCGCCACATTGAAATGGAAAAGAGTATATCAAACCACAATGCATATTTGCAACAAATGATGTGGAATTTCGAAAGCTAAGTGCATAGCAACAAAAGGCATATGCAAGTAACAAAACGAATTGCAAAAATAAAAATAAAATGAGGATAGAATGAGAGTTAGAAGTGAGTGGGGATGAGAAAGAAACGGAAAATAAGTGCAGAAAACATCCAGCCCTGAAGGCATTATTAACGAGCGTGACGGAATTACGCCCGCATAACCAACGAAGAAATCTGCAAAACATTTACAAAACGTATAAATAAAAGAAAACATGAAAATGAGGAAGAAGAGAAGAGGGTGAAAATATGAAGTCTGAATTGTGAAATATGAAATATCGACTTTCGAAAGTGAAAAGCGCAGCACGAGGCAAGGAAATTTTTAGTTGGCAGCTTCCATGAATTCTTCGAATGCCAACTTGTCGAAATTTGAAACGTGACTTTGAACGACCGCTGGCATTTTTCGCAAACATCAAAAATTAATTGACAGATATTCATGTCGCAAATACACTCACACACGTATTCGCAAACAATTGTATGACTTTACAAATTAGTTAAATTTTAGCTGCTTAACAATGACGTCGAAGTCATTGGCAGAGCATGTGGATCACGCCTAATGTGACCAACTACTTCATAGCTCAAAGAATTACAGAAACTGAAAACCAACAAGTAAGAAAGTCTAAGTTCGGGCAGAGCCGAACATTAAATACCCGGCGCACGTATTAAATATATGTTTTTCACCTTACCGAAAGCTACGGCTACATGGTAAGCCGGGGCGTATCAATTTTGAGTAAATTAGAGTCCTTAAATTTCGATTTTGAAGTTTCAAGCAGTTCTGAAATTTACCGTTATATGAGAAGCGGCCGTTATTTTAGTCCGATTTCAATAATTTTCAACGGTTTGCTTATATGTGGCAAGCACAATAACCACACCGAGTTTGGTACAAATTGGTAGAAGGGTTACTGAGATACATATATGTGATCATAAGTGGGCGGTGCCACGCCCATTTTCCAAAAATTTATCACAAACGTATTTCTTGGTAAAGAATTGTTGCAAGCATCAATTTTGAACAAATTAGCTTCAATATTTACTGATTTATCGAAGATTTTGTATTTCTCTAAATTACCGTTATATGGGATGTGGGCGTGGTTATCGTCCGATTTTAAAAATTTTCGGCGATTTTGTATGCTGTACCAAGGCCGATAACTGTGCCAAGTTTGGTAGAAATTGGTACAGCGGTTACCAAGATATACACATGTAACCATAAGTGGGCGTGGCTACGCCCATTTTCCAAAAATGTATAATATTCTTATTTTTTGTCAAAAAATTATTGTAAATACCAATTTTGAGTGCTTTATCTTCAGTAGTTACTAAAATATCGCAGTTTTCGTATTTCTGGAAATTACCGTTATATGGGAAGTGGGCGTGGTTACAGTCCGATTTCGCCCATTTTCAATAGCAACCTACCTTGGATTAAGGGAAACCAAACATACCAAATTTCGTTGAGATATCTCAATTTTTACTCGAGTTATCGTGTACACGGACAGACGGACAGACGGACAGACGGACGGACGGACGGACAGACAGACATGGCTTAATCGATTTCTTTTTTCATCCTGATCATTTATGTATACATTTGTCTATATCTATCTCGATTCGTTTTGGCTGTTACAAACAACCGTTATGTGAACAAAATTAATATACCCTTGTGCACAAGTGCGCTCGGGTATAAAAAAACGGAAACAGTGTACCAATTCAACAAATAAATTTTTATTAAGTACAAATCTATACTATTTATTATTCTAAGACAAGGCACTCATTCCCAGCGATCTACTAATCGTACAGGGACAGAGAATATGGAGTAAAAAAGGACGCCCACAGCAACACCTTGAAAGCGCGTTTTCCGAGCATTCCGAATATGGAGTGAGAGGGGAGTCAAAGTGTGTGCTTTGTTACCGAATAAAATGTAAATAATTTTTTTAATTTAGCGTTTTTTCAATAAAAAGAAATGATGAAACACTTTGATACTTATTAATTATAAACAAAATTAAGAACATTTTGAAAAGCCGTAAAGCTCCCTTTTCGGTCTATTATTGGATTCCGCTGGTATGCTGAGAACAATAGTTTTGAACAACTTATTTTTTTTATTTTAAATTTTACATATATGGTTTTAAAAATCTGGAAAACCAAAAAAAAATTATTGCCACCTAACTAATAATTACTAATTTTAAATAAATGTGGGATTATTTCAAATTTCTTTTGCGAGTTAGAGAATGTCGAGGAGTCTCCCCAGACTCAAAAATGAAGTTAAGTACAATAACAGTATATTTTTCGAGATGTAAATTTAGTCGACTGGGTCGTTCAACCTCAGCCTGGTGTAAGTAATCAAAACCACTTGAAGCGTTGAGCAATTTCGTGTCCAAAAAATAATTATTGTACGATAGTTAGTAAGGAAATTTTTAATGCATAGATAAAGTAGTTTCTGAATATCCATAGGAGCAAGTAAAATTCGCCACAGAATTTTTAAACTCTCTAACGCCTTTTAAGTTTTTCTTTATTGAGTAGCCATTTATAATGCAATTATTCAGCTAGAGAAGTGAAGTGTTGAAAGACATAATTTATGTGTTGATCTATGAGTACCTTTCTTAACTCAGATGACTAACCTTTTGAAATTTTTTGAAACATTTAAAGAAATTTCAACTTAAAAGGTAGTACCAAGGCATATCAAACAGGTATTAGAGCAAAAACAAAATATAAATGTATTTTGTTGTTGCTTGTCTTATCTAAATTATCAAAAACTGTTCTGATTTTGAGTAAGAATTAAAAATTAAATATGGAAAAAAATTGGTGCGCCTTTCTTTCTTAGTAAATTTTGTTTGCTTCTCGAAGCATTGATCCATCATATGCAAGGTCCAGTAATCAGCGTTTGTGCTGCAGAGTTAGGTGAATGCTCCAAACGTGGCTTTTGAAGCGCTTGTTTTGTATTGGAAAAGGTTTCACATGCAAAAAGATTTTGACAATTTGTATTTTTTGTAAGAAGAACTTAAAAATATTTGACATTTTAGAGACCGAATAATTTGAAAAGAAAAAAATCAAATCAGCTGCTCCACTGATACTACCTTTCCAATGTGCCTTGGGTAGTACAAAATATTGCAAAGAAGTACATTTGACTGTACTTCGAAGTACGAAGTACAACGGCTCAAAAAGAAGTACTGTTCTTCCGAAAGAAGTACGGTTGGTCTCATTAATCATACCACCAAACACAAACAAACATATGTATGTATTTATCTCAACCCACTTACATACATACATACATATTAACTTTAAATATTACACCGTGCTAACAAACCAATATATTCGCGAAAGTAGAGACCAAAAAGAGTAAAACTGCGTTTTTAGTATTTTTACCTCTGGCGTTAGGATTTTTTTAAAGGACTTTAAAATCTCAAAGAGATGATTAATTCAAAAATTATTTAAACAATTCAGTGCTAGTATGTTGAATAATAATATGGGTATCAAATAAAAGGGAATATCCTTGAAAATTTGCAATATTTATTTTTGAAAAAATTATATCGACACCTTTGCGCAAAACTATCGTATGTGCCAAAATTTTACAGGAGAGCGTTTTTTCTACATTTAAAAATTTTTTTTTTTGTTATATTTTTTTTTTTGTTACTAAATATCTTCAAAATACTTTCTTATGGCACATACGATAATTTCGCCGTCAAGAAAATAATGCATTGTAAAATACGATAAAATATACAGCACAATTTTACGTAACTATAGGGATTTTAGTCAATGTTATTGTGGCTTGTTAACATTTTATTTTTAATATTTTTAT